>NC_141316.1:1549772-1567272 GCF_037954325.1 Fistularia commersonii | reverse complement strand
CCTGGTGGGGGATGAGACACTTTATCGAGAGGAGGTCAAGTATCTCGGGGTGTTGTTTTCGACTGAGGAAAGAATGGAGCAAGAGATTGACAGGCGGAGGGTGCGATGTCAGCTGGCATGTGGACTCTGCAGGGTCCTGTTGTGATGGAGAAGGAGCTGAACCGAACGGAACGCTCGTTTTACCAGTCGATCCATATTCGCACCCTCACCTATGGTCATGAGCTGTGGGTAGAAACCAACCCAAAAAAATCAGCAACCGAAATGTACTTCCTTCACAGGGTGTCTGGACTCTCCATCTGATATAGGGTGAGATGCTCTTTAAAAGCTTAGAGTAGAGACGCTTTTCCTCCGCATCGAGAGGGACTAGATGAAGTGGCTTAGGCATCTGTTCAGGATGCCTCCTGGACGCCCCTCTGGTGAGGTGTTCTGGGCACATTTCACCAGAAGGAGACCCTAGGGGGAGCCCGAAAATACTAGAGGGTCTATGTCTCTCAACTGGCCTGGGAGTGCCTCAGGATTCACCCAGAGTAGAGCTTAGAACAGTTGCCGGGCAGAGGGCAGTTGTGGCCTCTCTACTTATGCTGCTGCCCCCATGAAACCAATCAGGATAAGAGGGGGAAGATGTTAGATAGATAAATTATAACTATGATTACATTTACTGAGTATATTTAACAACGTCTCTAAGTTAGAAGTCCTTTACCTCCCCTTTGTGTTGCTTCACATTTCACAAAGCCTGATTACTTTGCACTTATATGAGAAGTTAAAGTCTGTTAACACCATTAATCATTCAATATTTGAAACTAATATTGTGACATAATATGCCTATGAACCTACTATTTGTACCCTTCCAAATGTAATATTCAAACTTGAGCCTGGTGACTAACTGATCAAGGTCTTTACAGGGACTGGCTCTGGTCAGGGGCTTGAGCAGTCATCCCTGAAAACCATACGGTTCTATTCCTGTGCGTCTCCTTGGGTGTCGAAGTGTTTTTTTACCAAGACACTGAACTCTTAACTGCTCCCCTGGCGCTGCTCGGCAGCTGCCTTCTGCTCATGGTTGATCCATGATGGGTTAAATGCAGTGGTTGAATTCTGGTGATGTTGTGCTTCAAGTATAACTGAATGTGACAATATAGGTTTCTCTCTGTAGTTTTTCATCAAATAAAATCATCATGAAAAAATTGTGAGCTTTTTCAAATTGCTTTTTTTCCCTACAATTTTACTTTTCAAACGTAAACAAGAATGACATGAAATTCACATTTCTCAAAAAAGTTAAAGAACAACAACAACAACAAAAAAACAAATGGGCAAACATTTTCATCATTTTAGAGAAAAAATAAGCATATTGGGTGGTTTTAATGGGGTCTAACTTTGAGGAAAAAAGTAACGGGCATGTTTGTCTTCATGCCAGACTTGTATTTTGCCTGGTTAAAGGTCTGCTTACATTACTATTACATTAATCTATCAAACATTCTAAGGCGGCATGGACTGGAAATGAAATGGCGCTTCAATTGTGTGTGTGTGATCATTCTGCTGAAGGAGGGGTCGGACAGACCCCCATCACCAATGCTGCACTTTTCCAGTTGACAAATTTCATATCATTTGTGGGGTTATTGCGTTACTGTGTTGGATGGTAGATACGACTGCATCTCTAATGAGATCGACTACAAACATTATTCCCACATGATCCAATCTGGTGTGTTTCAATAACTCACTGTCATTCAGTGTTGGGGCGAATTTATCATCTGCCTCTTTTTTTTCTCTTAGTTTAAAACTGTTAATGATCCACGTGTTTTGCAGCAAAATGGCATTGTGAATACTCCTGCTGTGGTTTCTGTTAAAAGAATTTATATATATTAGAACCACCTTGAATTACTAAGTATACCTCCTTCTTCATCTTTATTTGAAATTTTAGTATTGAGTACTGAAACCGAAATGCTGGCAACACAATTTCTCCTGTTTCCATTTCACTCTCATGTATCTTAGTACTGGACCTGGACTAGATTCTAAACATTGTAATATTGTAAAATATTGGTTTTAAAACTGCCATTTGAAGTCATTTTTTCAGTGATCATTCATGCTGATGAATATGAAATGTGAACTCCTGGTGGTGAACTAACTACATCATTATACCTGAAATGTAAAGGTTAACCATTCAACTGTGAGATCAAGAAAAAATGGATATATATTCCATGTATTTATTGTATTCATTTATTTTTTTGGTTCTGTAAGTACCCTGTAATTCAGGGTAACATCAATGTCAACAAAGGCTCACGTCATCTAGCATATATCTGATAAACATTTCAAGAACTGTTTTAAACACCTATTCAGTTTGACATTATCAAACATTCAGTTTATATGGTCAGGCACACCAGTAAAAAGACAACAATTAAAAGGACATCCAGAGGTGAGGGATTTATATCCGTGTCAAGGGAAATAGCACTGTGAAATATTTTAATATTTTACTATTCATCAAACAAATGAGTCATTAAAGTCTTAACTCTACACTGTGTTTGGCTAATTCACAAATTCATTACGAGCGCTGGTCTGGACTTGAAGGGATGAGAATATAAAAGTGTCTTACAGAGGAGTGACAGAAATGCAATGAAGGAGAGGAGCAGCAATGGATGGAAACGAGTGTGTTGATTTCTTTGCCTATATTCTGAAAATGAGGTTACGATACAGTTGATGGAAACCTGCCTTGTGACATGGTTGATTGTTCCCCAACTACACAGACAGGCAGAGACAGCATATTTAACCTGAACGGAGCGTTCTGTTTCAATGTTTGTGTTTGGAGCGAAAAGTAAAGTTACACATATCTTTCTTTTTTTTTTCCTTTCTTTTTTTTTTAACTTGAGTTCAGTTTGTGCACAGTTGGCATGAGGTACCCATGACTCACATGTGAAGACCCATGAAGTCCTGAGATACCCAATATGGTAGCTGTCAAACTTGAGTCTCTCCTCTCCTCTTGTCTCTCTCTGTCTCTCTCTCTCTCTCTCTCTCTCTCTCTCTCACTCTCTCACTCTCTCGCACTGTTTTCGTTTCACAAACACACACACACACATACACACACACACACACACACACACACACACATACACATACACACACACACACACACACACACACATACACACACACACACACATATATATACACGTTCTCTCTCCAACAAAAACATAACCCATCAGGGACTTCTTGCTGTGGGGTAGTGGAGTGTAGACTTGTAAAATATTCAACAGGTTTTGATACCTTCCCTCCCTTCCTCCATCCCTATATCTTGAAAAAGACATCTCTCACACTTGGAGAGTGATTTGATGGAGTTCACTCTGTCTTCACTGGAAATAGAGGAAGAAAAAAAAAAACGAAAAAAAAAAACTAGGCTGCAAAGAGTAGGCACACGTACACTCAAACACACGTATGTATATAGTTCTCTGTGGAATGAGGCAGAGAGCCTGGATAGACATCAAGTACTGCTGCTTCAATATTATAGATGTGCATTTCACACTGTTTTGTGAGCTCCATTTACATGGTTGAGGTGCGATGTGATGTGCATGGTCTCAGTAAAAATGAGTGTGTGTGTGTGTGTGTGTGTGTGTGTGTGTGTAGAACTCATCAACACTATCTCAATGATTCTTCTTAAACACCCCCAAAAGGACGTTGTTATTGATTTTACGTATGAAACTATAACTGCTGATGAAAAGCCATTTAGGGTGATTGTGTGTGTGTGTGTGTGTGTGTGTGTGTGTGTGTGTGTGTGTGTGTGTGTGTGTGTGTGTGTGTGTGTGTGTGTGCCTGTCTATGTCTGTGTCTGTGTCTGTATCTGTATCTGTTTGTGCTTGGAAGAGAGTGGGAAAAAGCGAGAGAGAGAGTGAGAAAGGGAGAAGGAGAGACAGAGAGAGAGCTTGAAGAAGGAACATTTGCCTGGTGTTAAAAACTGCACTCTGGGCAAACATTAGAATAAGTCATCTGTTTACCATTAGGCTACATAACTGAACCATCATGCTGACACCTTACCATACTAACATGACCTGACCTATATACCTCATAAACATTGGACAAACAACTGGATCTCACACCAGGAAATCATTCACAGGAAATAATTCATTGGGTTCTTGGGAAAATGACCAATGCTTAAACGTAACTCATGTCCATCAACGTTGTTGGTCTATTTACATATGACAACTGCTCTTTTCTAATTTGTACACCACTTTTATGGCAAGTATTTGCTAAATGAATTTATTTTCATTGTTACTATTATTTAGAGGATGTTACTTTTTGGTCAGGGGAATCTTGGCAGAATAGATAAATAGAAAAATAAATGAATGCATCGATACCTGGATACATACATACATACATACATACATAAATACATACATACATACATACATGCATACATACACACTAATATCTCGACCTTATGCCCTGTCAGCCTTGGACGTTGTTTTTTTTTTTTTCGTCCTATAAGACATCGTAGCCAAATTTGTTATGTCTACTATGTCAATATCTGGGTTCTGACACAAGCAAAAAATGGCAAAACTGACATTTGATGACCACATCCTGAGTAGTTAAAAAGGACAGAATTTTATAAGATTAGAGTTTTTCCCAGGGAAATTCGCTGGTCATGAATGCCCCATTTCCATCCCCAACTAACTGTTTTTTTCATCATAACTTTTCAAGTTGCTGCATCACAGCAGCATAGCAAGAGCATATTTTTTTCTCAGGTCTGCTTTAAAATCTCTGACTCTCATTTCATAGATAAGGTTTAAATGTACACAAGTGATGGCGACAGCCTGTCATCATGGTTAATGAAATTACTCTTCTTGGAATGTGACCGGATTGGATGCACACAGAGGTTGACAACAGTGTAACACATACACTTTGCAAATGCAGGCCAAGCAGGTTTTCCATTCTGGATCATTTGTCAAGTACTATGCATTTGCATACCAACAAGTGTTTCAAATCTGGGTAACAGTAAATAGATCATATCCATACATGCATAAAATGAAATAAGTCAGGAGGATAAGCTATTTGGTTCTTACTCAGGAGGTTTATGATGTTGAGAGGATCCACAATCCAGAGGAGGGAGGTGCACATGCAATCACACGTGCTCTTGAAGACGAGACTTATTATATTCTGGTCACCCACAGAACAATAGTTAGTGTTACTAACCAATATAACGAGAAAGACTGCAAGTTAACTCCTCCAATAGATGTAAACTATAGTCTTCTAAAACTTTCCATCTGTTAAGCCCCAAGGACACACAATTGACTCACCGAGAAACGCAGAATTTAGCATAACCTTATTTAATTTATGAGAAAACTCCAGAGGGTAACTTAAATGAAGATCTGACGACTCAGCAGCATTATTACAAGACCTGTAAGGCGACACTAGAACAATAATTGGTCAGGTGTTTGTAAGGGTTATAAACCAAATCCTATTTAAACTGAATTATCCAAGTGGCTTACTTGGAAGCAATTCTGAATGAGTCCCACGGTCGAGAAGCAAAATATCCTTAGGATTTACAATCAAGTACAATTTTCTTTCACAAGGATGGCTGAGGTTTTTTTAAGGATATTGATGTAAAACCCGGGATGAAGTCATATCAATAGCTAGTGGAGCTGTAGCTCCACTAGCTGTTGTTTAGTAGTATATATGCATCATAAGGCATTTACCTTACTGTTATTTCCTTTCAGTCAAGTTATAGGAAAAAAATACATATGTACACACACGCACACTCACACCCACTCCCATATGTACACACGAAGACATATATGTATAAGTGTGTCTTATTTAAATTAAAGGACATATATGGTGTCCAAGGTGGATAATAGAAATAAAAAATAAATACATAAAAAGTACCAATTACACAAAATTTACCAACCATATTTTTCAGCAATCAAACAAATATCCATAGTTATTTGTCCCTCTATTAGCCAACTGCTGGGACAGACTAACATGTTTACATTGCACTCCGTGGGGGTTTGGCACAAGCCGAGTTTCGTGATCGCCAAAGTACTTGCCGAGGAATCCCTGACTAATGTATGCCTCGCATTGATATGGTACTTTCAGCTTGTGGGCAGTTTAGTGAAATAAAATGAAAAATTCCTTGCTGCAGCATGTGCAAACTACATTATGTTGGAGGACTGTTCCGTCTTCCAACCAAGACCACCAATGTGTTGTTTAGTGCTGTCCCTCTTGATCAACTTGGTTCTGCCACCGATAACGCTGGAGCATCAATCCAATCCAGTGAATGACATTGTAGGATATTCATTCATTCATTGTGTGCTGTGGATCTGTAAATTCTATTTAAATTTTAATCAAAGTAAGGTAGACTACATGTTAATTTTGAAAATGTATATATTTATTTTCTTTTTTTTTTGCTTAGAATAAGATAACTATGAAATTAAATATGTTCATTCATTTAATAATAATTAATTGATTCTTTTTTTTTTGCAAACACAAAATCTTCACACTTTGGTCGATGTACAAATATATTACATCAATTTAGTCTGTCACTTAATTTACCAACATCTTTTTTTGGTCAATGTCAAAGGCATTCTTCATCTGATATCTAATTAAATTATTAAATTGCTATGTTAGTTTTTCACATTTCCCAGTCATAGTCAATGGTATATCATTTTTTATTTATTCATAATTTTTATTTATTTTTTGATCTGTTGCGATAGAGTTGTATTCATCTGATGTCTTTTACTAGCTGACATTGACACAGTTGTCAACATACAGTAAAGTGGTTTTACTAAGATTTTATGAAAAAGGGGGAAGGGGAAAAGGCAATATTGAGGAATCCTAAGGGGACATGCTGTCTTTGTGAAATAATTTTGTTAGTCACTGGGGTCCAAATATTGGTAGCCAAGAAAAATAAGAAAGAAATGAAAGATGGTCTTGTATGGCCTTTAATGGTCAACATGCAACCCTTCCTCCTCCAATGATCCAAACTTTAACTTTCACAACAGCTTCATAGTGGTGAGCCATCTGGTTTAGTGTTGTATATGTATTTCAGTGACGTGCGGTGAGGTTCCTGGCTAGTGAGATTTACAAACACATGAACCCTATGGAGTAGTTTATTCACCAATTTATTGGCAGCGGTTAACGTGTTTTGTTTAGAATATCATATCAGTATTCTTTACATTTACAAACTGTAGCATAGAAAAAGCACATTAAAAAAAACGTTATTATCTCTTACCTTTACTTATAGATTAAGTCCATGCGCCGCTGAGCGCCGCTGAGCGGTTTTCCTTTACCTTAGCATTGTGGATGCTGATGTTGAGTCTTTGCTATTCATTTAAGGCCAAATCTATCCTGGACATCCCAAATGTTTTTAGCGCGATTTGACTTTGAATGTGAGTGGCTGACCGCTCATGTTTAAATAGGCTTCTTTGCAGATTCTTCAGGTCACAATATCCCATTTTACTCCAGACATGGTCAGAAGTTGAGAAAAGAATGCAGGAAAAGCAGAAAAGGTGCATTCTTACTGGACATCCACACAGCCAACATTTTCGTGTGTACCATTCCGTTTGAAAAGACCGAGTCTTCCATCTCCTAGTCTAAAGCAAATCCGTTGGCGCTGGCGTCGGTCTTCCCTTACTTATTATCTCCTGCTTCGAATGAAAGTCCAGTTTAAGTAATTCTTTCAGTTTAGCTATTTAATCCTCCATTTTGGAAATAAAGCCAAGCAAGAGGAAAAATAACTGGATGGCTGCACTTGACTTGCTTACTGTTTATAGTAGCTTGAAATTTCTTATTCTATTATTCTTTAGCCGAGTAGTAAAAAGGCTCCCTGGGATCACCGGTGTCCCTTACAATGAGGCACCGTCACTGCTTGCCTCACTTGGTGTGTCTTCGCTGCTGCTTTAAGATCGCTCGGCACAAGGAACACGTTACAGTTGTTGACAAAAAAAATATACACATCAGCTAAAGTATGGAAATATAGTTCATATATCAGTGCTTAAAGTGTTTGAAAATTTTAATAGTGACATCCACAGAGACAGCAATACCTTCTCAGCCGCATAGCATGGCAGCGCAGTTAGCAGAATCAGTGCGCATTCCGTAGTGGGCTCCGCTGGCTGCCGTGTCACCGCACGTCTCTTCTTCATATTTAAAAGCTAAATGTGATTTTTTTTTACAGTGATTTTGAAAAAAAAAAAAAAAAAAAAAAAATTGTGTTTTTAGGTGCAATGTAACTTTATAGTACAAATCACTGAATAAATAAAAACATTCAATTTATTTTTTCATTTTACATTTTTTACTTTACATGATGCCAGGTGAGGCCCGGCTTCACTTGCCTCTACTGACTGCACGTCACTGATGTATATATATATATATATATATATATATATATATATATATGTGTGTGTGTGTGTGTGTGTGTGTGTGTGTGTGTGTGTGTGTGTATATATATATATACTATATTTTATATATATATATATATATATATATATATATATATATATATATATATATATATATATTTATTTATTTATGTATGTATGTATGTATACACGCACATATACACATACACACACACACACATATATATATTAATGTCATAAGGAAATGAAGGTAGTTGGTGTGAGAGAGGAGGATACAGAGAATAGGGTTAGATGGAGAAGGTTGATTCGCTGTGGTGACCTCTGAAGGGAAAGCCGAAGGAGACAAAGAAGATATTAATGTCATGTTGCCAGAACCAATATGATCAACATAACTCCTGTGGCACAAGCACACTCGGACAGTAGATTCCCGCAAAATCCAAGAGAGACGTTACAAAGGTGAGACAAACAAGTAGGCCTATTCCATTATTTCAGGATATGGAGCTTCTTTGCAGCAAAACAAAATAATAGCAAGTCAATCCAGGATGGTGGGACTGGGTCATGTGTGAGTTAAACTGATAGTAGCAAAACCAGCAGTATAAATTCCATTCCAAACTGTGACTGCACTGTTAAGTAAAGTGCATCCAGACTGTTTCGGAGTCATGCATTTTTCAACACAACAGGAGAAGTTTTGTTTTCAGACAGCTGAACTTTGCATGTTTCTGTTTGTTAACTGAGAAATTATTTAAAAAAACATTTATACATAAATCAAGGCAGTAATTTACCTTATTCATTTTGTTAGGATTCAACATCATCACATTGCTGAGTCTGATAACACATTTGCTGGATGGAAACATTAAACAAAGGTCAGAGATTCATCCAGAGGTTTCTTCTTCTTTTCTTTTCTGGGAATTACATGCAACAACTGATTGTGTGTGAATATGCAAGTGTGTTTGTATTGGCAACACTTGAGTCCCATGGACTAGGGTGCAGTATTGATCCAACACTAATTATATTAAAACCACAGCCATTGAAGGATGCATATTGATTATGTTGCAAAGGTTGCTAAGGTACACAAAACACAGAAACCGCACATCCTTTGTGACTTAGTGAGTGAGTGAGTGAGTGAGTGAGTGAGTGAGTGAGTGAGTGAGTGAGTGAGTGAGTGAGTGAGTGAGTGAGTGAGTCAGAGGAGGGTTCTATATAGAGAATGCAGCATAATATCAGCAAGTTTTCAAGTTTTTTTCAGTGCAAGGTGTCACAGTACGATGATCTATGATCGAATCTGACCAGTCACATCTGGTGAAAGGCTGGCTTGCATTGTGTTCTGACTTCAGGTCTGTGTAAACACAATCTGTACAATGTGCTGGCATCCTGTACCCAGAGCCAGTGGCATAAAGCACAGCTGCTACTCATGTCTCCACAGGCTAATGTCTAAAAATAGATTCTGCATATGTTTGCAGTATTTGTAGGTGCAGGGCAAGATATTGGGACCGGAAGCAGTCTGCTACTGATTTGCCGTCCAAGTACTGACCAAAGAATTTTGAGTACATCATTCAAAATGTTTTTGTTTGTTTTGTTTTTTTTAAGTGGAATAGGAGGTGATGTAAGGCATTGGCTTCAATCTAATATTCAAGAGGAACATTTTCTCAATTTCAAAACCATTTGTGACCAAGTAACTCACAGCAGTATGGAGGACACTTCCAGAGGAAGGATAGTGAATGTTTCAGTAGAAGGATACTGAGATTGGAAATGTCAAGCAGGAGGCCTAGAGGAAGACCAAAGAGGAGATTTATGGATGTAGTGAAAGAGGATATGAAGTTAGTTTGTGTGAAAGAGCAGTATCGAGAGAATATGTTTAGATGGAGTGAGATGATTCGCTGTAGCGACCCCTGAAGGGAGCAACTGAGTGGAAAAGAAAAGGTGAAAAAGATGTTTTGCTTACAGTAATAGATTATAGTATTTGATCAGCACACACTAGCCTAAATTTGGCATTTTGTATTTCTGTATATTGGAGTCCAAATCTGGTTCAGCAATGGGTGGATGAAATGGCCAATGCACATTTTATATCTGAAACTCCATCTGTGCCATATTATTCAATGATCCATCAATCAGTCCATTATCTACAGCTTTTCCTGCACTTAGGGTCACTGCGATGCTAGAGCCTATCCAAACTGTCATTGGGCGATTGGAAGGATACACACCTGTACCTGGAACAGTCGATTGTAGAACCACACATGGAGACATGCTCTCATGAACACATCTGGAAAATGTTTCCAATCTATTCCAATTAACCTCTTGCATGCATTTTTCGTACTATGGGAGGAAACCAAAGAACCAAGAGGAAACCCAAATATACACAGAGAGAACCACTGCACCACCTAGCTGTACTTATTCAATAAAAAACGGTCAAAAAAGAATAGAAGCAGGCAATACTAACCTATTATAGAACATATGTCTGGATAGAAAGATTTGGCACTACCTTTGGAGCATCTTCATTTTGTCATAGCCATCAATATAAATAAGGTAAAACTTTAAACCACAGTTAATTTCAGTTGCAATAAACCAAAATACTGACTTCGAGAGCCAATGAAACAGGGTAAAGAAAAGCCACCGCATGGAAGCGGCATGGTGCCGGAGGTAGAGCAATCATATCTGGAACTGAATACTCCTGGTTCGATTCCCGACTCCTCCTAGTTTGTCAAAGTGTTGTTGAGCAAGACACTGAACCCCAAACTCCTTCCCCAGGACTAATGAAGGGAATTTTATGGTTCATTTATAAAGGGATTAATGAATTATTTTTAATCATTACAAACAATAGAAATAGCAACAACACGATAAATAATAATAGAACAAGAGATGACTACTACTACTATGTATTATAATAATAAAGATAATATTGGTAATAATATACATGCACATTTAAAAAAAAAAAAAACATAAGAAATGTGTGCAGAATCACTACACCAGAAATAAGTAGAGTAACCCCGTCATACCCTAACCCCCAACCCAAGTACAGAATATCCTGAATAGAATCAACCCATAACTAATAAACCCCTGACCGTTGTGCTGGTGCAAAAAAGATATACTAATATACCAAATAAAAAGACTGATATGTTAGGGTCAGGGTTCAGGTTGAGTGGGGATTGGGGTACATATCAACCGTTTGAAATCCTTTGCCTAGCTTTGGGCATTAGTGTGAGAAACACTGGCTGACTTGTCACATTCCCATTAGTACCCTCATAAATAAGGGTAACACTAAACCAAGGGAGGCTCAAACCCTGGGATCACTGACAAGCGAAAGATGTGGGAGGAAAGAGATAGTGGGAGTATCGATCAGTTATCTGTTATAGTGTGCTCCCAAATTTTTGCTGCCATGTCTAGAGGCTATCCAAAGCCATCAAGTTCAGGTAAAGATCCTCGCTTGATCACAATGAATATCAAAACCCAACAATCCGGAAATGTACATCTGAAATTTGCCAGATTTCTTATTTGAAAAGGGAACCCAGACCCATACAGAATGAAGAAATAATGAACCAAAATAATTAATAAAGAGAAAAAGTGCATTACATATTATCCTGGTTATGTATCATTCCGTCCATAAAAGCTTTCATTATAAAGAATGTATACTAGGATATAACAGAGAAGGATCATTTTTATCAACTGGGTTGTTTGGAACACAGATAACAATAGAAATAGATTTCAAGCTCCTCATGAGAAATATATAGCACAAAGAAACCAATGCTTAGAGTAAGCATAATACAAGGATAAATGATGAGGATTCTGTGCTTAGTCTCTATATTGAAGAATGTGTGTGTGCGTATCTGTAATTTTAGTAATGTTCTGACAATAATAAATGCAAAGGTGCATGTATTAGTAAGTTGGATGTCTTTTCTGTTCTCCCGTCCCTCATCCTTGCAATGCGCAGGCAGGCAGGGCTAACAGAAAAGAGAAAATCAATGCTTGGCGTCTCAATGAATGTGGCGAGTGCTGGATTGATTGTGACTCTAAATTGGGTCAACAGGATTGTCTATTTAAAGGGCAGGACCCCTTAATCATCGTTTTAGCTGAGATAGACTCTCAGGCATGGACCGCTCCTTCACTAACACCTCGTTATCTCCATTTCGTTGCAACGAAATGCACAAAGCACTGGTACACTTGACACAGATTGAAATGTATCCCCTCCTAAAGGATGTCTAGAGCGAAGTGCAATGGTGCAATGGTGAATAGTTTATTATCCCTTTCACATGTAATGTAACTCGATATGTGCGTGTGTGTGCGTGTGTGTGTCCTGCTGCCAATGATACCAAATAGATAGTAAACTAGGGAATTTGAATTTGTTTGCACTGTATTTCAGTTGGTCAATAAGAGAACAATTAGCCAATCAGTGGTGTAAACAATATAAACATAGTAGCCTGAATGATTCAGGAGTTTTTAAAGATTCTAAATCGATGAATCAAATTGTATTTAAGTCACATTATAAAGCAAGCTGCGAGACACGTATAGGCATATAATGATATGACAATGAATGATAATGATGTAGATGACTATAATAATAACAATAATTAGTAAACTTGTCAAAAGAACAAAGCTAAGATGCATGTAGAAGTTTTTTTTTTTTTTTTTGTAGTTCAGCTAAGCAAATGATGCTGCCTAAAAGATTCATTTTTATCAAACAAGTCGATTTAACTGTAATCAGGATGGTCACCCACAACCCTGGCACTTTAGTCTTTAAACTATTGCTGTGAAATCTGCTCCAAATTTTTCTCAGAACTTCATATTATCACAAAAACTACTTGGTTAATTCCAGCGAGGCTGGCATTTGTTGTGGTTGCCAGTTGTAACGGAGATTTTGAATGTGGAAATTGCTGCCCAAAAGCAGGTTCATATCAACAGCAGAGTTCTCGTGCAGTCATCAAGTAAAACCTTGGATTTGAAAATATTTTTTTTGTGGATTGTGCTGATGGAAAAAAAATATATTCTGGAACCCCAACAAGCTTTTAGTTAACTATTAATTGTGAGACCAATAAAAAATAGAGGCATTTTCATCAGTTCATCATAGTTTCAACGAGATTTAGCCTCAAGGTGCTATATTCCCTTGGCAGCTGAGCATATTTTTTTTTTTTCCCTTCATGTTTATTATCCACCTTGATGGTGGACAATGAAAAGGAATTAAAGATTCAATGGCTCTGTGATTGGAGTCTTCATTTCAGTCTTGATTCACGAAGGATGAAAACAAACGGAGTCCATTTTTAACTTTGCATGTCTACGCATTCACACTAGCACAAGGGAAAAACATAGCTATAGGCTTGTTGTGAACGTGAAATTTCTGACATATGAGCATCTATGTTCTTATTACAGGGAATTGCCTGATTCTTTCCCCGGCAACTTACTTAAAAACAAGCCCCGATGACTTCTGTGGCACAAAAATATCTCTAAAAACGACTCCAATTGTCGACCTCAGCCTTTAAAATCTACTAAATGGAGATCACCTTGGTTATAATGGAGTCACCTCAGCGATAATCACGTTATCATCACCCTTGACGATCACAAGGCAAACAGTAGGATTATGGCAGGGCCACTACAAAGTAATTTAACATAATGTGTTTGATTGGTCAACAGTGCAATGTCATTTGCAGTAAAAGTAGACTCAGCTTCAACATCTTTGCCATCAGTGTTGGATCCCTGCTGTGCCAGCACACTGGTCTCAGTGGACTGACTAAGGGAGGAGCTGTTTTTTTATGCAGTACATTAATGGCCGGGACATTGCCGGGGGCTTGTCCACACTGGCTTCACATTTACCATACGAGTTCATGCATAAATTATCTCAGCAGGGCTGGAACACACAACGCTTGGGCCCGAGAAAAAAGAGAAAAGAAAAAAAATGAGCATAGGGCACCAACTTTGATCTCATTAATATAGAATAGTGTTCAAAAATGAAGTGATATTGTGTCTTCGCATATCATAGCGAAGGGGTTTCTTTGACCAGATGACTTTGGTGGTCTTTACCTTCAAAATAAGAAGGTTTATATCAAGTTAATGTCACCAAAAGAAATGTTACATTGTGAAATAAAGGAAACAGTCACCAGTCACCAGATGATAGCATGACCACAAATAGAGGAAACATGCAAACACCTCACAAAGGCCCTCGGTCGAAATGGAAACCATGAACCCTCTTAATGTGAGGTGTTAGCACTAACCACTGCACCTTCTTGTTGCCCCTTTACTTTAATTCTACTTATTCATTCACTCATCCATTCCATCATTCATTCATTTGTCCATTCATTCTTTCCTTCATTGAGTCATTCCTTCATTCTTGCTGCTCATCCTGCACTCAGGGCCTCTGTGGTGCGAGAGCCCATTTCAGCTGTGATTGGGCGAGGGGCAGGCTTTACCTTTCACTAATCCCCAGTTGATCACAAGACCCATACAACCACTGGGCAACGTAGGGGCTCTGATGAACCTCGGGCATGTTTTTGTACTGCGGGAGGAAGAGACCCATGCAGACAAGGAGGGAACATGCAATTGTATAAATTAAAATTGATATGAACATGTTCACACAATATTTACCAACAGGTTTGAAAGAAAACATTTGTTATTTTGTAAAAAGAGAATCCTATAACTAAGAAATTATCTGAACAATTATGAAACATGATCTTTTAATTGTAATGGGTGTACATTAGTTCAAAATGATAAAACATTTGAAAATGCTGTGAAAAGTATGTGAGAAGTCTTGGGCATGTGCTTATCCTTCCTCCCCGCAACCTCTCCCCTCCTAACCATTCAAGGCCGTTGACTGCAGAAATATGGTAAGGCAGCAGAGACCATTAACAGACCTGTTTATTTAGTTTCTAAAATGGCTTTCAGTAACAGACCCTCCTGGGAGCAAAAAAAAAAAACAGCCATTTCAGCACCTTTCCTCCAGTTTCCCTCAGGCTTCATGTTTGTGTGCCCATATGGACTTGTATGTGTGTGTGTGTGTGTGTGTGTGTGTGTGCGTGTGTCTATGTGTGTTTGGAGTCTGTGGTTGTGGGTTAAGCAGCAAATGGTAGAAAGGGTCAATGGTTTGCTGCCTCATATACAACTAATCTAGTTCCGATACCTCACTGCTTCCTTTCAATTCTTTTGTGGGATGATATTAAGGCGAAAGGTAACTCTTATTCATTGCTGACTAATCCTGAGCCACTACAGCCAAATCTGCATTCTGGCAAATCAATTGATTGCAACATTCATTAACTGATAAGTCGATTAATGGGCGTGTTTTTCATGGCCAGAGTGACATATAATCAGAGGCTGGCTTTAACAAGAAACCACTGGAGCTGCTGATTAGCGCCTGATACTCTGCTTCATCCACCAACTTGAAGAGAGAGTGGTGTAACACTTGGGCTAAATTGCAGCATCTGTTAAAATGCAAACCTGGGCAGTGTGTGACCTCTGAAATAATAGTTTTCACAATTTACTGTCCACATTTTCTCAAAAACCTACGCATTGGGGCTTACCTTTGAATTAACAATTCAGGTGATACAGCAGAGGTGTTATCTAACTCAAGGCCAAACATCCTCCCCCATTTAAAATGGGGCGATATGAGATCACTTATCCAGGTGCACGGTTAAAAAGGATTATCCTGAATCCCTTCAATGATTAATTCGCTCATCATTGATGAATTCTAAGGGAAATACCAACAATGGTCACCTCTCCTCCTCTAAAAGAGGTCAACAACACAATGACAGTGTCTCACAACAGTGCTATTATGACGGCCAATTTACTAGGAGGAAGAGTGATTATGTCCCTCTTTGACTGATGCTTCTGCACGACAAAGCAAATCCCATTTACAACACTTCAAATTTTCTGGGTTTTCCATACCAGTTATGTCCAAATTCAGTCTACAGCAACAAAATGCAACAGATACAGTCACTTGTATTTATTTTTATTACCTTTCCCCCCACTGTTCTGGAAGCATTCATAGATGAATTGATCTGGTCAGCAGAACATCTGGGAAAACATCTTGCATGTGTGAGTTCATCCTGACTTTAGTGTAGCGATCTAGTAAGTCAAACACTTGATTAGAGGGTGCTTTGTGAATATGTGTTTTTGTGCTGGCCATCAAAATATAATTCACAAATGTTTTTTCTTTAATTTGCCACTTTGACTTGGTTTGGAGCTGAAGTGACGTAGTCTTAAGAGAGCACCACAAGATAGCCTTAACGGACCACAATTTCAGATAAATTCATTCATTGGCAGCTTGGGTGCATTTGCTAAGATGATGGAACCCCTAATGGGTCAGTTGGATTGCTGTAGTTTCACTTTGCCTAATTTAAGTGAGTTATGACCAATCATCAGGCATATTAAACAAATGAGAAATGAACAACATGCTTATATACAGCTGATCTAAGGTCTAAGTCTGGGAAATCTTCAAAATGTCTGGGTGACTCAAAAAGTGCGCAATAGCTCATTAAAAAAATCAGCTCTTTTTATAAGCAGCATCCATTTCTTGTGGTACTTAAGACCAGGATCTAGTTTGATAATTTGCAGGATATAATACACAAGAGTAACTCCTTCTGGAACACAAAATGTAGCAACGTTATCCCAACAGCAAAAAGTATGAACAACAATGACACTTTCACCACGAGTGCAGCCTGAATACCAAGACACAATTGTGGAAAGTAACAATTCCCCCTGATAAATTTTGAAACTTTACTTAAAAAGTGCCAATATTCAGAGATCCTATATAGATCTCAAAACACATCTTAATTTCTTTTATATCCACGACTGCTTTGAACAGATCACAATACATATGATGAGATACTTATGACATATGACATGTTATTTTTATGAATGAGGTTCAAGCACCTAGAATGGAAAAAAAAAGGTCCTTCTGAAATGGAGATGACTCATCACATGGGGATTTCTGGTGAGTTTTAAGGTTGTTGTTTTACAGTTTCTGACTGAGTACCTCTGTCTCTGCATTCTCTATGCCTGTACGTGTGCACCCGAGGCCACACCTGTGTGTCTAACAGTTGTTCTCGTCTGATGGTTTCTTCGACTGACTTCATCCGTCCCTCATCAAGAATGTGTAACTCTGATATCTGGACTGAATCCTGCTACAAAGCCTTGTGGTTGTGAGTGTGTGTACATGGGAAAGGGAGAGAGAGTGTGAGAGAGAGAGGATT
>NC_141316.1:892272-899772 GCF_037954325.1 Fistularia commersonii | reverse complement strand
AAGTACCATGGGAAAATGTGAGATGGTCACACACCAGAAAACTCTGGGGATTGAATTTACTACTCCACTCCTGTTTTCCACCCATTCCCCCTAATCAGACACATGGGATCAGGGCGGGGGAAAGAGATTGCTATATAAAGTGATGGCATGCCACAGCTCCCTGTGGGGAGAGTGGGATGAGTCACCAGGCCTGTTGTTGCATTTCAGCAAAGCCTTTTTTTTCTCTTGCTCTTTCATTTTAACTCTCTCCGCATGTTTTGCCTCTCATTCACTTCCTGCAATTTTCCGTTCATTCCATCCATTTTTTCATGCCAGTGTTTGTTTCCCTCTACCTACTGTGGTTACCTTGCATCCCCTGTAGCAGAAGGGCAAACTCAGATCAGTCTGGGATGAGGAAGATCAGCGTCACAGCTCCATGGTAACACAACAAATATTCTTGGGTGATATGTGGCAGATCATCTCACTTGGTTTTGACTCATTTTCACATAAAACTAAGACACAGGAATCAGTTAAGCCTGGTCTTTTTTCAGTAGGTTGTTACAGAATAGAATGCATTTCTGAAAAATAATAAAGGAAAACATTTGACACTACCTGTAAGCCTTACAGAAAACAAATTTATGTGCTGCATTAGTCTCTGTAATTCCAGTCACTGAGTTTGTTTTTCGACACCCAATTTTTAGGCAAATAATTATTGTTTAATAAGGGTTTTGGGTTAAGATAACAGTCATCTGCACTCACCGGCCACTTTATTAGGTACACCTGTCCAACTGCTGGTTAACACTTAATTTCTAATCAGCCAATCAAATGGCGGCATCTCAGTGCATTTAGGCATGTAGACATGGTCAAGACAATCTCCTGCAGTTCAAACCAAGCATTAGTATGGGGAAGAAAGGTGATTTGAGTGACTTTGAACGTGGTATGGTTGTTGGTGCCAGAAGGGCTGGTCTGAGTATTTCAGAAACTGCTGATCTACTGAGATTTTCACGCACAACCATCTCTAGGGTTTACAGAGAATGGTCCGAAAAAGAAAAAATATTTGAGGCAGATGGGCTACAGCAGCAGAAGACCACGCCAGGTGCCACTCCTTTCAGCTAAGAACAGGAAACTGAGGCTACAATTTGCACAAGCTCATTGAAATTGGACAATAGAGGTTTGGAAAAACGTTGCCTGGTCTGATGAGTCTCGATTTCTGCTGCGACATTCGGATGGTAGGGTCAGAATTTGGCGTCAACAACATGAAAGCATGGATCCATCCTGCCTTGTATCAACGGTTCAGGCTGGTGATGGTGGTGTAATGGTGTGGGGAATATTTTCTTGGCACTCTTTGGGCCCCTCGGTACCAATTGAGCATCGTTGCAACACCACAGCCTACCTGAGTATTGTTGCTGACCATGTCCATCCCTTTATGACCACAATGTACCCAACTTCTGATGGCTACTTTCAGCAGGATAATGCGCCATGTCATAAAGCTGGAATCATCTCAGACTGGTTTCTTGAACATGACAATGAGTTCACTGTACTCAAATGGCCTCCGCAGTCACCAGATCTCAATCCAATAGAGCATCTTTGGGATGTGGTGGAACAGGAGATTCGCATCATGGATGTGCAGCCGACAAATCTGCGCCAACTGTGTGATGCAGTCATGTCAATATGGACCAAACTCTCTGAGGAATGCTTCCAGCACCTTGTTGAATCCATGCCACGAAGAATTGAGGCAGTTCTGAAGGCAAAAGGGGGTCCAACCCGTTACTAGCATGGTGTACCTAATAAAGTGTCTGGTGAGTGTACATTGTTACAAACTTTGGAGGTAAATTAACTTGTTGAAAACAAACTGTAACACCAATGTTTTATGAGTGCTTGTATGCATTTGCACTTCAATATTTCTTTCTGAGAGAAAATGTACACGAGAGCTGTATTATTAAACAGCTATATTGTTATATGTTATTTATGTCCAGTTGAGGAATATGGATTCTGAACTACAGCCCCAAATGCCCTCACAATTAAACATATTCTTATCTTGCTGCTCCAGTGGAATGCTTGATGCTCATTGTACAGAGTGATAGAGTGCCTGTCGAAGTATATTGTCGCATTGATGAATAATGCCGGATTTTTCCAATGATAATGTGTGTGTGTGTGTGTGTGTGTGTGTGTGTGTGTGAGTATACACACATATGTAGAAGCTGATTTTATATTTATATTTATTTATTTCCCCAATGAAAGGGAAATTATTCCTGCACCTGCTACACTTTTGCAGGTTAAAAGGTATGGGGAATAAAAGAAATGTGTCATCATTGGGTTGTCACTTGGTAATGTTGTTATGCAGAAAACTTGATTTAATCATTATTTACTGACTGTTTCTTCCTGAAGCTGTGATACAGTTTTGCAAGAAGGACTAATAACTGTCTTCTACTGCAAGTTTTTTTTAAATTGAAACCATCAATATAACACTTGGCTAAGGTAATAATAATAAGCTGGTTTGTATTGTAATGGCTTTGAATTTGTAAACGGTGACGTATAGATGTGACTTAAACAGTACTTGTATACTGCTGCAAACGAGGTTGATTGTGAACCTTCACACAAATCTGCCTCCTTATAAACACTTTGTCATGTAGATCTAAGTCAGTCTTAGCTCAATTACCAAATCATTCAAGCCAGAAAAGTCATAGGGCTGAAGCTGATGTATTCCATACTAATAATTTTACAATGGACATTTTATACCAATGAGCATTAAAATGCAGTTCTTTCTTGCAGTTTTGATTGTGTTTTAGTCATAGTTAATTTTAAAATCTTTCATAATTTTGAAGTTAAATCAATTAAAATCAAACCTGTGCACAGTCATCTTACCTCTTTATTTTTTTCCCCTCAGTCACAAGTATTACAATGATTTTTTTCATGTTGCCTTTTGAAATGACATCAATATTATATAATGTATCAATTTTTATTGTTAAGACTACTGTTCAATTATATTTTCACATATATTAGGATTAGATTGTATTTGGATGTAATCTTTATTCATTTCTGTAACTGAATACCTATTGCAAGCAAAAAACTTTTGTTAATCTTTGAAAGTAATCAAAAATACATTATGCTAACAATTGCTGCTGTCATGACCACCAATCCCTGCTTTAGTTGCCTGTTCCTAAGTCACCAGACTATTATAGTGAGTAGAATTAGTCTATGATGTATTTTTTATCTACTATATAGAATAAGCCTTTTATTGTCCCAAAAGGGGGAAATTTCCATTTTTAATGTTTGATATACTAGATTGTTACCAGCTTTGGCGTCAATTACTTAGTTGTTTGTAGCCTTCAAATGTAGCTTAAAAGTACTTATGTTAAAATGTTAGCTATGCATTAGCTTAGCTTTAGCTGGTTTAAGTGTGCTGCCAAGACTCTTGCCAAGACAATAAGGGTACCGCCGCCTCTATTATTCCAAGATACTCAAAAAAGCTGGTTAGTTCCTGTCACGTGTCCACAACCTTACCTAACACAACCATTTTTGAAATAGTTTTAGTTGATCATGGGATGGCTATTTTGAACTGTACTGAAAGGGGTTTCCCATCTGTACAGGGTGTGGTGAAGACTGCATGGTTTGAGAGGACTTGGGTCCACTTTCACACAGGAACATTGTGAGGATTTAGGTGAGCATGAATCCAGTTTTTAAGTAAGGACTTCTTTAAGTGTTTCCACGGCTGCAGACGTGTGAGTGAGGAAGCGTGTTGCTGCTTTGACTCTAACTTCTTTCAGCTCTTACTGCAAGACACAGCTTGCTATTGTCAACATCACTGGAGGCTGTTCTTACAACATACTTTTTTCAGGAAGGGGATTGGGATGGATGGGGGTGGGGGATTTAGATCATGTATTGTCATGTACGAACACACATCTGTTGAAAAATGCATTTACATGGGTATAGACGGTATATACATGTAACACGTGTGATATAATGCGTGAATTTTTAATCATTTCAAATGTCAGAGAAAATATAAAAATTATATAATAAACTATATTTGCATCCAGTATTTAAGTAGCGCCATTGTTAGTGCTTCTGTTTCAGTGTAAACAGCAAGCAAGTCCCTGATTCAAGACTTTTTCAAGATTCAAGAATTTTTACCCTGTACCCCACTGCAACTCTGACTATGGGATAACCAGCATAGATACTGAATGAATGAATGAAGTATTTAATCAGTCATTTTCTTTGCAATTCCTAATTGATATTGTCATAGATGACAAAGTCTCTGGACGGGCCAAGGAATGCCTTCGGATCCCCCAATGATATTATCAAAAATTAAGAAACTTGAAAAAGAAAAGTCATGAACCACACCCACCCCAAGCCTCCAAACCATTTGACAGAGAAATAAGATATTTAATCAACATGAATGTTCCTTATCCTAAGAATGATGTACAAATAATATCGGTTAAAAAAAAAATCAAAACAGAGAAACCAAAAAAAATAATAATTACATTTTCTCTTGATTAGGCTCTGATTAAAGCTTTTTGATAAGGAAAGGGTCATCAGTGTTGCTAACCATTTAAAAAGTTTTGGCTGTGCCAGAGTACATTCTTCTTACATTTTCAAGCTCCTCCAAGGTACACAGTCCACTGCTTTTCTAGTTTTTGTTTTCTTTAAGTTGAAATAAATCAAGTGCTGAGCTGTATATGCAGTGATGGAACAAGAGCCTCTGTGTCCACCCTGTCTGTGTCTCAGCACAAGCCCCCATGCTTGACTAACATGGACTTGGACAGAGTGGGATGACAGTGGTTGTTTCCATGGCAACCCCATGTTACTTTTTCCAATAACAATGGAGGAAGCTGGCGTTAATAGAGAGATTTATGGAGCAGCAAAATGAGTGGCTTCTTCCTCTGCTGTTTGCTTCTGTCCTCTCTGTGTTAAGCTTGCAGGAATGCTGAGAGAATAAGGGCAAAGAATGTCACTTGTGTGTGTGCATGTGAGTACCTGTGTGTCTGTGTCTATCACTTGTTTGTGCATTTCTTTGGGTTGTATCAACATGAGAACTAAAGCCAGAGAGACAGAAAAAGTACATACTATCACATATTAAGAGAAAAAAAGCATTGCAGCATATGAATTCATATCGATTTTCAAACTCTTGGTGGAATATTTCCACTTGTGTTCGGATTGTAGAACTATGTACCATATTGACAGCAAAAGATTTTTTGAAATTAGAGCGGGTAACTTCATTGTCTATGATCTTGAATATACAAAGTAATGATATCTTGTCTCAAAGCAGGCTCCTCCCAATTCTGAAGGAAATATATTACATGGTTTCCATCATTTTTGTCCAATTATGGAGAAATCCTACTTTAATAATACAGAAGACAACAGAATAGATTATTAACTATGAAATTGTATTTTTTTCTATGATGTTATGTGTTGTGAAATAAATGAGCAACGTGTTAGAGATGGTAGTTAATATTCCAGAAACATTTGAAATATGTCAACTAAAACTTTAGGATTTATTGTCTTATTATCAAAAATCTCCGTCTCTCCGGGCCATTCACATTACAGCAAGGAGAAGCTTTAAAACAGGAATCATATGACTGTGCAGCTCATATGAGGAAACAGAATGTGATTATGTTTTCTATTAACCACAGTTATTGGATATGAGTCATCCACATCTGACTCATGTGGAAAGTATTCTACTGAAGAATATAAACTGATTTGGGTAAAACAGTGATCTGAAATATCTGGTTCTATTAGTTTCAAGTGAGCAGCATTAGAGCTGATTGGTCATGCATCTCTCTAGTTTTCAAGGCCTTTTTTATATGTAGGCCATAAAAGCTTTTGGTCCTTTTCAGCCACTGGTGGTCATTCCTGTACAACGTTGCAGTGAATACTTGTCTTGTTTATCTTTGTGGGTCTTCTATTTCCCAAAGGTCATTATGAAATAAAAATGAAAATTAGTCAAGTTATCAGCAAAAAAGATTAAGTTATTCTTAAAATCTATCAAGAAATTAAGAAACTAGAGCTAGCAAGAAATTAGTTGAAATGCTTTGAAAATTTGAAAGAAAATTATCTGGAAAAAATCTGCAAGATATAAAAAATGCCTGAATTATTTGTTATTTTTCAAATTGGGTTTTGTATTCTTATTTATACATCAGTGAAATTGAAGTGCTCTGTATCGTGTTGTAGACACATTCAATTTATTGATGTGATAAAGACCTGACATTTTAGATTTTTTTTTACCTAAAGCAGACATTGTGATATAGAGTGATACTAATGCTTTACAATTTCATTATTTGGGGATTTTAACCCATTTTCTAATTTTGTATGTCCACCCTACTCGTTCTGGCTCATGTTCTGTGTATTGCTTGAGTTGGAGAAGTGTCCAAATGTTTCTCCAGAAAAGTAGCGTCACAGACAGCTGGTTCTCTGCTGATTCAACACAAGTCTCGGTACAATTTGTGCTTGGAGATTTCTGCATTCATGTGAGCATTTACGTGATGGCTGTTAAATCTCATCGTGGCAATTGGACTGGAGTTCTTATTTGCTATGAGGCGATTTGGACAATTGACCATAACCTGAGATACCAACGATGATCACATCTGTCAAAAATATGCAATTCACTTTAAAAGGGAACTGCTTAGCTTTGAGGGCGGGACGGTTGCACAGTATTTAGCGTTTCAGCCTCACAGTACGAAAGACCCTGGTTCGACTCCGACAAGGGGACCTTTGAGTGTGGATTTTGCATGTTCTCCCTGTGTCTGCATGAGTTTCCTCCGTGTTCTCGGCCGTCCTCCCACATTCCAAAAACATGCAGCAGGTTAATTGGGAAAATATGGGAAAAACTGAATGAGTGACTGAACGGTTGTGTGTTTATATATGTGGCCCTGTGATTGACCAGTCCAGGGTGTACCCAATCTCTCCCTGCCCAATGACTGCTGGGATAGGCTCCAGCATCCCCCACAACCCTGAGTGCAGGGTAAGCGGCAGAAGATGGATAGATGGATGGATGGATGTATGTTAAGTTTTGAATTCTTGACAGTTTGGCAAAGGGAACCTTTAGAGCTGGAAAGATCTCTTATTGTGTTATGATTTACCAGTGACATCTGTTGGTATTTTAACTGCTTATTCAATGAATAATTCATCATCTATCCACTGCAGCCACATACTGTATTTTCTCCTCAGATCAATATACAGGATCATCTTTTTCACATTTTTGAGATATTATGTAAAATACGATGCTTTTTCTTTCTTATAACATTTAAACACAGGGATGCTGTATCCTTAAGACAAAGTTATGGCCAAAATGTCAGCACCAGTTTTGACCCAGCCTCGGATTTTCAAAACAAACAGGAACACAAACTAAAGGTCTTTTCCTCCTTACAATCAAACAAGTATGTGATAGTTGCTATATTTAGATCACTCTCTGGTTCGTTCTCTGGTTCCATATGCCCTTTGTCACCTCCTCCTCTACCCCTCATATCCTGTCTTTAACTAACTCTCCATTCTGTTAAGGATTTCTTGTCACCACAACTGCCTGAC
>NC_141316.1:459772-887272 GCF_037954325.1 Fistularia commersonii | reverse complement strand
TCCCATGAGGATTCTATTGCGTATGACTCGAACAACCATCTCACATGTGAAGGCTTGTATCCTGCAGTCTGACATACTGTAGGACGTACTGTAGGGTGCTATGGAAGGAAACTATCTGGAGGCCAGCTGGAGATGATGCTGAGAATTGAACCACTTGAACCAATGATTTGGGGTGGGGCAGGACCAATCACACACATGATCATGGCCCCTGGATTTCAAATAATGGCATGAGAAAAAAATAGAACTAAATAAGAAATAGCAAAGCAAAGTTCATACAGCATCGAAACAGCATTCTGTGAATCCACCGATTTATTTGTCCTGCTGTACTCTAAAGGTGTTGTACTGGAAAACGAGTGAAAGCTGTGCTTTCTGATAGTTAAGTTTCTGGAAGTGTCTCCACCCTCTATATGTAACAAACAGACCAATAAAATTTTATTTTGGGTTTTATCCCCGATACTATATTCAGTATACATCTGTTTATGTTTTACACTAACATATAGAAAAACCTTATTGGTGTGTCTTATTATAGTTTTCTGTAAATTCAAGTATGGTTTCTATTTGCAGATTCATATTTGATACTAATAACTGGCTTGGTATCCTGTTTGAACGGTATGCCTTGAGGGAAAACAGGCTTCCATGAAGCACAGGCTCTCTAGAAGATTATTGTGCACAAATCACAGGTAGGTGGTAGAAATTAATGATGAGATGAACATACCACATAAATACACTACAATGTTTGAAGAAGTAAGAGGCTCCTTCAGAGATTCTTAAATGTTATTTATCATTATTAAGATCTTCAATCTTTGTAGTTACTGCTAACATTTAAGACAATTCATATTTCATATATTTCTTATTCTTCCTCCTTTCTCCTATCATCTATTACAGTTTTTTTTTTTTTTTTACTTGAAACTCTGGCACAACAATTTCCTTCTGGATTAACAAAGTTGTTCTCATCTCATCTCGTCTCATCTCATGTCTGGCTACTGAATCATTACGTATAGTTGTACCTGTTATTTAACCCTTAACAGGAATGCTTCAGGAGTCAACCAGTACTTTTGATACTGCTCACCTGAACATGATGAAGTACATCCAATGCCAGACCAACACATTCTAATTTGACTTATTATAAACAACCAGTGAATCATTAGATTAAGTATTTTTTTAAGAGCGGTGTGACAGTAGCTAATTTCATGCGATTCACCAGAGGGCCACACCCATCCCACACACCACAGATATTCGACACACGAATATACACACCCACCTGATAGATCATGACTTTAAAATTGCGTCTCTTAAGCAGCTCAGCCTCGTTGGTTTCCAACTTCTTGATCTGCCCTCCTTGCTTCTCCAGGTTGGCCCGCACAGTCTTCACATTGACACTCACTTTGCGCACCTTCTCCATCATCTTGTTAACGCTGTTGGACGTGGTGTTGTGGCTCTTGGCCAGCTTTGTCAGCTCACCTTGGATGCTTGTCACTGAGCGCTCCATCTCCTGCTGCCTGGCCTCTAAGCCACTTTGGGTGTGCTGGATCTGGTCTACCGCCCCAATGATCTTGTCCAGCAAAGACAGCACCATCACTCCATTCACCTGCTGGTCCATCTTCACCACATCATCTTTGTCCTCAACTGCATCCTCCTCTGTGCCCATTGTGGACAGCTCTTTCTTTACTGCAGCAAGGGCATCATCTTCATCATCTGAGGGCGGTAGGTTTACCTCATCATCTGAGATCTCAGTAAGGGTTTGTGGCTCAAGCTGAGCACTGGATGGCTCCATTGCTTCCATGGCTTCTTTCAAATTGTGTGTCAGTGAAAAAGACTTCTTTCGTGCTTCTTCAAGATCTTGGTTTATAACCTTCTTTGCTCTATATTCCGTTCTCAGCTCTCTCTCTCTCCTACTTGCAAAGGTTCGTACTTCTCACAAACATGCATGCACTCTCTCTTTCTGTTTTAGTTCCTTGGATTCTGGCCAGTATGCTGCAAAAGACAAGCAAAGCTGGATGCTACCACATCAGGATGTGAATGCCACACCAAGCAGGGAAAACTTCAAGTTGAGCTCCAGCCGACACTGGTTTCTCTCTCTGCGGCCACTCAGTTTTTTCCACTTGACTCTCCCAGTCACTTCAAACCCCTCCCCTATCTCCTTCCTAAACCCATGCAGTCATGAGACTCCACCTACCACTGCTGGTTCTGCCCCTCAGGGATTCACAAACACATCCCCTCCGTCAAGCCTTGTCCCAGCAGCATGGCTGGAATGGTTGGAGCAGAGCTGAGAGGATCTAAATGTACACAAGCTCAGGCGCAGCAGAAATAGGAATGTCAAGCAGGATTGTTTCTTGCCTCTAGTAATTTTCCCCTTCTCAGTAGTGGTCGGACAGGGCTAACTATAGGTAAAAAACAACAGGGTGGAAAATAGGAACCTGAGACAAGACGTAAATGAAGTCATATTTTCATAACTCTGATGTTGTGGTCATTTTTCAAAGCTCAAATATGCACATTATGTAATAGAATGTGTTACAGTTAAAACCACAACAATGAGTGAAGTGATTTGGAAAAAAGAAATGCTCTTGTGCTCTATCTCACAGTGCTGTCTCATGTTATATTCCTGATATATACGAAGCGATTTTTGTAAGTCACTTTGGATAAAAGCGTCTGCTAAATGACTGTAATGTAATGTAATGTAATGTAATGTAATGTCTTAATTTATAGATATATTAGCGCTGGAAGCCAGGCACACGACTTTACCATCATTGTCAAGAGACTGTTGGGATCTGAGGTTATGTGTCTGTGTGCAGCTCCTTTCACCTCAGTTCTTACCCAGTGAGCCCGATTGAGTGAGAGAATGGATTTCAGTAGGGGTGCAGTGCAAACCTGCGGCTCATCAGGTCTCATAAGGCCAAGCTTAAAAAGAGCCGGTTCCCAGCCCTTTGGGGCCAGAGTGTTTTGTCATAGTTTTTGAGGGTGTGTTTGACCCAAATGTAAAGACACACAGAGGAAGTAAGGGGTTTATTCACGAATAGCCAGCTGTGCTGGATCCAGGTTGTTCCTCAATTCCTCCTTGAAGGATGAATTGGCTCCCTTGGATGAACTGACCTTTGAGATCTGCCCTGATAATTGTCTGAGGGAGAGAGACGACCGGTCATGCGCAGTATTAACCACCCATCTTTCAGCTCTTCCTCCATCCAAGACACAGGTCCACCACTCTAGATACAGAATCAATGTGGGGTCGGTCACACTGGCCTGACCCTAAATACAATCGAACCAATGCCTCTACTGCAGATCCTCTGGTCATTTTGTAGCGGCCTGTCCCATCCGGCCAAGAGAGGGTTTGCCAGAACATGCAGGAAGGCTGGCAAACCATCTCAAACCAGTACCTCAACTCATGCTCCCTGCTACTGTATAACAGCAACATTCTTGGCCTTACTGCATGCTGACTCTGGTTGCAAGCAGAATCTGATCAACCACGCCCCTAACCCTAACCGTCTAACATTCAAACCATACCTCTGTCACTGCCCTGAACAATAGAGCCCTGCCTCAAATCACCTACAAGACCAAGCCCTTACTCTTAATTTCCGGAAACCACCGTGAACAAGTATCCGTCTTCCCCACACCACACTCATCCACTGTCCTTGGGTTTGTCGGTCGCAACGCTACAATCGACATATTAACTGGTCAGAACCTAGGATTAAGTCCTGGTCCTTTAGCTGCCTTTCTGACTGCCTACAGAGTTCTGTCCTTCAAAGTCTGTCTCCTGCTAGCCCTGAGGGTACTGACCTAGTTGATTTGTCCTTCATCCCCAAAGAATACCACGAGTTCAGCAAAGTCTTTAAACACAAGGCCTTTTCTCTACCACCCCATCGTCCCTATGATTTTGCAATCAATCTTCCCTGGGGTACCACTACCCTCCAGTCGGCTCTATTTCCCTTCCTGAAAGGGAGGCCATGGAGAAGTACATCTAGAAGTCACACTTGGCAGGTATCCTTTGCCATTCATCTCCCCTGGGGGCAGGCTTTTTCATCCGCAAGAACTGCTCACTCTGACCTTGCGTTGATTGAAGGACTTAACCAGATTGCTGTCAAGAAAAAATTCTCTACCTCTCCTGTCTTCAGCCTTTGAACCTGCTCAAGGAGCTGCCATTTTCTCAAAGTTCGACCTCTGCAATGTCTACCACCTTGTTCAGATTCCATCTTGTTCAGACAGCCTTCAAGACCCCTATTGAGCACGGAGTACTTAGTCATGCCCTTTGGCCTTTGCAATTCCCCAGCTATGTTTCAAACACTATGTACTCCGTGACTTTTTGAACATTTTTTTGTTTTTATTGTTTACCTGGATCATTATTTACTCAGACCCTTGTTGACCACCAGAAACATGTCCACCTGGGTCTCCAACGACTCTTAGAGAATCATCTCTTCATCAAGAGCGAGAAAGATGAATTCCACAAAGACCACCTTCTCATGGTCCCCTGAAACCAACTCAGCTTTCCTGGATCTGAAGAAGAGGTTCTCCCAAACACTGGGCCTCATCCAGTCCGACCCAAACAATTTCCTCTTGATGTTAATGTCTCTGAAATGGGTCCCTGCAGTCCTGTTACAGTGCACAGACTCTGATGGGGCGGAACTTCACTCTTGTTCCTTTTTCTCCATGCAGGTTGTCCCCTGCTGAAAGGAATTGAGATGTGGGAACTGGGAACTCCTAGCCATCAAACTTGCTTTGGAGGGCACCGAGCATCCTGTGCTAGTCTGGACAGATGATAAGAACCTATCCACAGTCGGCCAAACGTCTTAACTCTCGTCAATCCCATTGCCCCCTCCCAAATTTACCCTAATCTCTTTTTGCCCAGGTGTCCAAAACATAAAGCCAGGCGCCCTTTCCCGACAGTTCTCTGTAGACGACACCGACATGACCTCAGCCCAGCTCCATCCTGCCACCTAATTGCTCCAATTCCGTTGGCTCTTTCCTGGGACTTTGACGATGTCAGCAACCAGGCGCATCAAACGGAACCATACCCCGGCACTGGTCCGCCAGGCAGAAAATACTTTCCCGCCTCAGTCTGCTCTCGTCTCATTCACTGAGCCCATTCTTCCAAATTCTCTGCATATCCCGGTATCAGCCAAAACATTGCTCTCATAAATTGCCGCTACAGGTGGCCGTCCATCCACAAGGACGTTAAAGATTACATCATCACCTGTCCTGTTTGCGCTTGCCACAAATCCTCTCATCAGCCACCCTCTGGACTCCTTCAACCCTTAACCATTCCTACGAGACCTTGGTCGAATTTTGCGCTTCCCTCCCCCTCAAAAGGTATGACCCCCATTCTCTCAATCATAGACCGTTTCTACAAGACATGTCACCTTTTTCCCCTCAGCTTTTCAGACCACTCAATTTCTAGTCAAACATGTCTTCTATCTCCATGGCATCCCCAAAGAGATTCTGTCTGACCATGGAACTCATTTCACCTCCCTGGTGTGGAAACAGTTCTGTCTCGCACTCAACGCCAAAGTCTTTCTTGCCTCAGGTTTCTATCTGCAGTCAGACGGAGAGGATGAATCAGGAACTTGAGGCCACCCTCAGATGACTCGCGCCCTCAACCCTTCTGAATGGAGCGGTTCTTTCCCTGGGTCAAGTATGCTCACAGTTCACAAATCTCCGCTTCCACAGGTCTGTCCCCTTTTTGGGTCTCCCTGGGCTACCAGCCGCCACTCTTCCTCACAGTTGAAAGATCGCTGTCATTTCAGTCTGCTGTCATGTCCGCTGCCCAGGCCACACTACAACACACCTCTAAAAAGTACCGCTGCTTTGCTGGCTGGAGGTAGATTCCTGCTCCTGGCTATTCACCTGGGCAGAAGGTTTGGCTCTCATCTGGCAACTCCCCTTTGAGTCTATCATGAAGAAATTGCCCCCTAGATGAATCAGTCCCACTGCGGTTTGTCTCCTCCTAGCCTGCGCAACTACCCTACTTCAATGTGTCCCAGGACAAAGTTGTCCCCCAGAACAATAAAAAAAATCATTGTTCCCATATACTTTTTACATGGAATCTTCTGTGCTCACTAACTGTGCCATATTGCAAATAGGGTGGATGAAATGATAAATGTTCAATTTATTTTCCAGGTTGTTAGTTTTACATCAGTGAGCAAATGGACTAGATCAATGTGTACATCTTTAACTCAAAGGTCTTAACTACTGTTGTGGCAGTAAAGACTAATCTTACACTGTTCACCTATTTCCATCTCTCCCTCTTGAGTATTTATGCTTTCAAAAGTATTTGCAGAAAGATAATAAAGAAAACATTGCTGTGATTGTTTTGTTTCTTCAACCATTTAAGTTTTAATAACGTGCACTGTTTGTCATGATCGATATACTTGAAGTCAGAAAATAAATATCGCAGCAGCTCCGTCTAACAAAAGAGAAAACTCAGTAAAATTCATGTTAAGTCAACTAAATATACACTATCTACAAACATTTCAACAAACTATACCCTCGGTATCGTCTGATTAACCAAGGCAGGACTTTCACTTGGCAGTTTCAAATTTTCAAAATAAAGCTAGTCTGCCAACAAGAGTGGCGATTTTTACTTCACGATGAGCCAGCAAATTCTGTGTCAACAATATAGCCTTTTTAAAAACGCTTCGGTGTTGTTATTTTGTGACCAAAAAAATCAGTCATCAATCAAAATCAGTTAGGCGTTATTCCAATAAACGATGTCGCCATTTATTTTGATATCCTAGTTGTCCTACAATTTCCGCTGGACTACGTCTCACTTGACGCCGACGCAGCTTCTTGTACCACAGCATCCAGCATCCCGACCAGACCGGAGAGCAGAGCAACGTTGGGCAAATAAAGAAGCAGGTATTTTAATTCTTTTGACATGGTGAACATGGGGTGAACACCCCATTATTCATGGGGTGGTTTCAAATTCATAATGCGTGGGATCATGAATTTTTATGAATTGTATCCAGACATTTCAGCGTCTACGCTGAAATAACGGTCTCACGACCATTCGCAAATAGTTTTACGCAACTAGCATGGATGACGACTGAATAAAAATGTAAAGTAGCTAAGCATCTACGTAGATTGGTTGAAGCCAGATGGAAAATTCGGGTGGGGGGGAGCACAGCGGGTTTTTTGGAACAGGTGACAGATGCTCAGAGATGGAGGCCCGGATTCAGCAGCATCATGGCGTCCTTCAGTGAAGGGCAGAGCTGCTTTCAAGCTAACCTATCTGCTATAGCTTTTCATGCAAATGCCTCATTTAAATATCATCGCCTTCTTAAAAATTTTCACTAACCACAAAAAACTATGTCATATGTTGATTAAGGAGTTGAGTAAGGCAAAAAGTCTGTCTTCGAGGGTAGCGATATTTAATTAAAAAAAACCTTTGTCCACAGGGGGCAAATACCAATGGCACAACACACACACACAGATTAACTGCCCCCAATACCAATGCTATGCCTTTGATTTACTTGAATTCACATTTTTATTTGTCGATTGAATTTGAGACACATTTGTTCAAAATCAGGGGACTCAGGGAACTTTAGTTTCTGGAACATTTCTTTTGCCAATCAAGACTGAAACGTATGATAGCCCCTGTACTATAATGAAATATTTAAATGTATAGTATAAAGAAGATTTATGGACCCAGTGAGAGAGGATATGAAGGTAGTTGGTGTGAGAGAGGAGGATACAGAGAATAGGGTTAGATGGAGAAGGTTGATTCGCTGTCCATGTATTTTTTATTTTTTTTATTGTATTATAAATGTTTTTCTGTCCTGGCAGCAGAAATTCAGCTTGTTGGTCATCATGGGGGAGCTGTTTAGAAGTGAGGAGATGACCCTCGCCCAGCTTTTTCTTCAATCAGAGGCAGCTTATTGCTGCGTCAGTGAATTGGGAGAACTGGGAATGGTTCAGTTTCGAGATGTGAGTAGTTCTTGATTTCCAGACTGATGGAATTGAAAATCAAGTGAGCACATTTGGTGTCTGTTGTCTGCCATGACTGCAATTGTTTTAGTAATTCAGGAAGTAATGTGCTGAGTATTTCTAAGTGTTTTAATAGATTTTTTTTTTGTCTCTCACTTGCAGCTTAATCCAGATGTAAATGTGTTCCAGCGCAAGTTTGTGAATGAAGTGAGAAGGTGTGAAGAAATGGACAGAAAACTCAGTAAGTCTCATAGAAACAAAAGTAACAGGGATTCCAATTGGGTTCTGCCATAATAATCTGTTAGTCATATGATTATGATAGATGGAAAATGCGTGCTGAAAGTTTTAAACATTTGATTGAATTTGAAGTCTTATTTATAATTGTCTGAAAGATGTGACAGTAATGCATTGTAAGGCCCTTTTTTTTAAAGATTTGCAAATGATCCCAAGGACAGACTTTTAAGTGTTAACAGGCCAAAGTAAAATGACTCCAGAATGTGAAATTCCAAGCTATACCTTGAAGGAATTCAAAATTGAACAGATTAAATGTAAATGTGAAATGTGACCTTGGAAAAAAACATTTTATTTTCTTTGTGGAAGTTGCTTTTCACCCATACAATTGGAGTCACTTTTCTTATTCAGCTCAACCAATGTTACCTAAAATGATTTGGGAGATGTTGATAATATAATATGCTATGTTTCTTTAACGCACTGAGGGATTTTGAGAAAATCTCTGGTAAAACACTCCGTTTAGTTTACTTTGGTCTTTTGAGGTAATAGAGAGAAATAATTGATAAGGTCTTACGTGTGCATTTCATATTGTCCCATTTGACTTACAAGACACCAAAGCCTTAAGTATGTGGTTTATACTGTTCACTTGGTATTAAAACACAACCGGCAAGGTTGGGAGCATAAAGGTCTACGGAGGTTATATTAGCTGTGTATGTTTTGGTTTCTTCTATTGCTGGACAGTAAATCCTTATGAACTCTACTCCATCACATTCCTCTCCTTGCTGAACAGGGTTTGTGGAGAAGGAGATTAAGAAAGCCAACATTCCAACTGTTGATACTGGGGAAAATCCAGAAGTACCTTTTCCAAGGGACATGATTGATCTGGAGGTAATTTGGTATCAGACACTATGCTGTGAAATGGCATAACTTTTCAATTTAATTGATTTGTATAAACAATTACAGAAATATTTATGCTGCATATCAATAGGTAAGGCGAAGCTTTCATTGCTCTGATCCCAAATCACAAGATCAATGATACCATGCTAAAGCATCATTTAGTACAATTGAAGATTGTCAAAATTTTGCCTTTGGTTTTGTTGATTAATATTAGTATAGTTAACTATACTAGACTTTCTAGTCATGATTTCACTGCAAATTCTGGCAGTTTTTCATATTACGGCAAAGAGGCCTAGAGTAAAAAAAACAAGATATGTTGACAGAGTTCAGGTAGAGAAAAACTCAATATGTTAAATACAAAATTTCTGCTACAATTTGGCAACAAACTCAAGTGTAATTACCTGAATATTCAAAAGAAATTAAATGTATTAAAATTAAATATTTAGACCCCTTTCAGTTTAAATAGGTCTGCTTGAGAAAAACCTGAATGCCCGATACACCTGCATTTCCAAAATAAAACTGACATTAAACTACAAGGTTATAATTATTAATAATGAAAACAGAATTTCTGAATATAATGGTATTTCTTTCAAGTTATTACCAACACAAGCACTGTTTCCTCCTCTGTGTTGTACTTGATGAAATTATACTGGAAAACATTAAACCAGTTGGATGACTGCCAGTGTGCTTTCAGATAGAAACCAGATCAGTAAGAGAATGTGCTTTGTGACGGCAGGCAACCTTTGAGAAGCTGGAGAATGAGTTAAAGGAGATAAACACCAACCAGGAAGCACTAAAGAAGAACTTTCTGGAGCTGACAGAGCTCAAACACATCCTCCGCCGGACACAGCAGTTCTTTGATGAGGTATGTTCCCCCTCACACAGAGCAGCTCTGCATCATCATCTGATGGGAATCAGTTATACTGTGACCCAAAGCAATATGATTCTTTGTGATAGATTATTTGTTTTACAGATGGAGGACCCCAACCTGCTGGAGGAGTCATCAGCTCTGATGGAGGGCAATGAGGGGGGACGTGGGGCTCCCCTTCGATTGGGGTGAATAATGACCCTTGGATTATTTTCTCAAACAATGTCTAGTTTTACTGAACGATTCAAATTAATCATGATTCATTTTATTGAAGAATTATATCACACATCAGTCATAAATATCATATCAATACATTTTGATACCAGTTTACTGTGAAATGATGTGATCCAGTCATCTCAGGATTCATCAATTCGTCCAAAAACCTTTTTCAAGCCTGATAAGAACACAGATAGATTGCGGTTGAATTATTTGTGTTAAATATTTGAATCGTACCATATACAAAAGGAAGTTTAAAATAGGCTGACAAAAGATGTGCATATAAGACTGAAAGAACCAATATCCCACTAATGACTCCATCACAGAGTTAATTCCAGAAGCCTTTGCATTGTTTCTAAAACATACCCAATATGTCTAATAGCAAATTAATGATGTCTCTGACTGAGCAAACATTATATAAATATATAATGGAGACACGAATAGGATTGTTACTATAGGACCTAAAACAGGCATTGCTTATGTGGGCTCAAATCACAAATGAAAAAAATCAACGCCTAATTATCAATACACAATAACTTTAAAAGGGAAAAATTTTCAGAGCTTGTGGAGTCACCAGATAATGAGAAAAGACTGATGTGCTCTTTTCCGTTCACACATTATATAAATGAGTTAAAGTCAAAGTGTAAAAATATTTTTGCCACGTAGTCACAGTGATTTTCTATATGCAGGTTTGTGGCTGGTGTTATTAGTAGGGAGAGGATTCCAACCTTTGAGAGGATGTTGTGGAGGGTTTGCCGGGGTAACGTGTTTCTTCGGAAGGCGGAGATCGAGGACCCTCTGGAGGACCCTACCACAGTCAGCATCAATAATTCAGCATCACAGAGTTCAATAATTTGTACAACACAGTATAAAAATTGGTGTATCTTCTTGATAAAACCTTTGTATCCTTAACAAAACCACTAATATACAAGGAAAGAAAAATGCAAATGTTTAGTGAGAGTGTAAGAGCTTTTTCATCTGTTCAACAGGGAGACAAAGTTGACAAGTCTGTCTTCATCATCTTTTTCCAAGGAGATCAGCTGAAGAACAGAGTGAGAAAGATCTGTGAGGGGTGAGTGTCCTACATAAGGATGCCTAAAGTATACTGAAAATTAGAGAGTTGGAGCAATGGAAAAATGTCATATTTTTGTCTGCTCTGTACCTAAATTGAAACACAAAAGTGACACTTGTTACAGTCTGATGGACTTCAGTGTACTTGCCATGCATGGTCTTAGTCTGCCCAAACAATGGGGATCAACCTACATATTAATGAACTTAATGTATCCGTACAATCTGCATAGTGACAATATCAACACTGACTATAATACTCCTCTTAAATCTGAAAAAAAAATGACAATTGTGCAATACCAGCTGTGCTACAACAATTTGCTGTTGACTTTGAGTCATGATTTTGCATTCTTACCTTGAAAGCAGTGGCCAATTATTGCAGCACATCTGTCAGCATAGTATTCATGTCTGACAATAAGTTGTTTTGGTTTGTCTCTATCATCTTGATAGTGGTAAAAATTGCAAATTATAATTCAATGGTCATTAAAGATTAGAAGCTTTTCATTCTAAATGTCTATCCCAGACTAAAGGAAAATGCTTCTGCAAGAGTAAATTAAAATTTCTTTCAGAATTATGATTTTCAACGCTCCTCTGTTTGAGTGTCACATGACAGACTTATCCTTGAGTGCAATAATATGACACACATTGTAGTTATTATGCAGTAATTAAAATAGTAAATGCTTACCTGTGAGTCAAGCATAGGCTTAGTATGTTGTTTAACTATGAATCTAAGACAAAGTGTGGTTCTGAGAGTTAGAGAGCATCATCATTACATCACTGTTTATATTCTTGTCAAAATCTTGTCAAGAAGGAGAGGAGGAAGGCGTGTTCGGTAGAGGAAAGGCAAGAGTCTGGGACTGAGAGTAAGGGCTTTGAATATAAGAACTGACAGGAAAAGGTAGAGAGTTGGTCGACATGATGCAGAGAAGGAAGGTGGATATACTGTTTGTTCTGGAGACCAGGTGGAAAGGTAGTAAGGGTAGAAGCTTAGGAGCAAGCTTTAACTTATACTATAATGGTACTGACAAGGAGAGAAACTGAGAAGGAGTTGTCCTGAAGGACTTTGTTCGGAATATTTGGAGACGAAAAGAATGTCAGACTTATGAGTCTGAAACTGGAAATTGAAGGTGTGATGCTCAATGGTATTAGTGGCTATGCACCACAGGTGGGATGTGAGTTTGAGGATAAGGAGAAGTTCTGGAATGAGCAAGATGAAGTGATGCAGAGTATCCCCAGAGATGAGAGTGGTAATTGGTGCAGACTTCAATGGGCATGTTGGTGCAGGCAATAGAAACTAGACTGAGAGCAGAAGTCAGCATTTGTGAACAGCAGTATGGCTTCATGCCTAGAAAGAGTACTACAGATGCAGTATTTGCTTTGAGAATGCTAAGAAGTACACAGAAGGTCAAAGGGATCTGCATTGTGTTTTTGTAGATCTAGAAAAAGCATATGGCAGGGTGACGAGAGGAACTTTGGTACTGTATGAGGAAATCTGGAGTGGCCAAGAATTAAGTTAGACTGGTGCAGGGCATGTATGCTAGCTGTGAGACAGTGGTACGGTGTGCTGTAGGGGTAACAGAAGTTCAAGGTGGAGGTGGGACTCCACCAGGGATCAGCTCTTAGCCCCTTCTTGTTTGCAGTGGTGACAGGCTGACAGATGAGGTTAGACAGGAATCTCCACGGGCCATGATGTTTGCAGAGGACATTGTGATCTGTAGTGAGAGCAGAGAACTTTTTTCTTCTTCTTCTTCTTTCGGCTTTTCCCGTCAGGGGTCGCCACAGCGAGTCAACTTTCTCCATCTAACCCTATTCTCTGTATCCTCCTCTCTCACACCAACTACCTTCATATCCTTTCTCACTACGTCCATAAATCTTCTCTTTGGTCTTCCTCGAGACCTCCTGCCTGGCAGCTCCAATTCCAGCATCCTTCTACCAATTTATTCTCTATCCCTCCTCTGTACATGACCAAACCATCTCAGTCTGGCTTCTCTGACCTGCTCTCAAAAACATCTAACATGTGCTGTTCCTCTGATAGACTCATTCCTGATGCTATCCATCCTGGTCACTCCCAAAGAGAACCTCAACATCCTCTCTGCAACCTCTAGTTCTGCCTGCTGTCTTTTGGTCATTGTAACAGTTTCTAGTCCACACATCATCGCTGGTCTCACCACTGTCTTATACACCTTTCCTTTTATTCTGGCTGAAAGTCTTCTATCACATAGTACCCCTGACACTTTTCTCCACCCATTCCAACCTGCTTGGACCCATCTCTTCACCTCTTTTCCACACTCTCCGTTGCTCTGGACTGTTGACACTAAGTACTTGAAATCCTCCAGCTTCTTGATCTCCACTCCCTGTAGCCTCACTGTTCCACCTGAGTTCCTCTCATTCACACACATATATTCTGTTCTGCTGCAACTAACTTTCATTCCTCTTCTTTCCAGAGCATACCTCCACCTCTCTAGATTTTTCTCTACCTGTTTTCTGCTCTCACTACAGATCACAATGTCACCTGCACACATCATGGTCCATGGAGATTCCTGTCTAACCTCATCTGTCAGCCTGTCCATCACCAACAAGAAGGGGCTCAAAGCTGATCCCTGGTGGAGTCCCACCTCCACCTTGAACTTCTCTGTTACCCCTACAGCACACCGTACCAGTGTCTCACAGCTAGCATACATGTCCTGCACCAGTCTAACATACTTCTCTGCCACTCCAGACTTTCTCATACAATACCAGAGCTCCTCTCTTGGCACCCTGTCATATGCTTTTTCTAGGTCTACAAAAACACAATGCAGCTCCCTCTGGCCTTCTCTGTACTTTTCTATTAGCATTCTCAACGCAAACACTGCATTTGTAGTACTCTTCCTAGGCATGAAGCCATACTGCTGTTCACAAGTGCTGACTTCTGCTCTCAGTCTAGTTTCCACTACTCCTTCCCATAATTTCATTGTATGGCTCATCAACTTTATCCCTCTATAGTTGCCACAATTCTGCACATCCCCTTTATTCTTGAAAATAGGCACCATCACACTTTGTCTCCATTCTTCAGGCATCTTCTCACTCTCTAAGATCCTGTTGAATAATCTTGTCAGAAAATCTACCGCTGCCTCTCCTAGACACTTCCACACCTCCACAGGTATATCATCAGGACCAACTGCTTTTCCACTCTTCATCCTCTTCAATGCCTTCCTTACTTCACTTTTACTAATTTGTGCTACTTTGTGGTCTACAATAGTCACCTCTTCTACCCTTGCCTCTCTTTCATTTTCCAAATTCATCAGCTCTTCAAAGTACTCTTTCCATCTTCCCATCACTCTTCTAGCATCTGTCAATACATTTCCCTCTCTGTCCTAAATCACCCGGACGTGTTATACATCCTTTCCATGTTTATCTCTCTGTTTCGCCAACCTGTATAGGTCACTCTCACCCTCCTTACTATCAAACCGAGGAAAAAAAAGGCAAAAACTGGAAATCGAAGGTGTGATGCTCAATGTTGTTAGTGGCTATGCGCCGCAGGTGGGATGTGAATCTGAAGAGAAGGAGAAGTTCTGGAATGAGTTAGATGAAGTGATGCAGAATATTCCCAGAAATGAGAGAGTGGTCATTGGTGCAGACTTCAATGGACATGTCGGTGAAGGCAATAGAGGGGATGAAGAAGTGATGGGCAGATTTGGTATCCAGGATAGGAATGCCGATAGAAGAAGTCTTCTCTGTGATAGAAGACTATCGGCCAGAATGAAAGGAAAGGTGTACAAGATAGTGGTGAGACCAGAGATGCTGTATGGACTAGAGACAGTTACAATGGCGAAGAGACAGGAGGCAGAGCTAGAGGTTGCAGAGATGAAGATGCTATGGTTCTCTTTGGGATTAACCATGATGGAAGGGATCGGGAATGAGTCTATCAGAGGAACAGCACATGTTAGACGTTTTGGAGAGATGGTCAGAGAAGTCAGACTGAGATGGTTCGGTCATGTACAGAGGGGGGATAGTGAATATATTGGTAGACGGATGCTGGAATTGGATCTCCCAGGCAGGAGGTCTGGAGGAAGACTAAAGAGAAGATTTATGGACGTAGTGAGAAAGGATATGAAGGTAGTTTGTGTGAGAGAGGAGTATACAGAGAAAAGGGTTAGATGGAGAAGGTTGATTCGTTGTGGCGACCCCTGAAGGGAAAAGTCGATAGGAGGAGGAGAAGAAGATGGCAACTGGACTTGAATTTCTGTAGTTGAAGACATTTCACCGGATGAAGGATGACGTTTTCAAGTAAGAATTCAAGTCCAGTTGCTACGAAAAGCTAATTCACCATGACCTGAATTACTGAGAACGTCCACAGACATCCCTGTCTATGCTGTATCTGTCAGTATTTGCTTGCTTAGTGATACAGATATACCTTCAGTTGCAGACAACATAGCAGCTAAATGTTTGGAATTGTAATTGTTTGGATGCCAACTGTGCAAGTGTTTGTCATACATTTAGGGTATAAAGGGCTTTTTTTCTTAAAAAAAAAAAAAAAAAAAAAAAAAACTCCAGCAAATGGCAGCAAATGGGATTGTTAATTGTCTGTTATTGGTATAACACTGGATTATATGGGATTCTCTTGGTTTCTGGATATTGGATGTCTTCAGAAGCCTTTTACAGCTTCTTCTTTGAACAGAATGTTCAAAGCATATGTAGTGAGTAAGAGGAAGGATTGTGTCATCTGAGACAAAGAGCTGCAGAAGATAGGGTTAGATGGTGGCAGATAATTAGCTGTGACAACTCCTGAAGGGAACAGCCAAAAGGAGATGAAGCAGAAGAGGAAATTTTCTGTTGACAAAACTTGGTTGGTGTATATTTCCAGGTTTCGCGCTTCTCTCTACCCCTGTCCAGAGACCCCCTGTGAGAGGAAGGAGATGCTGGCTGGAGTCAACAGCAGGATTGATGACCTCCAAATGGTAACTTTCCTATCTTGTGATAATTTTACACTTGCCAAATTTTTAAAATAAAAATAAGAGACATGAAGTTGCCTTATTATTGTAAAGCAGACAGGGTATTTTACAGGGTAGCTCTTTTTCAAAGGGATTTTTCTAGTCTTTGTGTTTCCAAAAAAAAGAAAGAAACCTGTCAGCTTCAAAACAACACATTAATTAGGCATTTTTTGCAACAGGATATCTGACGTCTAGCCCCTCCCATATTCAATTTATATAGAACCAAATTACAAAAGCTTTTCTAACGTAGACAGGTCATTCCTTTTCGCTGACTTATTTGTGCAAGTCCTTTGTCCTGTCGGTTTTGGTTGTCCAACATTTGGCCTTATTAAGCCTGGAAAAAAAACGTTCTGCTTCAGCAGTCTGCTCCAGTCTGAGTCTACAAGCCACATACAATATGTATCTGTGCTCTGCAACAGTTATTAGACATTACACAGATCATTGTATTGCTGTACATTCTGGACACCAACATTAGTGAGCTCAGACAGGCAAATGAATTATGTCAGTATGAGCATCTGTGATTAACATTTGAAAGTGAAAACAATTCAGATCAAATTTTATTATACACTTATTATACATTGAAATTGGAGTGAATTTCTTTCAGTTTTTTATGTAATGCAATCACCCTGCTGTTGTTGATTTAGGACCACTACAACAGTTTATTTATAAACAAACACACATTGTGTGTGTGTTGTATGTGTGTGTGTGTGTGTGTGTGTGTGTGTGTGTGTGTGTGTGTGTGTGTGTGTGAGATTTTTCAGCTTTTCCCATTTGCAAAGCATGTAGAGGTCTGTAATTTTTTATCATAGGTATTTAATTGTGAGCGACGGAATCTAAAACAAAAATCCAGAAAAACACATTATATAATTTTTAAGTACTTAATTTCATTTATTGCATGACCTATTTTGACCAACCAGCGGCTCTCACAGACCTATTATTTTTTCTTTAAGAAGCCCTCCTGTTCTTCACTCATTACCTGTATTAACTGCTGGTAACTGCAGGCAGTTTGAACCTGGTACTTGTATAAAAAACACCTGTCCACACACTCAATCAAACAAACTCCAAGCTCTCCACAATGGCCAAGACCAGAGAGCTCTGTAAGGACATTAGGCATAAAATTGTTGAATTGGCTGGGATGGGCTACAGGACAATATGCAGGCAGCTTGGTGAGAAGGCAATAACTCTTGGCACAATTATTAGAAAATGGAAGAAGTTCAAGATGACAGTCAATCTCCCTTGGTCTCGGTCTCCATGCAAGATCTCACATCGCGAGGCATCAGTGATCATGAGTAAGGTGAGGGATCAACCCTGAACTACACAGCTGGTCCTGGTCAATGATCTGGAGAGAGCTTGGACCACAGTCTAAAAGAAAACTATTAGTAACACACTATGCCATCAAGGATTAAAATCTTGCAGCGCATGCAAGGTCCCCTTGCTCAAGCCAGCACATGTCCAGGCTCGCCTGAAGTTTGCCAATGACCATCTGGATGATCCAGAGGAAGAATAGAAGGTCATGTGGTCTGCGTAGACAACACCACTCGCTGTGTTTGGACAAACAAGTAGGATGAGTACAACCTCAAGAACACCATCCTAACTATGAAACATGGAGTTCGAAACCTCATTCTTTGGTGATGATTTTCTGCAAAATGGACAGGAAGGCCGCAGCGTATTGAGGGAAGGGTGGATGGGGTAATTTATCGCAAGATCTTGACCAAGGACCTCCTTCCCTCAGTAAGACCCCTGAAGATGGGTTGTGGCTGGATCTTCCAGCATGACAACGGCCCGAGAACACAGCCATGGCAACTAAGAATTGGCTCTCTAAGAAGCATCTCAAGGTCCTGGAGTGGCCTAGCCAGTCCTCAGACCTGAAGCTGACCTGAATACCTATGATAAAAATGTGCCCTCTACATGCTTTGCATGTGGGAAAAGCTGAAAAATCTGCAGTGTATCAAATACTTGTTCTCCCTATTGTTTATGGTTACAGTGAGATGCAATACTAAGCAGGTTTGTCTCATTCTTCCAAATTAACAATTCTTCTGTGCGTGCGTGTGTGTGTGTGTGTATGTGTGTGTGTGTGTGTATGTGTGTATGTGTGTGTATGGCAGAATTATACAGTACATCAGACATTATGTCAACATCTGTGATCTTCTTGCCACTTCAGGTTCTAAACCAGACTGAGGACCACCGCCAACGAGTGCTGCAGGCTGCCTCAAAAACGATGCGTGTGTGGTTCATCAAGGTGAGGAAGATGAAGGCCATCTATCACACGCTCAACCTATGCAACATTGACGTCACACAGAAGTGTCTGATTGCTGAGGTGTGGTGTCCTGTCTCAGACCTGGACTCCATCCAGTTTGCCCTACGCAGAGGAACGGTGAGTTATTTTGACTTATAAAATGTATTTTCCTGACTCTTGGTTTTGATGTCCAATTGGGGCCTTTAGGGGTAAGCAAACTATCAGTCACTGCTTTTTAAAAAAGTACTACTCAATACTTTTACTTTTTTTTAAAATGTGCACTTTGGTTTAGACTTGAGTTTTCAAATGCAACATTTTGTGTTTTAAACATCATGACACTTCACTATCATTGATTCAATAATTGATTCTCATTGAATTTGTCTGTCAAATTTTCCAGTGATTCCCCAAGTATTTTGATAATTAAATATTAATCACACATAAAGGACAAGTTTATTATTGTGGTTATTATAGTTATCATTATGAGTTTGAGAGTTATTGAATACCTTTGGGTAATGTACTTTTGACAAGCTCATCTTTGAGATTTGGAATTGTAAATTCACACTTTGCATCATTTTTTGTAATGTTATAGGCTAATCAATTAATCAAGCGAAGAATCGATGGACTGTATATTGAATTTTTGGCTCAGCACAAGATACAATACATATAAAAAAACGCATTAGTTAACAGTACATATCAGACTCATCAGACATGTGCTTTAAAAATAAAACCAGCTTGGTTTTTAAGCTGATTTTGAAGTTGACGTTTGCATGCATTTCATGCACAAACCAGTTATCCCTTGTAGCTTCATGTCCAGCTCATTCATGTGTGTCAGTATGTCCACAGTAAAGGCTAAATCACAAAGCCAATCTGTGTCATTCAGCTCAGGAAATTCTCTAGTCGCTCCAAAAATGAAATAATCTCCTGTTTGAGCTCCCACATTCATTGATCCAATCATTCAATCATTCACATCAAGTATGAATTCTGTACCAATCTTTGGCGGGCTGGATAAAAAAAGACCAGCGGGTCAGATGTGGCTCGCGGGCCGTAGTTTGCCCACCCCTGGGTTAGAACTTAAATATAGCAAGCTTGCAAGAGCATCGGGGTTTAAAAAATTGGAAATAGTTTGAAATATGATGATTTTTCCAAGTTGTGTGATTGTTTGGATTCTGTCATTGAAACTGGCAGGAGATAAATAATAATGAGTGTTTCTGACAGGAGAGGAGTGGCTCCACAGTACCATCCATCCTCAACAGGATGCAGACCAAACAGACACCTCCCACCTTCAATAAGACCAACAAGTTCACCTCAGGCTTCCAGAACATTGTTGATGCCTATGGCATTGGCAACTACAGGGAAATTAATCCAGGTTCTGCTTCCGTAAATTTAAGGATTTCTTATCACTATTTCTGAATGATTAACTTTAGATTATTAATTTCACTTGGAAATACAAGCATGTTTTGAGCTATAGTCGAAAATCACTCAGAATAGAGTTGTACATGAAAATATTTATGAACAAATAATTTTACTGCTGTTATCAAACAATTGTGATAAATTGAATGATAAATGAATCTAATATTTTGGAAACATGCAAAATTGATTTTTTGATTGATTTGAAATGTGACTTGATTTTGAAAAGTTGGTAGTTTTTATAAGTTTTATACTCAGTGATAATGCACAAATAAAAGGCAAAAAATAACTTTATTCTATATATGCACTTATTTACACTGACCTCTTTGTTCCCTTTTTATAAATACCTGAAGATTAAAAGTAATTCAATTGAAGGAAAGGAATGTGTTTTTGGTACATTGTACCATTTGAAAGTACAGTGCCTTCCCCAATTGAATAATTATTGCAAGGATTGCTGAAATCAAATGTTAGCAGAGAATATTACAAAATACGAATCCAGAGTTATGAGCATGATAGGGGATGACACCGAATCTTGAAAAGTGTTATTTAACATGTGCTATCTACTGCAGCTCCATACACAATCATCACCTTCCCCTTCCTTTTCGCTGTGATGTTCGGCGACATGGGTCATGGCCTGTTGATGACGTGTGCCGCCCTCTATTTGGTCATCCGAGAGAGTCGTCTTCTCTCTCAAAAGAGTGAAAATGAGGTGCAATTACTTTGTAATAACCCCCCCCCCCCCCCCCCCCCCAGTCACTATAGAACTATAATGTTGTAAGTTGACAAATGTGCTATCATTAGACCAACTTGTTCAAAAGCAGGAGTTTTAGTTTTCTCTGTGTGTATATGTCTCTACAGATGTTCAACATGGTATTTGCTGGTCGTTACATCATTCTTCTGATGGGCGTTTTCTCTATGTATACTGGCATAATTTATAATGATTGCTTCTCCAAGTCACTCAACATGTTTGGGTCTGGTTGGAGCGTCCGACCCATGTTTGTTAACAAAGGAGCTAACTGGACGTAAGTGTTTGGTCACATCTTAAATCTCCCACAACCACCATTTTAGGCATGCTTGCATTAGATTAAGCTATTGTTATTTTCATTGAGTTTAAAAACATTCACGTAAGCAACTTCATAGTGTCTTATTTGCTTCACCAAAATTCTACACAATGAATCGCAAAATTACTGTGATCATGTTAGGGAAGATTCTCTTGGTCGAGATGTTAATAAATCTCATTTTGGTTAATTTCTAGAAGACATTTTGTTTTTTTATCCACAAGGCTAGAACTGAAGAAGACCCTTGACTGAGCAAAATATTTTTTGGTTTAAACATTGGCAAATAGGTAATCTTCTTTTTCCAATATAACTATTAAATGCCTGCTGATGTGTTCAAGGTTTAACACACTAGTTGGGAATGCAGTGCTCCAGTTAGACCCAGCAATTCCTGGTGTGTTCAGCGGGCCCTATCCTCTGGGAATTGACCCGGTACAGCCCAATTTATGTTTTTGAGGAGAAAACTGATGGCTGATAATATTCAACTTATTATGGTTTTATATAACAGAGTGCTTTGGATTTTCCGTCTGCAGATCTGGAATGTTGCCACCAATAAGCTGACCTTTCTTAACTCATTCAAGATGAAGATGTCCGTCATTCTGGGAGTCATACATATGCTGTTTGGAGTGTCTCTCAGTCTTTTCAACCACTTGTAAGTGTATTTCTCAATGACTGATACTGTGTCAGTGCTGAGTATAGGTGACATTTTTCTGTATGAACAGAAAAAACAACATATGCTAACCATACATCAGAACACTAAAAAGATATGGAAGAGACTCATGGAAAATTATCAGTTCAGACCTGTTCATGTCAAAAGATAAGTTTTCAGAGTTTTTAGTCACAGCCTAGTCTCAGACTCAGATTTCACAAAGACTATGAATCTAGATTCTTTCAGCAATTTTTCCTACCATGTAATGTTTTCCCTGGCTATTTGCACAGCCTCTGCTATTCCGGTTCTATAACTTTTCCTCGTTCGCTTGGTCGTGATACATTGGACAGTTGACATTGTACAAGCTGGGCTGTTCTGCCCGCAGCTCCACTGTCCGTTCCTCTTTCTGGACGCTCCATACTGATTGGAACATCCTTTGCATTTTCCATTCATCCACGCCACAAACAAATACAATGTCTGTCACCAACACTGCTCTGGTGATTGTTTTTCTACTATAGTTTCCTTTTTACGGTTTTGTTAGAGATCATCAATTGCTTATTGATTGTGTTACGGGGTAAAGGGGTAAAGACTGAAAGACTTATACTAATATCTAACACGTTAATCGTAAGCCCAAGACAAGGAAAAGACTGATCTTAAACAGCTGTCGTTACCGTCTTATACTTAATGATTGAGATGATGGGAGTGCATAGCGACTCCATTAAAGCCCCTAGAATTTCCCTCTGACTTTCAGTTTTCTTACTTTCTGCTAAAAAGATTGTCAAAATAAATTGCTACTCTGATGACAAACTCACATGCAGTTTGAAAGTTTTATGTCATTAAAAAAAAATAACGATGCCAAGTCCAAATCTAGTATACAGATGACTTTGGGGGTCCTTGCTACAGTCCTTTTCCTTTTAAAGATCAAGAAAATAAAGATGAAAGGTTTAGGTGCCTGTGATTTTTTTTGGTTTGTTTCTTTGTTTTTTAGTTTGTTTCTTTAAACTGAATGAATGTTTTCTGCTGCAGATACTTCAAAAAGCCCTTAAATATCTTCCTGGGTTTCATCCCGGAGATTGTCTTCATGTCCAGCCTTTTTGGTTACCTCGTCCTGTTGGTCTTCTACAAGTGGACAGCCTATGATGCCTATACCTCCAAGGATGCTCCTAGCCTGCTCATCCACTTCATCAATATGTGCCTCTTCAACTACAATGATCCTACCAACAAGCCCCTCTACAGGGGACAGGTGCTACATCCCTCAACCTGTCCCTCTGCCTCTCCCAGTTTTCTGATCCTGTCCACTCAGACTTCTTTGGAGACTGAGCAGAATTTTGCTTTTATGAGAACACCACATAGCTAAGTAGATGGTCACAAAACAACAACAATTTGGGAAAAAAGAAAAAAACATTAGGAGCTTTTGATTGCAGGTGTGAAACAGTAGTAGTCTTTGGGCTCATAGTAGTAGTCTTTGGGCTCATAGTATTCTAGCAAACTACTCCACATAGCCAAAGAGGAGAATCATGGAGGCCCTGCAAAAGTAATGAACATAGTATAATTGATATGTTTTATATACAAGCATAATCCATTGTTATAATTTCTGAGAGCAAGGATGACCTCTGGTCATGTTTTCACGAGAAATAGTGTATTTTTAGGTATAGCACTGGACACCATTAAAGTTTAATCTGGTCAAAATAGTCTACCAAAAAAAAAGAATGAAGCTAGTCTTTTCAAGCACTTTCATCCATGATAGACTTCAAAAAGAACATAAACATACAAAAACTTTGTATATATATTTTGTGCCCTTAGTTCACTTTTCTCCTTCTGGATTGGTTATAACATGTACATGTTAGTCTGCAAATAGTGACAAACATAGAAATTAGGTCGTAGTTGTTTCAAGAGGTTTATATATTTAGATATCACCGCACTAACAGCGATAATTAGGGCAACTTTTCAAGGACACGACCTCTCTTATTTATTATAATAAGTCACCAACACCCTCTTAACCTCTCTGTTTGAATCCGTAGATGGGGATCCAGGTTTTGTTGGTGCTGATTGCCCTTGCATGTGTACCCTGTATGCTGATTGTGAAAACTATGGTGCTTCGGCGTCAGCACTTGTGGAAAAAGCACCTGGTATGTCGCTCTGAGCCCATCTAAAACCTTACCACAGCCCTTGATGTATAATTGTTTTCCTAATATATAATTTTTTCTCTTATTCCTGTTCTGCCATTCATTTCAATGTGCATTGAATTGTTTGTTTGGTTGTGTTGCCATGAAATCTGCTTAAAGCCTGCCTTGGAAAACAATGCAAGAAATTATTGAAGAGTAGTCAGAAATATTTTCTGAGGACACTCGTACAAAAGAATAATTTATGACATTTCATAACTGCATAACTTTCCAGTACTCTTACTGATTGTGTTAAATCTCAGTTGGTTAAGTAGTTTAATGAATAAATTGATGTCTGATTCTGAGACTTAACTCAACCAGTGAGATAATTATCTTTTACAATCTGTGCCATATGTTTATATACATATTTTAAGAATTGAATCAATTAATTAGAAAGCATACAACCCAAGGCTTGCTTTAAGCTAGACACAGCTCTTGTGGCTTTTGTATCTAGTCACAGAAGAGGGAAGAAACCCCTGCTGAGAATCTAGAGCAGTCTTTAGAGCAAACAGGTGTGTCCTCATCATGCACCGGACTCACCCAACAGGGCACGCAGAAGTTTGGAGGAGTGCGGGTGGGCAACGGGCCCACGGAAGACGAGGCTGGCATCATGGACCACGACCAGCTCTCTCAGCACTCAGAGGAGGGAGATGAGGTGAGACACATCAGCATGATTTGCTGGGTCACAGTAAGATCTCTTCCTGCAATCTTTATTGAAATATTTTTCATAGTATAATGGTAAAACTGTTGAGTTTTGGTTTGGACTATAACCTTTATTATCTGTGCATTTGGAAAGAAAAATCAAAATGCAGTTTATTTATTTTTTAGTCTTGCTTGTCAATTTAATCTGGCAGCCATTTTAAATTCATGATTTTTATGCAAATCTTGATATGCAGTGTAGGGAACATGTCTCCCTGTACAGTGAAATTCTGTGTGGATGAACAGAAGAATACCTGTTGCAGGGTCAAAAAACATTAGACAAGACAGTCTATGTGCTGTTCCCTTCATGATAACCAGGTATCACTCCATTTCTAACATCATGCCATTCATACATTAGCTTAAAGAAAGGTAGCACACAAGCATAGTGAGCTGGTTTGGTTTGATTGACTGAATCACTCACGTCACGATGGATCACGATAGTCTCAGTGATGTAATCTGGTTCTTTCCAATATAAACTCATATTTGGACCTTGGTATGTGCTCATTTTAAGTCCTGCTGCTTGAAATGCCTGAATATGTTTAGCTGACATTTTAATCAATTGTTATTAAACAAATGCTACTTTATCTGGTAAACATCTGCCCGGAAATGTTACCTTTCAGTGAATACTGTTCCTGGTCGATTTTTTTTTTAACAGGTTTAAACGTTGAACAAGCCTCGATGGCTTCATTGAACTTTTGTTTTACTGTTTCACTGGCAAGGGGGGATGGATGCTTGTATGAGAATGCCCATGGAACATTCACTGGGTATCCCTGGTGGTTTCAGGCAATGGGCTATTACTATTTAAAATACTGGACTTGTAGTAATAGTAAGTGAAGAGCAGCATATTTTTGACCAGAATTTCCAGAATCTCAACAGGTACTGCTTTAGGAATTATTACTTTCCATGTTTTCAAGATTCAAGTATGTAATTATAGAGACATCTCAAGAGTTATGCTTTATTGTGTCTGAAGGAAATTTAAATTTAATATTCTGGTTTTTAAGAGAATATTAGTGTTAAGTTAGTCTGAATCACCTCATTGTTTAAACCTGTGATAATACTGATTTTGAAACAGTGTGTGTCAACACCATGTAGTCATGTCTCAGGGGTAGTAACAGGAGATGGGGGTCTAACAGCTGGCAGAGAGCAAGGTATTGGGGAGGAGGACTGGAATGAATCAGATAACAGTAGGATTTTCCATTTCAGAAACACAAACATTGAGGTGGTTTACATGATTCTCTGCAAGTGGAATTTCGGAAAATACTGACACTCAGAAATATGTCTCCCGGGTCTCCTTATATGTCAGTTTCTTTCATAACAAAATACATACCAGTAATTTAACGCGACAGCATTTATCACCATTATCTCAAGACTATGATATTGCATGTTTGTATGATCTAACAAAATGGAAAATATCCTGTTTCACACATTTGTGAACATTACTTGAATAGAGATTATAAATTGCTCTTAGCCCCTCCTCATAAATTTTAAAATCTAAGATGATGTATTATCAATTTTGCATGTTGTATGAGGTTTCCTCTCAAATGACATCACCTTCATTTCTATTCAACATATGTAGGGGCAGCAAGCAAAGCAAGCAAGCTATGCCTTTTGAATGGTGCATTCTGGGATTCTTGCACTGAATTGCAAGCACAGTTAATGTAAATTTGCCTCTGATCTGAATCTTAGAGTCAGGACTGTATTTGTGTAGTTTTAACTAGGCTGTCTGTGTGTATATGGTACTTAGGATTTGCATGAGGAGACACAATAAAAAAAAATTGCCATTTTTTTAGAGTTCCCACCAAATTTATGTTGCCATCTCTGAAAAGTAACATAAACCAGAGAAACTGCATTATTGATGATGGTTAAGACATCTGACCATGTAGCCAAAGTCTGTCTCTTCCTCCTATATAACACAAAATGATGTCGGTAAGACAGTCAGAGCAACTGACCTTCAGTTTTTGCATTGTTCATTTATTTTGACTTGTAGTTTCTGACCACCTCCACACTGATCTTTGGCTTTTTTTTTACTTTCAAGCATGCAGAGGAAGAGCCGGTAAGAGCCTGAGTATGGTACACGTTAAGCATTTGTGGATCGTGTCTTATTGATGTATCTGTTTATGTCTTTGGTACCAAGTGGCATTTGTTTGTTCTGTGCAAATCTGCATTAAAACATAAACATTTCCATTGCTATGCATGTTTTTTGTTACAGAGCTGGTGAACTTAAAACACAGGGGCATATTTTCTTCAGATAAAAAATGATAGACGTTAACCAGGTTCACAAATTCAGTGAAAGACTTATATTGTAATCCATAAGTCATTCATGGACTTTCTGCAATCTCTCCATTGTTTGGTTGACTTCTATGACAAAACACTTTCTACCCCAAAAAACCTTGTTGGTTGTATTTCACGAATATTTTGATAATTTTCCTCCTATGACTCCTATGACATATGTCCAATTCAAAAAAGGTGAGGTATGGTTGGTAGATTAGGTACACCAGCTGATTTTGCATCAGTAACAGCCGTTCTGGATCTCACTCTGGAGTAAATTATACAATACCTTTTTAAGTTAAACAAAAAGATAAGGTACAGTGATCTTTGAAGAAATGTAAGATTTAGGAAGAAGCTTGATTTGATTCCATAGAATTAAAACGTGTAAAAATGATTGCTGACCAAGTAAGCAATACCAGCTATACCATCTATATTCAGAAAGGCTGGATTTATTCAAATATTTACTTTTGACAGCAGAATGTGATTTGTGTTAGGCATCCATGCACTGAGCTTATCTCTGTTTGTTTGTCAACAAAATTATCAAACAGCCTTGTGATAAGTAAAAAGCGCTTATGGGCCTATAAATGGATATGGCAGCTAAGGGAGGCAGGAAACTTTTCTGTGGTATTAGACAGCACATCACCACCATTCGAAGACAGGGAAGTGTGTAATTCTCCAGTTTAAAAGGTTAGATTTTATTTAAAGTTACCTTACGAGTGCCAGGTTTAAGTCCGTGAATGGAAAATTGTATGAAAATTATAAGCCCAGCATTATAAAGTTGCAGAAACCTAACCCCTGACATTCAAGACATTAGACCTACAAGATTCAAATTATTGACACGCAAAGCAGCTACAAGACTGAAATGTCTTAAGTCACTCATTTCAAATGACATAAAAACTCATGAGAGCAAAATCAGTAAAGGAATGTAAAGAGAAAAGTTGCTCCTTTCATCCACTGCTCTGCAAAGCAGCATCTCATGCCATTTTTTTGCCACCATTGCCATCTGTAACACACTAAGGATTGGTCAAGTGCCTTAATTCTACCCTATGCATCTAAGTTACAGGCTGACATGCGTGACATAAAGCTGCCAGAAATCTTTATTTTCCCAATCCCAAAGAGTTTAACTTATTGGAGCTTCTAATGGCTCTTTGCTATCACAAGCCCATACCTATTCTCAAGGCTGATTCCTATGGGACTCACTAGGCATCCAAAGGGTTTCCAGTAGAATGTCAGTATTTGCTCCCAGAACTGAGGAGAAAACTCTTTGTGCATTCAACTTGCCCACCCCTATTGAAGAGATATATGGCAGTGCATGGGACTTTATACAGGGAAAATGTCTCTTTTTTTCTTGCATGCCCTGCAGCTGCCCCCATTTATCTTATACCACACCATGGTCAATTATTTGGGGGTGACAATGTGTCAGTAATGGTTGTCTTCCTTCATGAACAGGGATATTGAAATAATGGAGCTACTTCTAAAGCACAGAATTAATAATAAGCCAGGCCTGGTTTAGAAAATGAAAATTAAGTTAGAAAAAGATTTTAAGTCTGCCTGAATGACAATTATTCTTTGAAAAACATTTATTAAATCAACAGGTCAGTGTGCAATTAGATTGTGGTGTTGTTGCAATATGTTTGAATGTTTTTGTTAAATATTTCAGTGTGGGGAAATAAGCGCTATGAATACAAAAAAAAACAGGAAGGGGGTCATGACTTTCACAAATGCAAGAAATTTAGAGGGCAGTGATTCTGCCTTTTTCCTTTTCATGACTACTGAAGATTTATGCCTAATCTTAGTAAGAAGAGAGGGTAAACTGAAATGTAGCAGGGTGTTGCAAAATCACATTTCTGTTAGATGCGGAAAGGGAAAATCAACAGCCCCTGGTCATACTTAAAATGATACTCTGGATAGCTACCCGCAGCAACTGGCTTCACAAAAGCAGCAGGCTGTAAAGGATATTTTGCTCAAACTTGCAGAGAACACAAAATCAGATTAAGATCAGAGAGGATTTGTATCTCAAGGAGTGGGAGTTTATTTTTTTAATTTTTGTTCAGGTTCAAAGATTTCTGTCAGGACAGGCAAATCATCCCTGTGATGATCAGTCAACAAGTGTTTAATTTTGACTCTTTTCTGCGGCAATATCTCAGGTGAATCAAACTTTAGATCCAGATGCATTTTGTCTCCTTATTTGACAAATAAAGAATATCTCAATCAGATGTCTGTGGAGGCTCTGAGACATCCAGGTCATTGTGAATTTGTGTCAAAATCTTCTTGAGGCAACAGAACTTGAATTTCTTCACTTGAAGACATTTCACCCCTCACCTGAGAGACTTCTTTAGTTCTAATGGCCTGTGGGAAATTTCTGAATATACATGCCAGGGTTGTGGGCAGGTGTAGGTTATGATGGCTTGATATGCAAATGGATTTTAGGCAGAAACTAGCTCGAAGGGGGTTGTTATGCTAATAGGGGTGTCGTTAGGTGTGGGCAAAGGAGCAATTTTCGGGGATTAGAATATGAAAAGGTGAGGCCAAACTTCTCAGAATGAAACAAGCGAGTGAAACCTGCTGGATCACATGAACTGAGGCTAATGTGGAAGTTGGTTCTGGTGGTGGATCTTTACAGGTTGTTTGGAGTGCGGAAGGGCCTCGTCTGTGTGTGTTTATCCGTCTTGGTATTGATCGTGGTGTTATGTTGGTGAAAGGTTGGGCCTTCGGCACAACCTGTTCAGAGATTTTTTGTCTGTTTTGACGAAGATCGCTTCTTTGATTCCTCTCTCGAACAGACATTGCTGTCTTCAAATGAATGACTCTTATCCTTCAGGTTTAAGTGAACCGTGGAGTCCTGTCTTGAAATGGTGGCTCTCCTGTGTTGGGTCATCCGTTTGCATGGAGGTTTTTTGGGCTCCCCAGGGTAGATGTCATCAAAATGCTCAGTGCAGATGACAGCATACACCACATCCTTGATCTTATGCCTTGGTGTTGTGTCCTTGGAGTGTGCCAGTCTTTGTTGAACTGAAGGAGCCTCTCAGATGAGGCTTGAATGTCCTCAAGTAAAGAAATCCCAAGTCCAGTTGCCACAAGATTTTGACAAGAGATCGTAATCGACTTTATGTATGCTAGGATCTCTCCATCTTTGACAAGTGTACATACTCTTGGCATCACAGAGCCAATATATTCCTTATTGTAGACTCATTTGTAAACTCTGCTCAGCTGAACATTTATAATCAAGAGTCTCACACCATGTATTTTGCCATGACCGCTTGATAGACAGTATTGTTTCCATTAGACCTCTTACGTCTGAGACCTTTTGAATGGGAACAATGAGTGTTACTTCCATGAACTCTGTTCCATGGGTGCAAGGACAAAAGAGAAGCATGGAAAGAGGAAACCGGGCCAGTTTCAAGCCAAGTGCAACAAAGGCAACATCGAGCAATAGATTCCCATGTTTCCTTTCAGTCTACCTCATACAGGAAAGGCTAGACTTGTTCCAGGATGGAGAGAACGGAGCAACTGTCTTGGCTGTACAATACACAACAAGTCCAGTACTGTGATCTTGAAGGGGAAACTAAAGCACAAACACAAACTGCTTGATCTGACCTAAAGGGTAAGGTAATGTCAGGGGGCAGGATCGGGGGCACAATATCAGAATTTCCATATTCAAGGATTTTCCACTTTCTTTGAAAACACTATCCTGATGCTGATATTTTTCCATCACAGTTGATGGTATGTTTGTAATGACAAAACCAAAATTTTGTATTTTGGACTTCTTTCTACTGCCTTCGCATTGGTGAAAAACTAGCCTTTTTTTAAAAGATGACATACTCAAATGTGTCCCAAAGCCAAAAGTAAGAAGAACAAACAGCCTTAGAAGATCTTATAATGCTCACATGAAAAATAACGAGCTAAAGAATAGCACAGGTTAAGGTTTGCAATTTTTACACCTAGAAATTTTACATGATGAAGCCTATTTAAAACAATTTGGCTTTTGGCAAGATGCAAAAATGTTTTTGGGAATGTTTTTTTTTTCACTTTTTGAAACAGTAATAGAAATATCGTTTTCCTCATAAGTTTATCTAGCCTTTGAGACCACCATCATGGGTGATGCAGTGGTTAGTGCATGAAGGACCCTTGTTCAATTCCAACAGGGGGCCTTTCACCTAAATGCGTGAAAAATGGTAGATAATGAATGGATGGAGTAGCTCAAGGTAAAAAGCATCAGGTGGATATGGGGATAATCACAATCCCCTGGTTGACCACCACTGTGTTGGAGTTTTCTCCACTGAAAGAGATGTTGAGTGGGGAAATGGGAGAGATGGACTCCTTGTTAATGTGTGAAGAGGGAGGGGAACTTTGGACAATTTCTTTTAGCATTAATGCACCGAGCACTCCATATCAGCTGTCTTGGAGGCACTGGAAGGTGTCCTGGTGACAACGTAGTTCTTTTTGGGAGACTTATGCTCACATGGCCAATGACAGAAAAATTGGGAAGCAGACTTCTGCGCAAGACACAGATTGGCCCTTAAAGATACCATCTTTGAGCATAACAATGTCATAATTGTATATGTTACATACCAGTATGGAGGACATGTGTTGACCTTGACAGGGTACATTGCTGAAAAGAGCATTTGGGGACTTTCAAAACCCACATGACATGTCCTCACTGAAGGAGGCAGAGCTGAAAGACTTAGATGAGCCTTAGTTCCTATCCATGATGGAGGTTTCAGAGGTAGTCAAGAAAAAGGGGGGACTGAATGATGTGTTCCAACTACTGAGAGATCATGCTTCTCAGCCTCCTGGGCAAAGTCTACAGAAGAAAATTTGAAGGTAGAAGCGAGCAAGGTCTAGACTAGCAAATGGTGCGGGATCCACATTAATTCAAGCACTCTACCTGCTTGGGAAAGGTGGACTGAGCCAGAAAGATAAGCTCTCAATAAACCATTCCTTCTATGTTCCTACTCACCTAAGGTCATGAGCTCTGGGTCATGACTTAAAGAAAGAGGCTGAAATCACTGAGCTTTGATATGGTGGGGAGAATAGACATTTGGGAGAAGCAGGAAGTAGAGCCAATACTCCTTTGTGTCCGAAAGGAGTTCGCTGAGATGGTTCAGACATTTGATAAGGATGCCTTCAGGTTGACTCTTGTTAGAGGTGTTCCAGGCATGTCCACCTGTAAGGGAGAACTGTGGTTGGCACCAGAATATGTAGGAGGAATTATAGTGTAAAATCCTGACTGGCCTGGGAACGCCTTGGGATAATAAAAGAAGAGCTTGAATGTATTACTGAGATCAGGGGCATCTAGTTTTGCCCTCAACAGTTTGTTGCCATGACAAACAGGTCCCAGATGAATGATTTGGACAATGGATGTATGGATTGGTCTTTACATTGAATTTGGATGGACAAAAAAAGATTCTCATATTCAACTTTCCTCTAAAGTTTAGAGAAGCAAGTATGAAGATAACAGAGTCAGACTTTGGACTGAAGGGACAACTCAAAAAACCTGTGTTTTCTGTGGCTTCCAAAATGAATTAACTGTTGCAGATCTGAAAATAGCATATTACTACCTTATCTGATGTTCTTATGGGCATGTTTACCATAGGGTAAAAGAAGAGTATGAGAAACTGAATAATGCATAATTTGTATTTTTCCTGTATAATATTGTTCCAAAATCTTTAAACCTGTAACTTTTGACTTATGTAAGTTACCTAGAAGGTCTTTCTCTGAGCTATAGCTGGTTGCAATGATCGCCTCTCGGAAATGCAACTGAAATGAATGAATTGAAATTATTGGGTTGATCAGATCCCAAGTACGTTCAGAAATCCAGCTTTTTTAAAGCTTTTGCTTGTTGTCCTGTATCGATACATGACAAAGCAAGAAAGCAGTTTTACCATTATTTGTTTTGAACATGACAACATTGAATTTAACCTTGATGGTGAACGAATAACCCATAGCCTGATCATAAGATGATATTGGAATTGATGGAAAATGTCCTCAATGATTTTATATCAAAAGTACAGTATGCTAATCAGTGTGCAAAGAAAATTAGCTACAGTACTAAAGTGGAATGCTAGCCCACAACATAAGCACAGAGAAAAAGGACAAAAGCTGAATTCCCCAAAATGAAAAACACTCAGGCGCTTTATTTTCAGATTCAATTAATCTCAAAAGAAATCAGATAAACATTTTTGATGCTAACCATCTAATCTCTCCACTACAGTTTAACTTTGGTGATGTAGCTGTGCACCAGGCCATTCACACCATCGAGTATTGTCTGGGATGCATTTCCAACACAGCCTCCTACCTGCGCCTCTGGGCTTTGAGCCTGGCTCATGCACGTGAGAACAAGAACTCAAACACACACACAACATTTGATAATATGTCAATTTTATTTATGTAGATAAGATTTGAAATATTAATGTCAGTAATTTGGGATGAAAACTAATAACTTAATTTATCTGTTTACCTGACATGTATTTTTAACTGTAGCCCTCTATATCTGTGTATGTGTGCAGAGCTTTCAGAAGTTCTGTGGTCTATGGTGATGCACCTGGGTCTTTCCTCTCGGAGTGGGGGTGGCTTCTTTGGCCTGTCAATCATCTTCTCGGCTTTTGCCACCCTAACAGTTGCCATCCTGCTTATCATGGAGGGCCTGTCAGCTTTTCTGCATGCCCTACGTCTTCACTGGTGAGAAACACATACTGCAAACACACACAAAACCTCTAATATTACAACTGGTAGTGGCATTCAACTAAAAAATTGCCACTTCATGAAAAAAGTGTGTGTGTGTTTCTGTGTACATGTTTGGGCACAGCTACGCATGCACACATACATCATGTGCACTGGCAGTAAACAGTAATGCCTATGTATGAATCCCACAGAAAACATACACAGCCAGCTGTCTATATTCACCTCTTGAACCAGGTACCTGTGCCAAAGACCGCACTTAAGTTTTGAAGCCCTCAAGGAATGTCAGCAACGTGAAACATATCTGGCTCAAAGTGCTTAACTGAACTCTAAGTTCGTGAAAGTCAGAACGTGCTATCACTGCCTGCAGCTCCATCGCGTCCTAGCACCATCTCCACCCTGCTGATCCATGTCAACTTCAACAGCACAGAGGTCAAACTTTTCATTGAGGCAGCTGAAATGTAATTGATTATCTGGTGCAAGATAAAAACCTGTGCATTTGCATGATTGAGTCCAGCTAGATAGGTTTTAAAATTGATGACTTTAAAAACAATCCCAGAATTAAAAAAGAGTTGTCGACAGAATATTCCTATTTTGTACCAGACGCTGATGCATGTCTTGATTTGAAATTAAACATCATCAGTTGCAATAATAGGCAAATCCACAACACAGTATTACAGTATATATCAACACATTGCTTTGCCTTAGCTGAATGGATAATAAAGGTGAAGTAATAAGGAATATTTTGAGATCAGAGTGAAAACCACCCCGAAACAATACAAATATCACAAAGCGATGTCAAGCAGTGGGTGGTACAAGTGGCGAGGAAGTGGCTACCAGAAGGATGCTTATGTGTCCCAGCATCACAGAATGCATGTTAACCCTCTCCAGGCAGATGTTGCAGATTTGCGACAGCTAAATGCTACTTAGCTAATTACGCCACAACTTAATTTGAGCCTGAGAGGGTTAAAAAAGCAGCAGCATGTGAGCTCAGCAAGTCTGCGCTAAGGTTAAAAAGAGTCCTGCAGCAATTTTCACAGGAGTGAGTGAATGGAAACAGCCATCTTCAGAGTAAACAGCAGAAAGCCCGCACCCTCTACTCAGCCACACTCTGTTCACACACACATGCTGATGAGTTATCTGCGCAAGCACACACACACTCACACACATACACACACCCCACAGTTAAGTCAAGCTTCGTGGGTGTTACGTAGCAACATGTTTTCCACCTCAACAGCTGTGTGTAGAGGTTTGATGAGAGTATCTCATTTCTCGTCCCTTTTTAAGTGTTGCCCTCTCCCCACTCTGGCAGGCCAAGTATTTGCCACGACTGAGAGACATTCCTGGGCAGCTCCCCTTATGGCTTAGTCCAGGACCTCACATTTTTGACTCAAACTAAGACATCACAGGTTGACAGGACTGGAGAATTGTAGTACTATTTACTCTTTGGGGTAGACTTCATACAATGCTCAAGTAACACTCATTCAAAATATAACAACTCAATTTTTAAAAAGTTTTTTTGTAATAAAAAATCAATGGGTTAAAACATTTGTTCATCATCAAAAGAACCATAAGCAGAAAGCAGCCACTGTGCAGTGACAGAAGAGCAGTTAGGGGTTCAGTATCTTGCTCAACAACACTTTGACAAGCGGAACGGAAATAGTCAATTTTCCTCAAGTTAAGATTAGCAAAATTTATTTGACCACACTATGCTGTTATATTTTGAACAAAGATAGAAACATTTGACAGTAGTCATTTTAAAATTGTCTTTTCAACTGAGTATATGTCTTACCAAGTTCAATATCTTTATCATTAAACAGAATGACTTGGTGCAGATTTTGTACCCTCATTTAACATTTTTGTTATACAAATAAATCTGAAGTAATTCAGCAAGTCCCATCTCCCATGAATTTAATTGTATTTTTAATTGTAATTTGATTTTGACAAGTTCAAAGTAATCATTTCTTCACACTCATGTCACTCAAATTAGGCAGGTGTATAAGTTGAGTTCTCAGTCCTATACAAGCCATTGTGTTCTGTACAGAATTTTAAGCTAGTAAAATAATAGAAAGTCATCAACAGTTCAAGGGGGTAGGAGCTAATTATTCCACGATCACGGGACAAAGAGTGAGACAGTCCGTCATCAGTTGATTGCAAGGCCATACAGTATATAGTGACCCCTGACAATTCACACTTATAATTCTTAATACTGGTACTTTATTGATTTTTGAACCAACGAACCATGAACACTGGGTGCACAGAAAGCTGTGCTCAAGGAGCAGTTAGCTGTTAAGTGTTCCTCAGTGCTCGGTCAGGCTAGTCGGAGCTCAGGAATGGAACTTGGAACTTTGGAACTAAGGAACTTAGGTCTCCAAGATAACTTGCAAACTCTGAACTCAAAGTAGGAAATTTCCTTCCGACCAATCCTGGCTAACATTGGACAATAGACAAAGAACATCCTATAATGTCATTTTACGTGCTATTGATGTGCTATTGATATTAATATTGATAATATTAATATTGGCTGAGAAAAACAGGCAACTGGACTTTCATAAATTTTGAGAAGACACTTCGTTCAAACAGGCCTCTTCACTTGTGGTTCCACTTCAGTGGCTGTTTCATTAAACTATCCTGTGTTCAGAGTAAATATTTCTGAGCTCAGTATTTAGCAGCTTGTCTTCCCTCTATGATAATAAAACATTAAATCAAACCCAGTAGACCACTTCTATTGACACTGATGTGAGGCATTTTACTTTTTTTTCCAAAATGTGACATGAACAAATAATATTTCTCTTATTATAAAAAAAAACAATGTAACAAATGTCTCCTAATTCTCACTGACGTTTGAGGCAGCAGGCTCATTAGATTGTTAAAGTCTCTCACACTTAGACGTGTTTGAAGTTAACTAATACAGTGTGCAATATGGCAGCCTGGTTCTGATGGAGATAAAGGAGGTGGCAATATTTGGCCATGCATTTTAGGGGTTAATGCAGCCTGGAAGACAGTTCAATTATCCACAGTGCAGCAATCATCCGTGGGTCTTTTTAGTTGCTCAGACATTTTATAAAATATTTATTAAAACATTTCCCGCTTCTTATTAAGGAACTTTGCTAATTGTGTTTCAGGATCCTATCATTTAACAAATTTCAAATGCCTCATAGGAACTGATATTACAAATTAACAGCTAGAATCAGAAATGTGTATATAGTCACAATGCTACTTAAGATCTAAAAAAATCTGATGCATAGAGGTAAACTGTAATTGAACAATTGAACATTATTAAAATAATTTCCAGCTGGACACTGATGTTGTTTAATAGTTATTATTTGGCAGAATGTAGGTTGTGAAATTGAAGTCATGGTGTCTAATGCAACCATAAAATCTATTATTCTTTCATGACAAACTCAAAGACCCATAAAAACAAACTACTGCATTCTGCTCTAATTTTACAAAAATCAAGCTGAAGCTGGATGTTTTATGAGTAGATGTAGCCCAAAAAATCACATATCTAAGTCAACATTTATATTCACAGTGAAGCAGGAAAACAGTTATTACTTGCAGATCTTGATGTATGCACTCTCTCTTTTTCTCAGGGTGGAATTCCAGAACAAGTTCTACTCTGGTCAGGGTTTCAAGTTTGTCCCCTTCTCCTTTGAAAGTATCCTGGAGGGGAGATTTGACGAATGAAACAATCAAGCCATCAGCCCCCTAGAGTTTCAGTGCCAATGTGTCTGTGTGCATAAAGTGTAACTCTCTGTCTCCCTCTAGTGCTAATTTGTGAAGCATGTGTGTTTTATGTCATCCTTTCACAATGTATTAAGGCCTCTGTAATCCCTGCATAGTGGGATACCCCTATATACCTGCAATTCTTTGCATTATGTTATCATGTCATGTTATCATGATGATATTGAGAATATCATCTCAATTGATATTACAGTGAATTATGGCCATTATGGCCAAGGCCCTGTCATCATATCCTTAGTTTAACACAAACCCAGAATTAAACTCTTCTGCTTTATACCTCTTTGTGAGTATGTGTAGCTCGAATTGAAGCAGTCTGTAAAAACCTTTCATTATCAATCCGCTTATGGATGTCTTTTTATTCTCTCATACCTGTTAGTCAAAAGACACATCAACAATGTTTACTGTAAACCTGCATCATAAGAGGAAATTATCAAAGGGAACGACTGAATAATTAAAACACAAGCTTTGCATTATCTTTTCTGTGGATGGATAATGCAAATATCTAATTACTAGACATGCAAATCAAGAAATTGACGTGAATTAAGATTAAAATTTTAGATGCACCTATTGTTTCATTCTGGCCCTAAACCACTATTGACATTTGAAACCATTTATTCCTTGTTCTGTGGCAGCCATAAAAATGTAATACTTATTTCGTAAAATTTAATTCACTTGTCTCTCAGCTCAATTTAATTGGGTGACAAAAAAGAACTGAAGGATGATTACCGTAATTTTTAGTATCAGACATCTGATACTGGGTCACTGATCTCATATAAAAAACAGTAATGAATGTCTTTCTTGACGTGTCAAAAAGCACCTTGAATTCTCTCACTATTTTTTGCTAAATGTCTTTTGTTTTTTTTCTTATTTATTGTTTAGCTGAAAGACAGAGCATTTTTTGCAGATTTTGCACCCCACAGAACATATTTTTCATGTATTTTTCTTGCAGAGTTGTCATGCATTCCTATTTCCTGAAAAGATATTGGTGGTGAAGATGTTTGTGGAATAAGATAATGTAATTGTGATGTCAATACAAAACCGCATGATTCTTCAGTATTTGATTGTGATTCAATAATCGGTGCATGAAATAAATAGACTACCGATTGATTAAACCAGTGTCATGCTCTATTCAGTTTCATCCAATTAAGTCAGTCTTTTCATTCATTCCCTATTTGTATATAAACTTTTTTAGAAAGTTGAACAGCTTTACTGTCCCAGGCCACTGGGCAAAGTGGCCTGGGAGAAAGAAATTTTCATTTACAGACTTATTGTAAAAACAAAATACTAGGTTCAGAAACAACAAGATAATATTTTGTATAACAAACTTTAAAACCTTAGAAATAATTGTTTTATTTCTAAGGCTTCAGACCACAAAACTATATGAAACTACCAAAATTAGACCCTGTGTACAGCTTGTAATTTTCTTTGTTACATAAAATGAAAGAACTGAATTCTAGGTATAAAAAGATGAATGATGCTTTCAGGCTTAGTGAATTTTGAAAAATAAGTGGATGTGGATAGTAATTTTTGCCCATTTCTAGAAAATGAAATGAAAACGTTGAATTGTGATTTTGACGTTTTTTTGGACATCTGTAAATTTTTAATACAAAGATGATAGGATTTTTTTTTTCCCAAGAAGATAAAAAAAATTTGCTTCCATTTGGATTTAGATCAAAGAAAAGTTAATCTTCGATTCATCTGTCAAAACACTGAGCGCAAAAGGTTCTTGGACTGCTATCTTTTTAATTGTGTGTATTCACATTGATTAAGTTGTAAATTAACCTTGGTTTTGTTATCGTTTAACTTGCAATTATACTTCAAAATAGACGCTGCCTCTGTCAAGTCATGTTGAAGACAGTTAATAAAAATCATTCTACCTAATTGGTTCAAATTGCAGTTTACTAAAGTACTAAAAGCCCAAGTTAAAAATTATTTATATCCAGACCCTAGATGTGTTTATTCATGTCATGATATGATCTATTTAATCGCAAAGCATTGGTTCAGATCACACAAAGGATATAGCATGTACTCTCTTTTTTGTGTGACTTTCCTTCAGTTACATCTGTCCCAGCCCCTACCACCTAAATTTCAATGAATGAAAATATTATCTAATTGATGTTTAAAGTTTTCTAAATTTAAATTAAAGAAATTATTTGAGATAACCATATTTTGAATTTATTTATGTTTATTTGTGATTTATTTAAGAGGAAGTTAAAATATTCAAGTTATTCAAGGTTTTGTTGTGAAGTCAAGAAATACACAGTATGTCAAAAAGAGCTGTCCCGTGTTTTTATATTACTACCTGCACAAGAAAGGTTGTGGTCCGTACAGAAGGAGGTGCCTGTCTACAGCCACATGCTCCAATTTTTTTTTTAACAACAATAAAAACAGATTACCTCTCCAATCGCTGCATGTCTACTATACCGGTAGCACCGTTTTTAAGTAATTGTGCTGCAAAGGCTAAATACTGTAACTACTGAGCACAGAACTTCTGCAACTACATAAGTGTTTTGATTTTTAATGATGAAGGTTGTTTTCAGGAATCTATGATTGTCAGGTATGTTTAGCATAGCATTACTGAGTTTTGTCAAAAATTAGGTAAAATTGGCTCTACTAAAATAGTCACTACTATAACATATGGCATAGTAACACCTTTGACATGATTGACCTACAGTTCTTTTTGTTTTTATACATAAATGTTTATTTTATGTTTCAAAAAGATAGTTCATTCTTATTTCTATTCATCCTGTATTTTTCCAGAGAATAACTAAGAATGTACCCTGTAAAATAGAAAAAGTATTCACTGGATGAAAGGGAAATTGAAAGAAATCAGAAAGGTAGGAAAACTGGAGCACTTCAGCGAATCATGAGATAGAGAACAGAGAGGTGTCAGGGCATAATGGAGGAAAAACAACAACATTTTTAAGGATTTGTGAAACCATAGACAGAGAGAGGAGATTCTTGAGGACATCTGTCCATATGTCAACCAACATTGCACCAGAAATGCAGCTGAAACAACAGCATCACCTTTAAAAGCCTCAGAGGGTAGACTGAAGCCATTTCACCGTAAGGTGAGGTTGTAATGAAACTCTCTGTCCACTAAATGATGACGTTGAAATCCCTGTTGGAAACTCGTGTGTTAACACATAATGACTATGAGCCAGATCCTGGGAAGATTGAAGGTGTCCCAGAAGATAATTTACTTTTTTCTCATAAATATTAAGTTAAATTTCATATGTCTATAACACATTATTTATTGACAACATGTGATTGCCATATGCTTCCATTCAATCACCCTTTTCACCATCACTTATGCAAGATTAATCTGTGAGGGGTTTCCCACTATAACTGCCAAGGTTTGGAATCTCCGCATAGGTCGTTAGAATTGAAGAAGTCTCTTGGATGAGCAGTGAAACATCTTCTTGTGAAGTAATTCAAGTCCAGTTGCCACAACAAAAAGATTTCGACAAGTATTCACCATACCCTGGATGACTGCGAACCTCCACAGACATGTATATATGTTTTGTTTGAAAGGGGTAATGGCTCCTTTTGTTTCTCTGTGAAAAGATTGCTTGGGGTGAAGTTAACCATTCGTTCATTCACCTAGTAGCTTTGATTCTGGAATGTTTACAGACATTGATGCCATCTTCATCAGTTTGAAGTTTCAGTTGTAACTCCACACAAATGTTTGTATGAATGTTTTTAGTTATGCACCTTACAGGATCAGAATCAATATAGCCACTACTGAAACAATGGTTATAAAAAATGTCTGACACCAACATATTACGATCATGATAATTTAGGTATTTGTCAAACTATAAACAACTCTGACCGCTAAATAATCAAATGATCGAAGAAAGATTATACGCAGATTTGAATGAATCTTGAAAATTCAACATTTTCAAATTTGTGGAAATATAACTTCGAACCCATTTTGAAGTGGAAACCTTACATTTTTTTAAGAAAACAAAAATGTCTAACCAAGGGGGCGATGAAGCAACATTAAGCAAAGAGAAAACTATTGTTTCTATTCTGAATGGAACTCAGGGGTTTGGTAGCGACACGTTTTGGGAAAGGAACGTTAAGGATAGTTTCAAATGTAATTTTACTAAACATATGTCCCTCGGACAAAGTGCAACAGATATATTATTAAAAAATATATATATTTTACAAAAAATATTATTATCATAATAATTATTATCATTATCATAATTAAAAATGATAATGATGAAACAGCATTCAGAGCTCAATCAAATTCCACATCTGCATCTGAACCAATTTGGTCTGTTGACACTTATATGCTTTTCTTTTGAAAGGCTTCACCGGAGCAGGCACAGCTTAAAACTTCCTTAACGATTGAAAACCTCGTAATAGATTCGAAGCCTTTTATAAGAGTAGCAGACAGGGGAAGCTAGCATATGTTTGCTTCGGTCAATTTAAGACAAGGTAAATGGGAACAAATACAGACTAATCTTAGAGGGACGAAAAGAGAGAAGAAGAGAACGTAGAAGATTTCAAGTCACGGCACATGGGCCAAAAGGGGCTAACAACGAACTGAGCAGTGGATCCGGTCTTGGAAAAGTGACTTAACCTCCGTCGAAAGTGATATCCAAGAAAGCCCATTGGACCTCGCCAGGTTGTGTTTCGGTGGGTGAAAATACCCCGACACTTAGCCCCACCGCTCGTCGAACGTTCTAGAGTGACGTTAAGTGTGATTGACGACAAAGGGCCCCAATGTGTTCTCATGTAGCTTGCGGTAAGTTACTGCTGATGTTCTTTTATTTCAACGTAAGTCCTTCACGCCACGCTGAAACAAAAACGAGAAGAGCGTTCCGAAGGACTGGACTCCAATTGATCCTTTAGTTGGCTAGTGTTAAAATTACGGTCTTCCCGGTCTTGGTATTGTTTCAATAAAAGTAATTTGGTAACACTCTGAAACTTATACTTTCAATCTGGGAATATACAAGGGGGCGAAGCGAGTAAGCTAGTATGATGAAATGTAGCCTGATAAACAACGATAGTTGTAAAAGGTAATAAAAGTCGGCATACGTAATATTTACGTAAAGGACTCACGTAATTGTTTTGTTTTTGAGTGGAAGTAACTGACCTCATAGCGTATAAGTTGCTTTAAAACCCTTTACAAAAGTCTAGATCGGAGTTTTCGCTGTGTTTTTGAATGCTGATCAAATCCTTATGAAAGGAGAGATTAAAATTTGAAATTACAGACTTCAAGTTATCACAAGGGGTGATTACAGTTGTCCTATTGTTTAGAAGGATTTTTAGTATTCAATTTCCAATCTGAATTTCCTGTATTTGGGGCTGAATTTATAACTAGTTTTTAGATTATTTCTTACATATCAAAAAAATCATTTTCCTCTGTCTGATTTTATTTTGGGGATTTTTCATTCTAATTCTTAGCATGCTCCTCTTTCTAGAATATTCAATGCATTTAAAAAAACAACAACAAAATCAAACATATGGGGGCACAATTTTTCTTTTTTAACTATAATTTTAGAACCCTAAAATATAGTTTTAATAATTGCAGATATTGCTTATTTTTAGAAAAAAGTATTTTGTTTCTACTGGTGTGGTCCACAAGACTAAGGTCAGGTGTCTTAAAAAATTGAATATGGCCATGAATATGAGAAAATATTTCAAACCCTGGATCAGTCTTAATGAAGGTATTGAGGCAGTAAGTTTTCAGAAAGTCACTTCAGTGGAGTGGGGTTCATTTCTGATAAACCTGTATGTGCATTCATCCTTACCTTTAATACAGGACATGTCAGTTTTTTAGCAAGCTATACATACCTGTACTGAAAGTGCTGCAGTGAGCATTAATATACATTATATTCATACATTTGAAAATAATCGACCACAAACTAGAAGATAAATGTCCATGGCCCAGGTGTCTCAAAATGCACTGAAATACAATGATAAAATTTCAAGCGAGAGAGAGACAGAGACTGAAGTATAAAAATGTAACAAAAATAACTTACAATAGGTAAATAATAAGCAGAAGATTTTCATAAAACAAAAAGGTAAAAATAAACGAAAGGAAGTTACCTTAAAAAATCTGTTCGAGAGTTTCAAGTAATCTGAACACTGAGAAGAACTTAAAATCAGTAAAAAAAACACAGAAATATGTTGTGTTGTGAAAAGAAGCAGCCAAGGTCCTTCCGAACTTACCACAGTTGATGTTGTAGTACCATATTGGGAGTTCTGTTGTTATTCCTCAATTCTACATCCCTGCATTCATACGACATTACACCTCAGATATGCAGCACATTCTTCCACAGCTTATATTTAGCGTATTATCATTTGTTGATGACTTGTTGATGCTTAAAAGTCAGAATCTGGATCAGCAGTTAGAAGACAGAATCTGGATCAGCAGTTAGAGGGATGCTCAAGTGCCTTTGAAAAAATTGTGTTTCTGTCTTGTCAAAAAAAACAAAAAACAAGATGTGTTTGATAAATTTATCAGTTAAACCAAAGATTATACAAATCTCAGTTCATTTGATTTAATAAGTTGCATACACACTATTAAAGAGAATACACCATCAAATAGCCTCAGATTCACATCCACATGCGCACACACCCACTCACTGGTTCAGTTCTGTTTCAACCAGTTGGGGTAAACAACAGAAATAGAAAATGAGTGGGATGGGGGTGAATTGAGGGACGGACAGGACAGGCCCAAACACTGTCATAATAACAACAGCTACAAGGTTCAGGTGACATAATACAATAATGGCTTCAAAATGAAAGAAATAATGAAATAATGACAGGCACCTGTCAGAACTGGTGCGATAGATCAAGCCACGACCCTTGGAATCTGTGAAACTAGAGAGGGTCTCAGGAGAAGACATGAGTTTACTATCATTCTCAGATGAAAGGATGAGTGCACACAGGATAGTAAGAGTGGAAGGAATGAAAGAAGTGCCTCATGGGATAATCATATGCCTAATGGAATAATAAAAATAATAATGATTACTTCATTAATCCCTCATGGGGAAATTCGTTCTCTGCAATTAACCCATCAGTTAGAGGTTCAGTGTCTTGCTTAACAGCACTCTGACACACTAGGAGGAGGCAGGAATCAAATCTGGAGTGTTCTGTTCCAAAGATGATTGCTCTACCTCCTGCGCCACACCACCACTTTTTATACATCCGTGGGATATCCCTCAGCTGTGTAGGCATCACTATTCAGCCAAGTGATACAGACATAACAGTTCAGGATTTTAATGGGTAGAGTTATTTACAATTTTTTTGGCCAGCTAACACTAGTGGAGATGTAAAGCACACCATAAACAACTTGGTCTTTGAAGGCTTACCTCTCTGTATTTACATGTCCCTACTCAACTTAAACAATATCTGCAATGAGTACACATGCTATTTGCCTGATGGAAGTGTTGCACTGCAGTGCTGCTGGACTAGATTGCAAGACTATGATCCCTCACAGAATTACACTCTCAATTATGCTTAAAGATTAACAGTTTGATTTTCTATATTTCAGAATCCCAATTACTCATGTCACCTGAAAATTAATCATCTTTGTGGCCTGTACAAACTTTTATTTCTTATTTTGCCTAACTGGAATGTGGCATGTTTGTTCCCTTCATTTGAAGTTCTGCCGCTTTGCATTTACTGTTGAATATAACGTAAACTACCCTTTTATCTACACTCATCTTAGGTTTCCAGGTAGCAGTGTGAGGATGGTACTGGGTGGTGCTGGATGTGGCTGCAGCCCTGAAGGCTGACAAACCCTGTCTTTTAGCCCGCCAGAATGCATGTAGGCTCAGTGGGTGTCAGCAAGTTCTGCTTCCTGCTTTCCCTGGTGTTCTGTGGCCTTCTGCTTCTACTCATTCCAGCCCTTCAGCCCTCTGTTCGCCAAGTGGATCCACCACAGCCCAGACCCCAGGTCAAACTTGCAAGAGCAGGTAAGGGTTATACCTCTGACCACACTGGGGCCCCAACAGTCTCCACCAATGCATGGTACACTGGCTGGCCCACCAGAGGACAGGAGAGATTAATGCAGACTGAAGATAGTAGGAATGACAACTACAGCCTCCAAAGGAGGATGGGCTTCAGAAGAGACCCAGATAGAGTGGCAATGTCTGGGCTCAGAACCTGGGACCAGCTGGAATTGAAAGACATTTTTATAGCAGTGAAAACAACAAGGAAGTACCACAAGTCCAGGCTGGAGCTTCTGGTTCAGACCTGGGTTTCTCAAGCCAAAGAACAGGTGAGATGAGAAGGACTCATTTGATTTTTGTACATATAAAGACAACTTCTAGTGTGCGTGTGTGCGTGTGCGTGCGTGCGTGCATGTGCATGTGCGCACCCAAGCAGGAACTTTTCCTTCCCACTTACTGATGTCTTGTATTTAAGGGTCAGAGGTTCAATGTAGGTCAAAACTCTGAATTGAAAATGGAATTAAGTTTCTAACATATTGAACAAATTACATGAATGTTAGACATCTGAACTCAGCGGCTGTCGTGCTGGAAAGCTATACTGACAAGTGTCCTTGTAGTATATTTGCATTGATTTTGTCTGCATGTCTTAGCTGTAACATGAAAGTTACTGTAACTACTGAAGTGCTCTTGAATGTCTCATGCAATATAGAAAGAGCCAACACTGAGTGCAGTGTGAGCAGCTCTGTTATGAAAGCTGTTACAGGCAATTAGCACATCTCACCATCAGACAGAGTTGCTGTGCTGTGAGTAGGTTTTACAGATGAACAAACACACACACACACACTTCATCCAGTAATGTAATTTCATCCCTCAATCAACAGTACAGCTCATACCAGCCAAGTCTGCTTCGTAAGGCCTCAATGTGAATCTGCTCTGTGTTAATGTAGTCCAAGAATCATGCCTGTTGCAATCTTGTTTTGCTGTTTTCAGGTTGCTGTAGTCTGGCCTTCATCTTTATGGCTGCCTTGTAAAATTAAAAGCTGCTCACCTCTCCCTGTTCTGTACTGAATATGTTGTGTTGTGTTTTTACACTGCAATAATCCATGTGTAATAAATACCATCTTTGCATAAACAGCAAACAGTGATTAGTAAACCTATGTAGTCAAATCAGCCCTTAAATCAATTTTGAAGCTTATTTACGGTGTGTAAATTTTACAGGCTGCTTTCCAGGCTCGGATAAGGCAAACATCTATCTTACTAATAATTCCCACATGTCCTAGAAAATCTTAAAAAATGCTGACCAATTTGGCTGAACAACAAAGCCCATGAAAAATCAAAGAAATACTGATATATCCATGAAAAGCATTAGAAGCATTATATTAAAATCAAATTTGATTATGCACAATCCAAAAACTGATTTAAGTGTGTGCGTTTTCTTTTTTTACAGCTAGTGATGCGTTGACATTATTTCCCAAGAATGTGGGGTTATCCACACTGATATACACAGCAGACTGCATTGTGCACCAGCAGAGACATTCTTATAACATTTACACTGTACATCCTGTCATTAAATAAAAGCATGCTTGTTGTTACATAAACAGCTGAAAGTGTGTTTTCAGTGCTTAGTTTGTTATATGTATGAATGTATGGTTGGAATTTTTCAAATGGCTATTGAGATTAAAAGACCACATACTCAGTATCTCCAATAATATTGTACAATCTTGGACAAACATGATGTGATATATTTTTCTTGATTATTCTCTGTATACAAATAAAAAAATAGCAGCAATGATGTAACCCATCTCCAGAAATGAGCAGCTAATTCTCAGGTTGTGGGGGCAGTATTGGGGCAGTTTTTTTTTTTTTTGACAAACGTATGTTAGTTAAAACCTAACCACTGAACTTCCTGACCTTCCAAGACCTTCCAAGACCTTAGAGTATTCATGAAAAATAAGGATATCTTGGAGCAAAAAAGTCGGAGGTTGGCATGTATGAGTTAATGTCTTACTCTTCCTTATTACCCTGGTCTGTGACTGCTGCACATCAGCACAACAACTCATCTATAATTCTAATCCTCATAGTTATTTTCTTGAGTGAAAATAATCATTAAGGTTCACAATGAGAAGTAACTTCTACAGCCCACAGGGATTCAGCACACTAGTGTATGTATTTTAGACACTGAGACTTGTTCAGGTTACACTCAGGCTTTGCTCTCTTGCATTAAATCTTTACTGTTAAGTGAGAAGCACATAAACATTTGTTTGGAAAGTCCTGTCTTTGATAACAGTAAAAATGATTGTATATCGGTATTTATTCATTAGTGTGTTTTTGCTTGTTCTAGACTTACATATTTACTGATGGTGATGACAAGGAACTGCAGGTTAAATCAGGTAAGAAATTGGACCGTTATCATGAAATGCTTGTTTTAATGTAACTATGATAAATCCAACCAATTAGAGTATTAAATGCTATGAGTGTTATCATTCCCTAAATGTGTTCAAAAAGATTTCAATACTGCATACTGAACAAAAGTAGTTGCAAACAGCTCTTTAAGAGATAATCATGAAAGAAAGAGATCTTCCTTTCATGAAAAACACTGATTATTTGGATTAAATTTTTTCAATATGCCTGTTATACTCGTCACAGAGAGCAACTTGTTTCTTATTTTCAATTTAATGCCATTAAGCTAAAAGTATATTTAATTATAGTCTCTCGATTATGAATTTAACTTTTATTCAATTGTATGAAATTGCATATACTCATTTTAAATGTAAAAGTCAGCTTACGCAAGTGAACAGCATATAGAATTATTAATTCCAACCTACTGGCACTAAGAAGGAATTTATTACTATTATTGACCAATCCCAACTCAACAACACAAGATCAGAGAACCGACCTGTAGGCCACATACTGAATTATAACCATTTGCATGCAGTTCTGGGTTGGGCCATTGGTCTTGGGTTATCGAATTGGGTTTGGTGATTGGACCAGTGCACAGTTATAGGTTGTATATCACTGGGTTAAGGGCTTTGAGTGCGCAGCTACACTGTGTTGAACTGGTCTGCCCCTAACTATTTTTCAGGAACCCACATCATCAACACTAACTGCTCAGCAGCTCACACTCGACAGGCTCTCTGCTGCAAGATGTCTGTGGAATATGACAAGTTCATTGAGTCTCAGAAAAAGTGAGTAAAATCTCATCCAGGCTTGGTATACTGAGCCATGAAAATGTAATCAGGTGATCAGCATTTTGTGTGTGCATGCTTGTGTCTGTGTGTGTGTGTTTTGTCTTTACAGGTGGTTTTGCCACGTGGATGATGATAACTATGTCATCCTGCCCAGTCTACTACGGCTGCTGTCGTCATACCACCACTCCCAGGATGTGTACCTAGGCCGACCCAGCCTGGACCATCCCATAGAGGCAGCAGAAAGGGTCAAGAGTGATGGCCTAGTCAGTCACTTCGGCTCACTTTTCTTTTCTACCTCCTCTACATGATAAATACGCTAGTCATCAATAACAATGGGTTTTGTTTTAAGCCAGTCTACCTTCTGTTTACTAACAGTTTCTAGTCAAAGGACCACTTCAAAAGTAGGACTATGATAAATAGATTAAAAAAATACCTAAAACTACAAAGAGGATATGTAAATATGTCTGCTTGGGGCAGCTATTGCCCAGTTGGTAGAGCGGTAGTCTCTTAAATCTTAAGGCTTGCGGTTTGATTCCCTGCCCCTCTTGTCTGCATGTAAAGTGTCCTTGGACAAGATTTGCTCCTGATGGCCTGGCCATGGGTATGTGGGTGTGTAAAGGGGTAAATGCAATTTAGTGCAAAGTGCTTTGAAACTCCAGGGTGTGAATTTATAAGCTGAGACCACTTACCATCTGTTGGTTACTGAAAATGAGATAGAATTGTCATAGAGGATTCTTAGAGTTGGGAAAAAAACAGGACTTGTTTGCTCTTGTCTACTTCCAGGTGTCTGTCAAGTTCTGGTTTGCCACGGGTGGTGCAGGTTTCTGCATCAGTCGAGGTTTGGCCCTGAAAATGAGCCCGTGGGCAAGGTAAGTTTGAAGACATTAAAGAATGGGGTTGCTCTTATGTAAAACTTATAAGCTACATAACTAACCCCCCAGAAATTAGAATAAGGATATTTTTGTATCCTTGAGTGCAATTGACTTTGAACTATAAATGTATTTAAAGTATAGTAATGATGTAAACTGTGATATGACCTCATGTCTGTGCTAATGCAAATTTTTTGAAGCTACGTTCTGCCCACCATAATCATAGAAATGAATACCACTGAAGGTGCTATATGAATAATACTTTCATTTACAAATCAAAGAGATAATGGCACCGGATTATTCAAGATAAAAGATAAACAAGAACTACAAGATAGTGTAAATAATGTTTAAACCTAAAACTATTTCATACCATTAAAGATGTGAGTGAAGATTACCTTAGATATACCGAGGAGTATATGATATAATTTAAGCATTGATACATATTCCAAATGATATTAGAATCATGTCAAGTTTTGTCAAGAATCAATTTTTCATGTTATTTATCTTACAGTAGTTGGTCAATGAACATTTAACCACTGTGCTAACTGGCTTCTTACTGTATTGATTAACAAAAAATGTTTAACTTTGTTTTGGTTGCCATTACTTTATTCAAAATTAATTGAAAGTTGTTTTAAGGTTGTTTTTTTTCTATTACTCATCAGTTCAAAGGCTATATGTCAGACAGTAATGGAAAAAAATTGTCTCAACATTTAAAAATGAAGCCTTGAAAAACGGTAAAGCTAAATACTTTAAAATTACTGTCACACTTATAAAACAGATGAATGTGACATCAGGGAATATTAACTTTTGTGTCTTGAAATATGACTGAAGCTTATTGATCTCTTGTTTGCGCAACTTTGCTATTAAAATATATTAAAAAATCAATTCAGAGGTGCTGCAGAAGCCTTATTCAGTTCACACTAATGGGACTAATAAATTCGAAATCTTACTTCAGTTCAAGATATTGGAATCAGACCGGTGAAGCTAAAACAGTAAATAAACTTAATGTTGTGGTTTAAGTTTAGGGAACTTCATCAGCACAGCAGAGAAAATACGGCTGCCTGATGACTGCACCATTGGCTATATCATAGAGGCTCTGCTGGAGGTCACGTTGACACACACACACCTTTTCCACTCCCACCTGGAGAACTTACAAAAGCTCCCCACCTCCAGTGTGTTGGAACAGGTAAGGGTGTGTGTGCACATGTGCATGTGCACATGCAGGCTTACTCACTAGAGCCTTATATAAAGTAATTCAGTTATCAAATTTAACATCTTCTTTCTTTAAAAGGTGACCCTAAGTTATGGTGGCTATGAGAACAGAAGAAATGTGGTCAGCATTGGTGGAGGCTTTTCTTTGGCTGAAGACCCAACAAGGTAAAATGCATCCTATAAACCAGGGGTCGGGAACATTTTTGAGTGGGAGAGCTATTAAAGCCAAATATTTCCAAATATATTTAATCGAGAGCCACATAGTATCTTTAACGTATAATAAATTAAATATGTCTTACTGTTAATGCGACCTCTGGTGCTGCATGGATTTGTTCGAAGTGCAATTTTATCACAGCATATTAGACATCCCGCAGATCCAAATGCAAATTCCTCTGTTACGAGGGTTGACGCGGATAAACAAGTTGGCTATCTGATAAAATTAATTTCCTCACCTTTACGATGACCCAGACATGCTCGGAAGGCAATGGTTCCCAACCCGACCGACGGGTGACCTGTGAAATTTATCTTCAAAATTAATTTCTGTTTACCTTAAAATGACACAGCATTACGAAGAAATATCACAAGTATTTTGAAATAAGTTCCAAACTGATTTTTTCTTTTTCAAATCAAAATTGTCTGGGAGGCATATGCCGTCAACGGAAGAGCCATAAGTTCCCGACCGCTACTGTAACCCATTAAAAAAATACCGATATACAGTTTTTTTTTGTTTGTTTTTTGCACCTATCAAAATTAACATTAACATTTTTACTTTTTCGCTAATTTTGAAATTGCAGAGCCATATTATGGTATGATAATGTTTAAAGTGTGTGATAATATAAGATTTTTCCTCTTTTAGGAATGACAGTTGTTCATTTTTTCCTTGTTAAAGTATTTATCTGTCAAATGGAGGGACTAGTCAATTAAATAGTAAAATTTTTTGCTTCCCCTGTAAATACTGACTTTCTTCCTTATTTCCCATAGAGAGAAGTTGCATTTGCTGTTACAACAGCCATATAAAATTAACTCCGGGACATAAAGATACAGTAATACAATTACTGCTAATAAATATGGGCCAGAAAAACAGGGAAAATCAAGTATTTTTATAATTTTTAAACACAATGTTATACTCTCTCCAACATATATTTATCTAGTGATAAACAAGCAAAAACATGGTCAGTCCATCTTTTCAAAGTTGCCTCTCTCTGTAACAAATGGGTCTGCCCATTCAGTTGGGGAAAGCATTTGAAAAGCAGGATTGAAGTGAAGTTAAGCAGTATTGTATGTCACAGCTGACATTTAGGGAGGGGGGGGGGGCGTGGCGCAGGAGGTAAAGCAATTGTCTTTGGAACCGAACATTCCTGGTGTGATTCCCAGCGCCTCCTGGTGTGCCGAAGTGCTATTGAGCAAGACACTGAACCCCTAACTGGTCCCCTGGCACCAGTCGACAGCAGGCTGCTGCTCATGGTTCACCCATGGTGGGTTAATTACAGAGAACGAGTTTCCCCACGAGAATTAATAAAGGACAAATGATTATTATTATTATTTGCTGAGAGCCAACAGAAGCCACGCATCCTGGCTCAAGTCAAAGCTTTATGTCAAAACTTGCTAAATCCCCAGTGTACATGCAGGCATACTCGATGTATTCACAGAATATGCTTGACAGATTTACTATCTTATTCTAAGACAAGCAAAGCTTGTTTTACTATGAACTGTGATGATAAATCAGTTGTATCTGCAAATATAACATCAACCAAATGACAGTCTGTAAAGGTATACTTTTTCTTTCCTGATGTGTTGCAGACCAAAAAAATGAGAATTGCCTTTTAATCATCACCTTTTGATTAATCTTTAGATATTGTCTTAAAACTGACATCTAGTAAACTCCATCTTAAGGGCGCTATGTAACCCTCCTCCCCATAATACCAATTTCTCAAAAAAAGAATCTTACACAAATGTTGGGGGGAAACAAGAAAAACAAACTATTTCATAGATTAATGTATATTTGTATGTATATTTTAAAATCCAGCTTTGAAATCAGCTCTGGAAATTATACTTACTGTATTTGTAAGTTGCATCAATGTTGGGGAAGGGCAATAGGGATTTTCATATGCTTAGGATTTGTGTCAGTTTTTGACATAAAGGTCTGATCATGTACATTCATAATGTGCCCCATATACAGTCTGTCTTATTAGGGGAATGGAAGGTATTCTACTTAAAGATACGTTGTAATCCAAATTGCTTGTCTATTAAATCAATTATTTTTTACAAAGGGTCCTGCCCTGTTTGTTTCCATCTTGCAGGTTCAAGACGATCCACTGCTATCTCTATTCAGATACTGACTGGTGTCCAAAATTCATGCCTCATCACAAAACCTGATATCAGGTGTTAACTTGATCATTCAGGTTAATCCTTATGCCACCACTTGTCCCTGACCAGTTGGACCAAGCTCCTGTTTTTGCTTTTTATTTTCACTTCATTTTATTTTAATTTTCCTGGATGCCGATTCAGTTCATGCCAAATAATTGCTTCCATGTTTGTGCTTCAGGATGGCCAAAGCTTGTCACCTCAAAATGCTAAATCTCAATACAGCAAAGAAAACTTATTGTGGCAGACGAAGAAGATCTAACCAACAATTGAAGCTGAGGCCAAATATCTGCTCTGTGAAACACTACTAGAGTTGACTTTAACCTCTAACCTCAGTATTTCTCAGCAAAAGCTGTCCTAAGAAAGTTTTTTTTTTTCATAATCACTCTCTTCCCTTCATGTGCTTTGCACATTTTGGCATTTTACCTGTTAAAATGATAATTTTGACTGTGTCATACAAGTATCTCAGCCAAATTGAAATAACACTTTTTTTTGTACCACTCATGTCACCTAATATTTTTCCCCCGTCCTCATATGTCACTGCAAATCTTGTCATGAGACATCATTTTTTGTGTGCCACAGTCTTCCACACTTACATGGGAATCTCAAAAGCTCCCTGTTTCATCTTTGAAAGATTTTTCTTCATGACTAAAGACTTAACAGTGAAGACATTAAGGTACTTATGTGCAACATTTATGAAGTGAAATTATATTTTTGCATCAAACAAGTACTGAATTGATTGACTGGTTTGTAAACATTTGTGTTGAAAGTGTTCATGTTTTCACCCTTGTATTTACTGGCTGTGTCCATGGTTTTGCACTATTTGACTGATGACGGTGTTTGTTTTTCACTGTGGCATGTTTTATTTTGTGTAAGTTGTTGTGGAAGCTCTGAATTTCTTTAATGAATATAGAGCTCCTATGGAGGAGATATTTTTCATTTGTCAGTGAAAGGCGTCGGTGGGCAGACCCAAAGTTACCATGTAATACAGAACTGACTTTTCATTACATTAATAATACAAAAACTTTGACTGTTATTTTCTCTTTGTAGTGACAGGGATATTTCATGAAAATCACAGTAGATATTCTTGCCAAAGGCATCTGCAAACATTTGTTTACATTTGTACATTCTGAAGCATAATTGAAACTGTCTGAAACTTCTTCTGGGGTTTGCCCCTTCTATTTCAAACTCTAGATTTTACTTCCATCCCCCTTAGAAGAAGTACCGGTATTCAATTTTAAACTTGACTCCAGACCTTCTTATACTAGTGATGACCCCTGAATTCATACATTAATTGACTGAAGAAATACAACTTGAACAGTAGAGGATTCACTGTGGGGTGGGGGTCAGCTTATAAGGTTTTAAAATGTATGAAATGGGCCAAGAAAAGCAGCATAAGAGGACAGAATGCAAGAAATGGATTGGTCTAATCTGATTCTGACAAAATAAGAATCCCTGCTTTGTCACCTCTAAATTTTCACCTTTTGGATTGTTGTAGTTTGTAGATTTGTTTGTTTGTGTTTAAAGGGATTCAGTAAATTTGCCTTATCAGGTTACATCAATACTGCAATGTTTCGACTTGTACAATTTCTCTAAACACATTTTTTTTAATTTCATGTTCAGAGTATTTGTCACTGCAGGTCAGTGGCTGAAGTTTTGTAAAACCATTACAACTGATGTATTGTTTCCATGAGAATAAATGTTTCTTCTTAATTAGTCTTCATGGCTGTTTATTACCTTTATTTTCAGTCATGTGATGTTTTACGGTGTATTTTCCACCATCATATTGTGAAGTAATGATGACTTATGCATTCATCAATCCATCCATCTTCTGTCACTTATCCTGCATCCAGGACAATGCACATAGGGAATGCAGCAGCCTATCGTAGCTGTCATTGGACAAGAGGCGGGGTACACCCTGAACTGGTCCCCAGTCAACCGCAGGGCCATACATACAGACAGACAACATTCATTCACTCCCTCATTTGGGCAATTTTCCCAATTTTTTCCAATTAACCTGCTGCATGTTTTTGGACTGTGGTAGGAAACCCACGTAGACATGGAGAGAACATGCAAACCCCACACAGAAAGGTCCGCTTGTTGAAATCGAACCAGAGTCCTTTGTGCTGTGTGGCCGAAGCGCTAACCGTTCCGCCCCTCTTGGCTGCTCTGTTCAGGGGTCGCTACAGCAAATTATCTGCCTCCATCTCACCCTATGGAGGCAAATAGGATATCCTCTTCAGTCTCACACCACCTAACTTCCTGTCCTCTTTAACCACATCCACAACTGTCCTTCCCAAGGCCTCCTTTCTACCAAAAACTCAGTTATATGTTTATGAAGAGCGTGTCAGAGGTAAGTCGCTATCAGGTGCAGCAAGCTTATTTCCATTTTCCCCTCTTTTAAAATCTACTCAGTCTCTTTGCACTTTCTCTGAACAGTGACTCTGAACAGTGGAGACACATTCTCTGGAGTGACAAATCACGGTTCTCTATCTGGCAATCTGATGGACGAGACTGAGTTTGACAGTTACTAGGAGAACAGTACTTGTCTAACTGCATTCTGCCAGGTGTGAATTTTGGTGGAGGGGGGATTATGGTGTGGGATGGTTTTTCAGGAGCTGGGCTTTGCCCCTCCGTCCCAGTGAAAGAAACCAAGACATACCAAGAAATGCCAAGATACCATTTAGTGTGTGTGTGTGTGTAGTAGCGGTTTAGTCAGGGAAAACAACTTGTGTAGCCAACAGCCGCGCCACACAAGCCTGCACCATAGCCTGCACCATAACTAACTGCTCCCGCTAAATTCCAGGTTAAATAAAATAAAATAAACAGAATTCAGTGTGGTTGACAAAAGTTTGTCATCTGGATCACATATTGAAACGTAAGAGCCCCTCACCACGAACGGACGTCACGTGTCAGTGACGTCGGTTTTGGCGAACCCGTGAGTCCAACCAGCTGTGGGGTCGCGGTGACTGCGCGGACTGACCCGGAACAAAAACTTGACTTCCCCATTCACTTGGCTAAACTTAATCTTGAAGCCCAACAGGACCCGGATGCCCACTTCCAGTCTATACGCTTTAACTGGTAAACTCGATACACACGATATTGCACATTATTTCAGTGTCGTAAACTTTCAAAAAGCCAAACATGTGACTGGCCGCTTCTTTGTATCGTCAACGACAGTTAAAGGTTCTTCTTCTCTGACATCGAATGGAGATTTCCTTTGCGGGTAAACATGCCCTGGTCACCGGAGCTGGGAAAGGTATGAACACACACACAGACACACACACACACACACACACACACACTGACACCAACAGCTTCTGGAATAGCCTCAAGTGATTCGATCGATTTTTCACACTCTCAATACACTTTGCAACATAATATGGGTATAAATGACATCAACGACTTTTAACATAATAAGTTACGGCTCTGTAATAATACAGGTAGCACATTTTGGGTTTCTACATAAACCTTTTCCTGGCTAGACTCTTCCGCTCATTTATCACCCATACCAGGGTTGAGCAGGTTTGGGCCGCCGGTGGCGGATTGGGTGGGACATGGTCACCATTCACCAATCGCACAAATATTCAAGCAATACATACAAGTGGATACCCCAATGCTGCATGTTGGCTTACACTTTAAGACTTTTAACTTGCAAACATAAAACTGGAAGTTGGAAAGAAATCCTAAGAGTAGTAGTGTGAGTGGAGTCACAGTGCTCCTGTCATCTCAGTCATAACGTTTAAGGTGGAAGTCTTTTTAAATCTTTGGGCAGTCGTAGTTAAGTCTTTCCCTCATCTTAGGGCTTACATGTTCAATATTATTGCAAGTATTAGCATTACGTCGAGGTAAATACTGAGTCAACAACCAATAGATGACTTATAAAAGCGGAAAAAGGAAACTTGGTAAACAAGCATCACCTGAGTGGTATTGGCAGCAGAGACGGTATTTTTTTTTTGAGGTATGGATTAAGGGGAATGCTGGAGGACGTCCTGATCAGTATGGAGCGTACAAAAAAAGGAGTGGATGGCGGAGCTGAGGGCAGAACAGCCCTGGTTGTATGATGTCAACTCTTCAATGGAGAAGGAAAAGCAATTTTAAATAATACTGGAACGTTTTAGTCAAGAAAGACACCTGGTTGACAGTAAAACATCCTTTTAATCAGCAATGGCTGTTGTCGGCCACAGCCACGCCTCACAAGCCTGCAATACCTCTGATCCCACCAATTCCAGGTAAAACAAAACAAAAACAGAATTCCTTGCGCCCCAAACCACATCCACAAAACTCCCAGCAACCCCAAAATCACGCAGAAGACATGCATCAACATAAATCCCAACATGCGTGACTCGTGACAATACATTGTGGCGGACACAAAAGGGTGTGGCCTTTAACACACGGGACTTAGGGCTAGGGGGTGTGGTTAAGCCGGGTATATATTGGTGATTCCGGAAGTTCAAAGTTAGGGTTTTTTGTTGGTGTTTCTATATTAAAGTTTTTATTCTTCTCCTCCACGCCTCCGCCATCTTTTCTTGACAAAACTCCACATTTGCTTCCCCCAACACAGGCAGAGGCCCACTATAGATGCTCCTAACGTATCTGCAATAGATACTTTTGGTTCACAGTCAGTGTCTGTTTGCTTTGACAGCTGCCATTTTGAGGGAGAGTTTGTGATCTCCGCCATTAGGGTCCCCGTCATTGGCGCTGATTTTCTGTGTGCCAATGGCCTGTTGGTGGATGTTGGGAACTGTCGTCTTATCGACGCAGTGTCTTTCACCACCTATCCGTGTGAGACGACGGAGTTGTGGTATGACGGAGCTGTGGCATGCCAATTTTTGGTTTCGAAGGATGTCTACCAACGTTTATTGGCAGAAGACGCCTTCGTTTTCGACTGTGTCTACAAGACATGGCGTGGAGCATTTTATTCCCACAGTAGGGCTGCCTGTTTTTGTGCAGGTGTGGTGCCTGGACACAGCCAAACTAGGGACTGCAAGGGCGGAGTTTGCCACCATGGAGCAGCTGGGGATCGTGAGGTTGTCTAACAGCCCCTGGGCTGCTCCACTTTACATGGTGCCCAAGGCCAATGGTTCGAGGCGTCCATTTGGCGATTTTCACAGGTTGAACACTGTGACCGTGGCCGCTACCCCATTCCCCACATCCAGGATTTCTTCGTGTGGCTGTTGGTTGCCGCAATCTTTTCTATGGTGGACGTGGTGCTCAGTTATCACCAGGTGCCCGTACGTGCTGAGGACGTGTCCAAGGCTGTGGTGATCATACCTTTTGGCCTGATCAAGTTTCTTTGTATGCCTTTCGGATTGAAGGGAGCTGCTCAGACCCTCCAAAGCACATATGTCAAAGTCAAGGCAGGCCGGATCTGGCCCGTGAGCAAATTATCTCTGGCCCCTGGGATGAAATTGAATTATTATTAGAACCAGCTCACAGGCTGCAGCCGCAATGTATTGTGTTTTGGCCGCACCAAGACTACATTCCCCACAATGCATCGGTACCGCGCGAACTCACTGCAGCGCAGCTAGCGGCCTTTGGTTTCACTCTTTATTACAGTCAGAGCAGATGTCAAATTTCAGCTACCTCCCCCCCAAAAATGGCTAAACGAAAGGGGGACGCTGAAAACAGGGGATTTCAAGGCAGGTGGGAGGCAGAGTACATGTAAAAGGCAAACCTGTGTGTCTTTTATGTGGAGAAAGTTTGGCTGCAGATGCGGAGAGAAAACTTGAGCCACTTCCCAGCTGCCAGACCATGGAAGAGAAGCTCTCTACCACTGCGTTCCCGAGTGCACAGGTTACCGCTATAATCAACATACCTGCAGCCGACTCCCGACGCAGATTTGCTGACTTTGAATCCCACAAAAGCAGGTTTGCACTGCTCGGCAATCCTTTTGCAGTTGACGTGGAAAGTGCACCACCAAACCTACAAATGGAGTTGATTGAGCTCCAGTGCAATGACACACGTAAGGAAAAACATGACAGTGGGTGCTGCTGAGTTTGCACGTTTCATCCCCGACATAATGCCCCAGCTGCGCATCCAAGCTGCTTGGACGCTCTCTATGTTTTGCAGCACATACCTGTGTGAACAACTGTTCTCTTTGATGAAGCTAAACAAAACATCGCACAGGAGCCGTCTTCATGATAACCACCTTCACTCAATCCTGAGGATTTCCTCATCTCAGAGCCTGACCTCGAACATTGATGAACTTGTTCAAAAGATGAGATCCCACCAAGTATCAGGCTCAGCCTAAGACAAGTGATCATCACAGAGCATGAACGTATTTTTTGTTTTTAATTGAGTTAAATTTTTACATTTTTTTTCTACAAGACGTGATTTTTCTTTGAAGAAAGTATTGTTTTGTCTGTGTGCCATAGATTTTTGTATTTTGATTTATGGTATCTTATTAATTTATATTTATTTTTCAGTTAATGGATTTATTTTTTAGTTAATGGACTGATTGCAGATAGGAGCCATCAGAAAGAATACAACTGATTTGATTCATTTATTTTTATTTTCTCATTTTACTATTTGAAAGCAGTAATTGATGTGATCATAGAGCAGCACGATATTGCATTTTCAGTTTATAATGCATGCAATTTCTTTTAAGTATTTTGTTCTTGGCTCAATAGGCTATGTTCAGTCAGTTCAATATGTTTTAATAAACACTGGATTAGTCCGGCCCTCGGCTTGTAACAAATTTGTTTTTCTGGCCCTCCGTGTATTTGACTTTGACACCCCTGCTCTAAAGGCTCATGGACTCGGTGCAGCGAGACCTCCTGTTTGTCTTCGTTTATCTTGATGATATTCTTGTGGCCAGCCCGTCGACTGCTGTGCACCTGGAGCACCCAACTCAGGTTTTCCGCTGTCTGGATGAGCATGACCTCATTATCAATCCAGCTAAGTGCCAGTTTGGACTGTTGGTGATTGATTTCTTCGGGCACAGCATTTCATCACAGGGTGTAGTTCCATTGCCATCGAAGATGCAGGCCCTGTCTGGGTTCTCTCGTCCAGCATCAGTCAAGGCATCATTACTTCCATTTAGTCCATATTTTTCCATCAGAAAACTCGCTTACTACTTGTTGTTTTGCAGAGCAGACCTTTCTCACTTGAAAAAAAAATAATCTCACCCAGTTTCACTGCTTTTATTTGCACATACTCCGACAGCTATTCCAACTTCAAAGAACTGCATTCCTTTTTACTTTGGTTTTATGAGTGGCAGTGGCGGGCCATGCATTTTACACCAATCCTTCAGTAGTGCTCCGCATCAATTCACCCCCCAATAATTAGTTTATGGCTATAAAAAAACATCTTGTTTTGCAGAAATGCAGTATAAAGAGAGGTGCATCGCAGATAGATAACTCGTGAAGTGCTAAAAAACACCCGCGGGAGCACATCACGTGACGACAAAGGGATGCCCAACTCCGTACTCTTCCACTGACACTTCTTCTTTCGGCTTTTCCCTTCAGGGATCCCCTCAGCGAATCAACTTTCTCCATTTAACCCTATTCTCCGTATCCTCCTCTCACATTAACTACCTTCATATCCTCTCACCGCATCCATAAATCTTCTCTTTGGTCTTCCTCGAGACCTCTTGCCTGGCAGCTCCAATTCCATCATCCATCCACCAATATATTCTCTATCCTTCCTCTGTACATGACCGAACCATCTCAGTCTGGCTTCTCTGACCTTCTCTCCAAAACATCTAACATGTGCTGTTCCTCTGATAGACTCATTCCCGATCCTATCCATCCTGGTTACTTCCAAAGAGAACCTCAACATCCTCATCTCTGCAACCTCTAGTTATGCCTGCTGTTTTTTGGTCATTGTAACAGTTTTTAGGCCGTACAGCATTGCTGGTCTCACCACTGTCTTGTACACCTTTCCTTTTATTCTGGCTGAAAGTCTTCTATCACATAGTACCACTGACACTTTTCTCCACCCATTCCAACCTGCTTGGATCCGTCTCTTCACCTCTTTTCCACACTCTCCTTTGCTCTGGACTGTTGACCCTAAGTACCTGAAATCCTCCAGCTTCTTGATCTCACCGTTCCACCCGAGTTCCTCTCATTCACACACATATATTCTGTCTTGCTGCAACTAACTTTCATTCCTCTCCTTTCCAGAGCATACCTCCACCTCTAGATTTTCCTCTACCTGTTGTCTGCTCTCACTACAGATCACAATGTCATCCGCAAACATCATGGTCCATGGGGATTCCTGTCTAACCTTATCTGTCAGCCTATCCATCACCATTGCGAACAGAAGGGTGTCAGGGTTCACAGCTGATCCCCGTTGTAATCTGCGCCAGCTGCAGCAGATGCCGCTAATCGAGATCCCTATAAAGGGCAGCGGCACTCTCTGCCTGGCGCCGGGGGATTGTGGTCTTCATGGATTACTGTGGGACCCTGCCACGACCCGGACCTCACCCCTGCCAACCCGGACCTCACCCCTGCTATGACCGGACCCCAGGTAGGACCTCCTTCCCCTTCCCGAGTCACGGCCGGGCCCAGACGGCCGGCGTGACCTCTGTTCCCTTCCCGAGTCACGGCCGGGCCCAGACGGCCGGCGTGACCTCTGTTCCCTTCCCGAGTCACGGCCGGGCCCAGTTGGCCGGCGTGACCTCTGTTCCCTCCCGCAACCCGTACTGTTGAGGCCCAGCCTCTGCCGTTCTGTCTGCAACTCGTCCCGTCTGCATCCCGTACTGTTCAGTCTGCCACCCTGCCTGGGGCCCGTCCAGTCTGCAACCCGTCCAGTCTGCAACCCGTCCAGTCAAGGCCCAGCTTCTGCCGTTCTGTCTGCATCTCGGCCAGTCTGCAACCCGTCCAGTCCAGTCTGCAACTTCAACCGAATAAAAGCGCTTTCCACCCCTCTCTGTCCCGAAGTGTGGTTCCCTGCTCGAGTCCGCCCCAGCACATCGTGACAGAAGGGGCTCAGAGCTGATCCCTGATGGAGTCCCACCTCCACCTTGAACTTCTCTGTTACCCCTACAGCACACCGTACCAGTGTCTCACAGCTAGCATACATGTCCTGCACCAGTCTAACATACTTCTCTGCCACTCCAGACTTCCTCATGCAATACCAGAGCTCCTCTCTTGGCACCCTGTCATATGCCTTTTCTAGGTCTACAAAAACACAATGCAGCTCCCTCTGGCCTTCTCTATACTTTTCTATTAGCATTCTCAACGCAAATACTGCATCTGTAGTACTCTTCCTAGGCATGAAGCCATACTGCTGTTCACAAATGCTGACTTCTGCTCTCAGTCTAGTTTCCACTACTCTTTCCCATAACTTCATTGTATGGCTCATCAACTTTATCCCTCTATAGTTGCCACAATTCTGCACATCCCCTTTATTCTTAAAAATAGGCACCATCCCACTTTGTCTCCATTCTTCAGGCATCTTCTCACTCTCTAAGATCCTGTTGAATAATCTAGTCAGAAAATCTACCGCTGCCTCTCCTAGACACTTCCACACCTCCACAGGTATATCATCAGGACCAACTGCTTTTCCACTCTTCATCCTCCTCAATGCCTTCCTCACTTCACTTTTACTAATTTGTGCTACTTTGTGGTCTATAATAGTCACCTCTTCTACCCTTGCCTCTCTTTCATTTTCCATATTCATCAGCTCTTCAAAGTACTCTTTCCATCTTCCCATCACTCTTCTAGCATTTGTCAATACATTTCCCTCTCGATCCTTAATCACCCGAACCTGTTATACATCCTTTCCATCTTTATCTCTCTGTTTCGCCAACCTGTATAGATCATTCTCACCCTCCTTACTATCCAACCAAGCATACAACACATCGTACGCCCGTTGTTTTGCCTTTGCTACCTCTATCTTTACTTTTCGCCGCATCTCCCTGAACTCCTGTCTGTTCACTTCAGTCCCCTCAGTATCCCACTTCTTCTTTGCTAACCGCTTTCTCTGTATATACTCCTGCACTTCTTCATTCCACCACCAAGTCTCCTTATCTACTTTCCTTCCAGATGACACACCAAGAACTCCTCTAGCTGTCTCCCTGATATCACTAGCTGTTGTTTTCCAATCATCTGGAAGCTCACCCTGACCACCCAGGCCCTTTCTCAACTCCTCCATGCAAACCTACAACACTTCTCCCGTTTCAGCTTCCACCACTTTGTTCTCTGCTCTGCCTTTGTCCTCTTGATCTTCCTTGTCACCAGAGTCATCCTACAAACCACCATCCGATGCCATCTGGTCTCACCTACAACTACTTTGCAGTCACTGATCTCTTTCAGGTTACCTCGTCTATACAAGATGAAGTCTACCTGCGTGCTCCTACCTCCGCTCTCATAAGTTACCCTATGTTCCTGTTTTTTCTGGAAAAAGGTGTTCACTACAGCCATTTCCATCCTTTTTGCAAAATCTACCACCATCTGTCCCTCTGCATTCCTATCCTGTATACCAAATCTGCCCATCACTTCTTCATCCCCTCTATTGCCTTCACCTACATGTCCATTGAAGTCTGCACCAATTACCACTCTCTCATTTCTGGGAATATTCTGCATCACTTCATCTAACACATTCCAGAACTTCTCCTTCCCTTCAAATTCACATCCCACCTGCGGGGCATAGCCACTAACAACATTGAGCATCACACCTTCAATTTCCAGTTTCAGACTCATGGGTCTATCTGACGTTCTTTTGACCTGTAGGACGTTCCCAACAAGCTCCTCCTTTAAGATAACTCAATTGCTCTTCTTGTCAGTACCATAATAGTACAACTTAAAGCCTGCTCCTAAGCTTCTAGCCTTACTACCTTTCCACCTGGTCTCCTGGACACACAGTATATCTACCTTCCTTCTCTGCATCATGTCGACCAACCTTTTCCTGTCATAGTCCCTACTCTCAGTCCCAGGCTCTTTCCTTTCCTCCTCTCTCTCTGCTTCTGAACACGCACTCCTCTTCTTCTTCTTGTTCTTCGACCCACAGTAGCCCAATTTCCATTAGTACATTGTAGGTCATCAGTACCAATGGCGGTCGATGTTAACCCGGTCCACGACTGATCCGGTATGATATGGTTATGATTGACTCGCATGTTTGGTTTTGGCAAAAGTTTTATGCTGGATACCCTTCCTGACACAACCCTCTGCATTTATCTGGGCTTGGGATAGGCAAGGGGAGACACTGCTCCGTGCCCCCCCAAGGCAAGCTTGGAGAAACACGGGCCAGTGCTGCCCTGAGGCTGCATTACTCTACCACTGACACCCCCGCACATAATCGATCACGCACTCCGCGGCTTTGTCCTGGGCGTGGCCCGGCATCCCAAGTGGCCAAATTCCAAGAATGTATAAAGCAAGTCCTTATTAGGAAGTAAACCCGACCGTTGAGGGGATTGTATGAAATTACCGTGCCTCCTTGGCTTGGGGCCAGAACCTCCTCACCTGCACATCCGCTGGACATGTCTCAGCGGATGCCTAGAGAAGGTGAACAATCCTCCTCTCGGGGTGACATTCATTCTGGCCCAGGATATCTCTGGCCCGGGGTATCTCGTAAGTGTATTTCCTGACTTTGAATAAACCATTCTTGCTTGATCAGTGCCTGACAATAAATACGTTTTTGGCCGAATTAAATCTGACCACACCAGGACAACAAAGTCCGGTCCTGTGGCGGGAGCCACAAAAACGGACAATAGCCACAGTAAATGCCTTTATAGCAAACAGCTACGACACATAAATAGTACCAATAATAACCTTATAAACTTGCAGTATTAGGAAAATAGCAGCATTTTACTCACCAAAAATTCTGATAATTTGTAGACAAAATCCATCCTCCTTTCTTTCCTCAAAAAGAATTCAATTATTTAGTCGTACAGATTATCTGTGTGCTTCGGCTCCAAGCGCTCCCAGCAATACAATTTGCAGTGTACCTCGGAGCCTGTGAGCCAGGGGTACCGGTCGTAGTTTGTGACTTGAAAATGTTGGACAAATCCTTTTCCTGGTTGTGACAGGTTCGCTAGCTTAGGAGTCACCTGACCTTTCTTTACTATGTCCAGCTTTTCTTCAAAAAGAAAATTGCTTTAACAATGTATTAGTAACTAAATCCGTTTATTCTCCTCCTGCAGCCATTGTGGATTGACAATACCGATATTAAACAAGCACAACTCTGTATTTCTGTTCGCAGCTGGCTAGTATGCCTCTCCTCGCTAATACACTTGTCCACTCTCTGACTATGCAATCAGAGGGTGTGAATACGCTGACGTTGCTGTTGCCTGCTAGAAGGCTTTGATGTCGCAAACTCAAAATCTGATTTGTTTAAGCAAAAGCGTCATCAACGCTTTTTTTTTGTGAAAAGGGCTTGCAGAAATGATTATGCAGGACCCCCCGCACCCCCCTGGGCAGATTCCTTTGACTTCCTTTGACCCTGCCTGGCAACAGATTATGGCTGAAATGTGATTGGTTAAATGCTTTAATATGAAAATGCATGGTTTGAAGCAGCACAACCAGGAGAAAAGCTATGAAAGGAAGTGAACAGACCATTTGAAATTATTTTATAAGTATTCATGGACAAACTATAATTAAAATTTGTGATTCAGATATTTTTTTTGGCCAGCAGAGAAGGTCTTGCAGGCCCTGATGGCCTACTATTGGAGAGTGGACATATCACATTCACTCCCCGCTCGTTTCGCCATGAAAAGGGGTTACAATTAGTGTCACTTAACTCCGCCACACTGTTATTATTGTTATATAGCATGTATTGGCAGAGTATGTACGCAAGTACAGTCAATACCGTGATTGGCTGCGTAGTGTAATTGCATCATATCATATAATTGGCTGGACACCTGTCACTCACTGAGTTACACAGCAGAAAGATACAGAAAAAATGTTATATACTGTATCTAATTAATTTGCAGTGCGCTCACTGCGCTGAATAGATTTTCTTGTGCGCCGAGAGTGTGCGAGCAGTGCACAATTGCGCAATTGCGCAGCTTAGAAGGAACATTGCAGGGAGTTTTTGGCCCTGCATCTGGCAACGCGGCACTTCCACTTTCTTCTGGAAGTCCGCTCCTTCACACCGTATGTGGACTACGAGCCGTTGACTTTCGCCATGTCACGAGTTGCTGAGCCGTGGTCCGCCCGCCAGCAAGGACACCTTGCAAACATTTCTGAGTACACTACAGACATTAGGTATGTGGCTGGGAAGGCCAAGCCAGTTGCAGATTGCCTGCTGCCATTACTTGTGTGCCCTGCGCATGTCGTGCCCATTCCCGCAAGGCATTTCAACCACGTCCATGTTGACCTGGTTGGTCCCCTACCCCCTTCACAGGGCTTTACGCACCAGGTGGTCCCGTTGGCCTCCACGACTGGCGTGGATGTGCCTCAGGCTTTTCTATCTTCTTGGGACGCCCATTTCAGTACCCCGTCCGACGTAACTTCAGACAGGTGTCCGCAGTTCGTGTCAGTGCCCTGGTTGGCACTGGAAGAGACTGGGGACGATACAATGGCATCCCACCCTTAGCCTAACGGCTTGTGCGAATAGTTTCACCAGTCCCTCAAGGCGATGTTACGACCCACGCATACAGGCTGGCGGGGGAAGTTGTGTCTCCTATACAGGTTCCCCGCTGGGGTCGCCCTCCATCCAGGTCTCGAACAGCACCTCCGCTGGTCCGGTGCCTCCAGCAATTTTTATGAAAGGGTTACATTTGATAAAACAGATTTTAAGCCTACATGACGTCAATGTGACAAATAAGTCTTTTAATTGACATGATGTATATCATATTTCAAGCTTTTTCAAGCTTTCTTGAAAAAAACTGCTATTTTTTCAGCATTACACCCACCTGAACAACAAAAAGGTCAATAATTTATTTATTTTTATTGTTCAGATAATGATGATCGTGTCCAGTGTCAGTATGTGCCAGTTTTCATTTATCAATAAGATTAATCTTTGGGTTTCAGTTCAAAATAAAGAGTTTCATAAGACGCAATCTAAAATATCAGAAGTGACTGAAGCAACAATGAAAGATGAGTTAACAGGACTGATGATCTTGCACAAGCGACTTCCCCATGGTGAGAAAAAAAGAGCAGAAAGATGATGGAATGCGTTGTGTCGTAGCTCAAAACATCTGTGGAATGTGCATGTATGACTCTGTGTCAGCTCTCATGTCACAGAAGCCCCTCCACTCTGTAATAAGTCTTTGTGTTTATGGATGTTTGATATCACAGGGATTGGCAGGGCCACAGCTCTGGCTCTTGCACGCTGCGGAGCAAAGGTCACAGCAGTCACACGCACACAAGCCGACCTGAACAGTCTGGTGCAGGAGGTACACATACACACACACACGCACAAACACACTGATACCCTTGGGCTTCCTTCTTAATTTGACTCTAGTTAAGTGATAGGATGGAGATTTAATGTGACCATTGTCTTTATGTATCTATGGATTGTATATGTATCCCTTCCAAAAAAAAAACAAAACACATGCAGACACTGAGACTACAGAATAACCAATAGATCAAGTGTTTTATAAACCTACTGGATATTTGCAAATTAAGTAGACTGAATACCATATACGGTTTGTCTGGAGCCTTAGCTACTCTACTATACAGTATTTTCAATTAATCCTGCATTTTTTCATGTAGTTTTGAATGCAAATATTGAAAATAGTTGGATGAAATAACATTTAATTTCATCCAAGATTTTTTACTTCTGAGTCTGAAGCAAACAGTACAATAATAATTATTTGACTATGATAATAATAGTTCAAGATTAATTCAACCACTATCTATACCACTTATCCTGTAATCAGGGTTATGGGGTGCTTGTCTCTATCTTATGTATCCTCCTTAGTGGCATTGGTCGATAGGCGGATTAACTGGAAAGTCTCCAGTCAAATGCGGCACAACCCAATCGCTCTCTCATTCACATGTCTGAACAATGTAAGTTCCCCAATTAATGTACTGCATGTTTTTGTACTGTGGCAGGAAACCAACACAGACATGCACATGGAAACTCCACAAGAAAATACCTGTTCCAGAATTGAACCAGGATCTTTCTGTCTTTGAGACACATGTGCTGACCACTGCTTCACCGTGTTGCCCTAATAGTTCAATACATAACATTTAATTGCCAATTCAGTTATATATCTTTATATCTCCATATCCATTCAATTATTAGAGCAATATGAGAAACAACTGTATTCACACCTTATGGCAAAGAACTTTATGCAACATACTTGAATTAATGAATTCTTATTCCCCCAAATAACATCCCAAGTAACTTTTTTTTCTATAGCTTCTTTCTGCTAATTTTTGACAAATTTTATTCATACGCTAATCTTGAATTTGTCTTTGTGTTTTCATTTTTTTATTTATTGCTCCCCTTTTTCCAAAAGTATACTATATATAGTTTACTTTGTACTGTATGTGGCATCTACTGGTGCCACATATTATTAATAAGGGTAAGATTATTAACAACATACTCAGTCAAATTAGGGAGAATCATACATTGTCCTGATATGGATATGGAATCAATCTTCTCCATCAAACCCTATTCTCTGTATCATCCTCCCTCACACCACCTAACTTCATATCCTCTCTCACTGCTTCCATAAATCTTCTCTTTGGTTTTCTTCTAGATCTCCTGCCTGGCAGCTCCAATTCCAGTGTCCGTCTACCAATATGTTCACTATCATGTTTGGCACTCTTAAATATTTCCCGCTTTCATTTGACTTTAATTTTATTTACTGTACTTTTTTCAGTACATGAGTACTTGACAAAGTGATTTCAGTTGTTTATTGTTTATATATTTTGTATTCAGTAGTTAGTTGTTTTAGATTATAGACGTTTTGTTCTTCTATCCATTGTGCATCTTTCTTAGTGTTCATCCATCACCCCTGTGTGCGTAGACCTGGCAGACTGGGAAGCCACAGAAGCGTCACTGCAGAACATTGGCCCCATTGAACTGCTAGTCAATAATGCTGGCTGTGCACATTTGGCTCCTTTTCTGGAGGTCACTTCCAACCAGTTTGACCAGTAAGACTGAGATCTGACAGAACGATTTAGAATGCATCCAATTTACACTTGTAACACCAAAAACTAATGTGTGAGTTACGTTCAATGATGTTTGAAGGTACAATAATATATCACATCCTAATCAACCCCTCCTCAAGCTGCCACCTTATCGTGATAGAGGAGTTTCCTTACCCAGTGATCCTAAGAGCTAAGTTGTTGGGGACTGTATACCCCTGGAAGGGGTCACTCAAGGCATACAGGTCCAAGGTGGGGGACCAGTGAAAGCAAGGCTCAGAAGAACCTCAAAGGATGATTAAAAGAAATCAACCTAGTTTTCTTGGGCTCTCCACCCATAGGAAGGGCCAAGGGGGTGCACTGTGGGCCAGATGTTTGCCAGGGTGGGTGAACTTGGCGGTCCGACCCTAGGCTGCAGAAGCTGGCTCTTGGAAAATACCACCTCTCTTGAGGGGTAGGAACCTGAGTGAGGCCAAGAGGTTCCAGCTTGATCTAGTCAGACACTTGGGCTCTGGAACCAGTCTGCTTGAGAGAGGCTGGACTTCTCTCTACTGTGGAGTTTCCCCTGGTGAGAGGCGCAGATAAGGTGTGGGCATACTGATTGGCTGCTGACTAAGTGCCCGTACATTGGGCTCAACCCAGTGGACCAGAGGGGAGCCTCCCTCCGCCTTTTAGTGGGGTTACAATTCTGACTGTTGTTTGTGGCTATGCACTCAACAGCTGCTCAGCCTACCCCCTCTTTTTGAGTTACCTAGAGTGGCTGCCAGAGAGTGCTCCTACCAGGGACTCCCTTGTTCTATTGGGAGACCTCAGCCAACGTAGGCAGCGACAGTGAACCCAGGAAGGGCGTAATTTGGAGGAATGGCCCCCCAGATCTGAACCCAAGTGGTTTTCTCTTCCTGGACTTCTGCGCTTGTTAAGAACTGGCCAAAATGAACACCATGTTCAAGCATAATGTTGTGCATATGTGCGATTTGCACAAACACGCCCTTGGCTGCAGTTTGATAACCAAGCTGGTGGTCATGTCCTTGGACTTGCAGCCACATGTTCTTGACACTCGGGTAAAAATATGGGTGGGGCTGTCAACTGATCACCACTTGGTGATGAGCTGGCTCCAATGGTGGGGGAGGATGCTATTCAGACCTGGCAGACCCAAAGGTATTGTGAGGGCCTGTTGGGAATGCCCTGCATAGTTCGTAGTTCCTGTTCGTAAGACTTACGATTCCAATGTCAGGCAGAGCTTTTACCACGTCCCAGGAGAGGCGGGGGGATATTGAGTCTGAGTGCATATGTTTCATGGTTTCAGTGTTGAGGCGGCAGATGGTGGCTGTGACTGTAAGGTGGTTGCCACCTGTTGGGGAGGTAATCTCCAATCTGCTGTTGGACCCCCTAGTTGGGGGATGATGTCAAACTAGAGAAGGAGTCCCATTGGACTTTTGTGTCCCTTGGGGCTCTGGAGGCAGCTGACAGGTATCAGCAGACCAACTTCTTGAAGACAACTTGGAAGACAACTTCTTGAGGGCTTTGCTTTAAGGAGATTCTGGTCCAACATTCAGCAGCTTGGGAGCAGAAAGCAGTACACTGTCAACACTGTGTATAATGGGGATAGTGTGCTGCTGACTTCAAACCAAGACAGTGTTGATCGTTGGAAGGAATACCTCCGCGGGTTGGTTGAATCTCGCATTCAGAAGGAGCAGTGTGGTTTTTGTCAAGGTTGTTAAACTGGACCAGCTCTACCCTCTGCAGGGTCCTCAGGGGTGCATAGGAGTTTGGCCAACCAGTCCACATGTGTTCAATGGGCCTGGAAAAGACATTTGATTCTGTTCTGCGAGTATAGGGTACTGAAAACCATAGTACAGGTCGTTCGATCACTGTATGACTAGGGGACGGAGCTTTGTCTTCTTTGTTGGCTGTAAGGTGGATTTCCTTCCAGTGAGAGTTGGTCACAGGGTGTCCAGACACTCCCTTGGAGATAGGGGGAGGATTTCAGCTGTCTGGGAGGGACTCAGAGTAGAGTCGCTGCTCCTCTGCATTTAGAGGATTCAGATGAGGTGGTTCGGGCGTCTGGTCAGGATACCTCTTGGACGCCTTGCTAGTGAGGTGTTCTGGGTATGTCTGACCGGGAAGGAGGCCCGATGAAAGACCTTGGACATGCTGGAGAGATGTGTCTCAGCAGGCCTGGGAATGCATTGGAATCCCCCTGAAAAGCTAGACCAAGTGGCATGGGAGAGGGAATTCCAGACCTCTCTGCTTTGGCTTCTGCCCCCACCACCTGACCCCAGATAAGTGGTAGAAGATGGATGGGTGGACAGATCTTAATTCAAAGAATGAGAGAACTGAGCCTTTATCATTAATGTAATCTTGTTCCTATGACTGAAATATTGAGTCACTCGTCTTGTAACTATCGATACAAAATTAAGTACACTCAGTGGCAGAAAACTAAAAAATTTAGGAACTTACTGTATTTTTCTAACGACATTCTTGCATAGATATTTTGTGTTTTGTGGGTCAACTCTTAAGAGCTTACTGACTATTATCATTTCCAGGTCTTTCAATGTGAACGTAAAGGCTGTGCTTCATGTGTCTCAGGTAAAACTGTATTCATTGCCTTTGATATAAGCTCCTGATATAAGCTTTTGTTTTTTTTGTTTTTTTTGTTGTTTTTTTTTTTAAACATTTTCATGTTTGGGATCCTCATGTTGATCCACTATTTGATATAATCAAATAATAGCCATTATTATCAGAACCAATGATTTTTTAACAAAAATGTTGTCAAATATACTTTTCTGCATTCATTTGTTCTGCAAAAGCTCTGGAGTAAAACATATTTGTTTCAGTTTCTTTCCCAAACATCAGCAAAATATGAATGTCCATGTCAAACCAAAACAATAAACAACTGGAAATAAAATATGCTTAAAAAAACAACAAAACTTCTCTTAGTATTACAATGTAAAATTGCCTTTTTACAGGTCATATTACTGGTTCTCATTCAGAACTTCAAAGGCTCCTTTTTGTAAAGAAGTGGTTTTAAGTATTCAAGTATTAATTACCTTGAGTGTTTCTGAAAAATACTCCTAAACAGTTCAATCTGTATTGTGGTCAGGTGGTGGCTGCAGGGATGAAGGCCAGAGGAAGTAGTGGCTCCATTGTAAATGTTTCGAGTCAGGCATCGCAGTGCCCCCTGCGAAACCATGCAGTGTACTGTGAGTAACTCTTTTTTTGCATGACCTTTGACCTATAAATGAGACAAGACTATTTAAGGTGGTGATACATTTGTTAAATTCAGGAAATATCACAGGCTCAATTCATATAATTACTGTAGTGAGTGATAGCAGCTGTAAATGTATAATATTCTCATGCTATGAAATATTTTTTAAGATGATTTTTATTTGCTCTTTTGATAAATTTAATTCAAGATTCAACTGTTCATGATAATTATCTCAGTCTAATCAGGAGATTCAAAATACCAATCTATTACCGATAAAGACCTCTTCACTCTGAAATCTCAATAGTTAAAATAAAAAGGGTGAATCAAATATAAGCCAAATGAAAAAAGTGATCCGATCAATGTATATATTCCTTTTGATGTCCCTTTTATCCAAATATTAGAATACCATAATTTCCAATAACAGTTCAGACTGAATTTCAATTTAATGTGAATATGACTGAATTAAAAAAATAAGGTGTTGGCATGCATGTCTTCTGCTTGCTTTTTTCAGTCATTTGGTAGTAACAATATGCACAAAAATTTCAATACTGCTGCTACTCCTAATATAAAAAATAATGTATAATAATGTCCTGTGTCATATTAATTAATATGCCTCGGGGGGGGCAGTGTTTATTAGTCACCATCCCAAGCCCGGAATGAATGAATAGTTTTTTTATTGAAGATGCTGGAACATAGAAGAACATACGAGAGTGGTGGTACATCTTGTACAGGCGGAATAATCTGAAGACGATCACTGATTCCAATGCAGTGGTAGGTGAGAGTATTGGCAAGTAGTATAGGATGGGGGTTTGTTGGATTACTTTGGTAAAAAGTAAGATGAAGAGGACAGAGGCAGAGCAGAGGACAATGTGATAGAAGCTGAAAAGGGAGATGTGTAGCAGGGTTTTCAGAGAAGAGTTGGGGCTCTGGGTAGTCGGAGGGAGCTTCCAGATAACTCAAATACAGCAGCAAATGTGATCAGGGAGACAGATAGGAGAGTACTTTGTGTGTGCTCTGGAATATATGCTGAGAAAGAGATTCGAAGGGAAGAAGTGGGACACTAAAGGGACTAAAGAGAACAGACAAGAGTGCAAGGAGTTGCAGTGCAAGGTGAAGGTAGAGGTGGCAAAGGCCAAACAAAGGGCATATGTTGACTTTCATACTAACCGTAAGGAGGCAGAGAAAGATTTATACTGGTGGGTGAGATAAGGAGATAGAGATGGGTATAGCAGGTTCAGGTGATTAGGAATAAGAGGGAAATGTATTGACCATAAGGAACCAGCCTGCATCCTTGGAACTTAGGTATCTGATTGGATTGTTGGGTTCAAACAGGAGGGGTATTACTGGCCTTTTAGGGGTTTCATAGTAAGGAGGATGATTTTAAATTCTATTCTGAATTATGCAGGGAGCCAGTGCTCTCTGAATGAGCTGTAGAGTCTTTAACGGCTTGTTAGGACACCCTAACAATAGAGTTAGGACAATTTAATCTGGTGCCGACAAAAGCATGAATCAGTTTTTTCTGCATCTTTTTGAGAATATGCCTGACTTGCAATATTAGTAAGTGAAGGAAAGGTTGTCCTTGAAATATGTCTTATGTGAGTGCTGAATGACAAATGTTATTTATTGGTAAAACCCAGGTTTTCGACAATAGTATCCGAGGTCAATGTGACACCATCCAGTGAGCTATATTAGGTATAGTATTAAGAGCCCAGAATGGTAGCTTCTGGTTTGTTGCCGTTGATCATCAAAATATTGGTAGCCACTAAAATTTTTATATCCTCAAGATATTCCTCAAATTTAATGAACCCACTATTTTCATCTAGCTTACCCGTGTGCCCCCACGCCCCCCTCGGATATTACTTATCAACTCTAATCAAGTCAACATATCAAGTCTAAGTTTACATAAACTTTAAATTCTCCTTGAATAAGAGTTATAAATATTCTAGATTAGAGATTTCAAGCTGAAGTATTCCGTGTTCTAGGTGCCTCTAAAGGAGCTCTTGACATGCTGACAAAAGTGATGGCATTGGAGCTGGGACCCCACCAGGTACATACATACTCGCACGCAGAAAAAAATAACAAATTATTTATCATTGGGAGGGGGACTGTGATGTTATTGGGGTTTTCCTTCAAGGATGGAAATGTTTTATTTGTTTATTAGTTTGCAGACTATGTTTTATAGTTTCTAAATAAAAAATATGCACATTTTTAAAGATACAAGCAATATCATATAAAAGTACATATACAAGATGAACTGTTTTTGAATGTTGATTTCCTGCACTTTATTTAAGGCATTTCCAGCTAAATCTATGATAGAATAATTTTTTACATTGAAAATAATTCCTGACATATGTTTGGATTATTTATCAAGTGATTTGTAAGAAGAAGTTAGCTGGTCGAAGTTTCAGAAGACATTAGATTGAGGCAGATGATTTGCTTTGGTGATCCCTGAAAGGGAACAGCCCAAGAGGAAAAGACGACAATTTGGAAAAAATCCTCTAATATATCAGAATACTTTATTAATCCTTTGATGTAATACATAACAACTTACTCATCATTTCTTGTAGTTTTGGTTGTAGTTGTTTTTCAACTAAAAGCTATGATGTCTTTTGTGTGTCTTGCTGTGATTAGATCCGTGTGAACAGTGTGAACCCTACTGTGGTGATGACAGAGATGGGTCGCTTGGGCTGGAGTGATCCTGAAAAAGCCAGAGCTATGATGTCCCGCATCCCACTTGGCCGCTTTGCAGGTGGGAAACTGTTGGTTTTTCAGCTTTTCAGTGATGGGGTAACCGAACAAGTTCATATTTAGTCTCAGTGAAATGGGTCCCTGCTGCTAAATGGCCATGGGAAAATTTATGGAACAATATATTCTCGAACCAATATAATTAATAAATGGAAAAAATTGCATTCAATTAATTGAAATAAATGAAGGATTAATAGAGTGGTAGTAGCCAAGTCAGCTAAACAGATGGCTCCTGCCTGATTCATATTTAGGAATGCAGATTCCATCCTGGCTTTGAAACAACGAAGCAGCTGTTCACTCAGCAACTTCTTCACTCAATGAAATTAACATATTATGTCCATAAAAGCTATATGTATTCTAGCATGGCATCCAAACTATGATTCAGCATCACAAGTTATAGTTTTCACTGCAGGGTAATAAATAATGTAATAAATATATGTGTGTGTGTGTGTGTGTGTGTGTGTGTGTGTGTGTGTGTGTGTGTGTGTGTGTGTGTGTGTGTGTGTGTGTGTGTGTGTGTGTGTGTGTGTGTGTGATTTATTATTATTTATTATATATTTATTATATATTTATTATATTTATTTATAATTATATATTATAATTTCTCTCTCTCTATATACACACACACGCACACAAAATGGCCAAAAGTATTCGCTTACCCATTGAAATCACATTTATTCTAATCACTTCCATGGTCACAGGTGTATAAAATTAAGCACCTTGGCATGCAGATTGTTTTTACAAACATTTGTGAAAGAGTGGGCCGCCCTCAGGAGCTCAGTAAATTCTCAGTGGAACTGAGATAGGATACCAACAAATGCCCATCGCCAATGCAGTTGTGAAAATTTCGTCATTCCTAAATATGCCATTGTCAGCTGTGGAAGTGTTTGGGAGTGACAACAATTCAGCCATTAAGTGGTAGGCCACGCAAACTGAGAGAGTGGGGTAAATAGATGCTTAGATGCTTAGTGCCAAGAGGTCACCAACTTTCTGCAGTCAATCGCTACAGACCTCACAGACCTCCAAACTTCATGTGGCCTTCAGATTAGCTCAAGAACAGTGCACAGAGAGCTTTATAGAATGGGTTTCAATGGCCAAGCAGCTGCATCCAAGCCACACATCACCAAATGAAATGTAAAGCGTCAGATACAGTGGTGTAAAGCACACCACAATTGGACTCTGAACAGTGGAGACACATTCTCTGGAGTGACAAATCCCGCTTCTCCATCTGGCAATCTGATGGACGAGACTGAGTTTGGTGGTTGCTAGGAGAACAGTACTTGTCTAACTGCATTCTGCCAGGTGTGAATTTTGGTGGAGGGGGGATTATGGTGTGGGATTGTTTTTCAGGAGCTGGGCTTTGCCCCTCCGTCCCAGTGAAAGAAACCAAGACATACCAAGAAATGCCAAGATACCATTTTGTGTGTGTGTGTGTGTGTGTGTGTGTGTGTGTGTGTGTGTGTGTGTGTGTGTGTGTGCGCCAGTGACGTGCAGTCAGTAGAGGCGACATGGAAAGAAAAAAAAGTTAAACGAAAAAATAATTTGAATGGTTCTATTTATTCAGTGATTTGTACTATAAAGTTATTTTCCACCTAACTTCACCATTTTTAGTCGTTTTGTTTTTCAAAATCACTGAAAAAAAATCACATTTAGCGTTTAAAAATGAAGTAGAGCCGTGCGATGACGCGGCAGCCAGCGGAGCTCATTATGGATTGCGCAATAACTGTGCTGCCATGCTATGCGGCTGAGATCGTATTGCTGTCTCTGTGGATGTCACCATTAAAATTTTCAAACACTTCAATCACTAATATATGAACTAAATTTCCATACTTTGGCTGATGTGTATAATGTTTTTCGTCAACAACTGTAACGTGTTTCTCGTGCTGGGCGATCGTAAAGCGGCAGCAAAGACACACTAAGTGAGGCACGCAGTGACGGGGCCTCATGCTAGGGGGCACCGGTGATCCCAGGGATCCTTTTTACTACTCGGCTAAAAAATAATGGAATTTGCAATAGCAAGCTACCGTGAACACATAGCAAGTCAAGTGCAGCCATCCCGGTATTTTTTCCTCTTGCTCGTCTTTATTTCCAAAATGTAGGATTACATAGCTAAACTGAAATAATTTTCTAAATTGGACTTTCAGTCGAAGCAGGAGATAATAAGAAAGGGAAGACCGACACCGGCGCTAACGGATTTGCTTCAGACTAGGAGATGGAAGACTCGGTCTTTTCAAAGGAGTGGTACACACGAAAAGGCTGGCTGTGTGGATGTCCAGTAAGAGAGCGCCTTTTCTGCTTTTCCTGCATTCTTTTCTCAACTTCTGACAATGAAACATGAGCGGTCAGCCATTGCATTCAAAGTCAAATCACGCTAAAAACATTTGGGATGTCCAGGATAGATTTGGCTTTGAATGAACAGCAAAGACTCAACATCAGCATCCGCAATGCTAAGGTAAAGGAAAACCACTCCGTGCCGCATGGACTTCATTTATAAGTAAAGGTAAGAGATACTTATGTTTTTTTATGTGCTTTTTTCTATGCTACAAAACACGAAACAACACGAACAAAACATGTTAACTGCTGCCAATAAAATGGTGAATAAGCTACTCTGTAGGGTTCATATGTTTGAAAATCTGACTGATGACATCAGTGCCTCACCAGCCATGAACCTCACCGCACGTCACTGGTGTATACACACACACGTATGTATGTATGTATGTATATATATATATATATATATACACTGCCCAAAAAAATAAAGGGAACACTCAAAAAACACATCCTAGATCTAAATGAATGAAATATTCTTATGAAATACTTTGCTCTTTACACAGTTGAATGTGCTGACAACAAAATCACACAAAAATGATCAATGGAAATCAAATGTATTAACCCATGGAGGTCTGGATTAGGAATCACACTCAAAATTAAAGTGTAAAAACACACTCCAGGCTGATCCAACTTTGATGTATTTTCCTTAAAACAAGTCAAAATGAATCCGTGTTGCTTCCTGTGTGGACACTATGATTTCACAGAGGTGTGATTGACTTGGAGTTACATTGTGTTGTTCAAGTGTTCCCTGTATTTTTTTTGAGCAGTATATTTATACACACACACATATATATGTGTGTGTGGGTGTGTGTGTACGTGTACGTACATACACACGCACGCACGCGCGCATGCGCATGGGAGAGACAGAGAGCAGAGAGAGGGATTATAATAAATATGAGCCCGAAATCAAAAATATGACAAGGAAAACACCAGACAGTTAGGAATACAACTCAGAATTGTATAACTGTTTTTGGTATTTCTTATCAGCCATTCTTAGCCATTATATGTGTGCATGCATCAGAGGTGGAAGATGTGGTCAACAGTATTCTCTTCCTGCTGAGTGATAAGAGCAACATGACCAATGGTACAACTCTTCCTGTCGACGGAGGTTTCCTGGCCTGCTGATCACTTTCAGAATGGACACACACCAGCATGGAATCAATTTTTCCTGCGTTATAAACTTCCTTATTTACTGAATAAATGCTTCTGCACAAACCATTTCTTTGTTTCTTTTTAATACAGTAATCTCGAAACCTAGTCAACATGAAATGTAGTTTGACTTTTTTGTTTATGTTTACTTGTGTATGTGGTCAACATCATTAAGTGATTGACTCAAGGTGTATTTTTACATTTAAAACTAACGCTTTAAATGCTGAAAGAATAAAACAGAAACATTAGTATAAATGTGATAAATAATTTCACGATTAATAATGTCTCATTATGTGGCAAAGCACAATATGAAATTAAATTTGTTAAATGACATGTCAAATTGATCTTTGGCACACCCTAAACTTTGAGGGCTACAATTCCAAAATATGACGTATTTAAGTTAATTTGTCGATTTCCATGTATACTATCTCTTTGTACTTAAGTTACACCTGTCTCCCAAAATGGGTGTATTTGCTGGAGGTAACCGTAGTTGTAAAGCAAGAGTTAATATACGTCAAATCCAAACAATTAGAGCACAAAAGCATTTATTCACATAAAATCAAAGACTTCCCAAAAAACATCTTTAAACAAAAAAGTATATAAGACAACAAATATATTTACTCTTTATAAAGAATATTTCAAAGTTATTGTAGGGAATGAAGGTCTGCTTATAATTTCTTGATGAGAATAGAAGTGCAGGCAACATGTTTGTGAAAGGATCAGTAAGAAAATAAAACACAGTATACAGTAACCCAACTGACACTGAAATAAATACCCAAAATTAGAATAGTTCTGAGTAAGAAAGGCAATATCCCTTTTCACTGACTGGTTTTTAGATGTTGGTGTTTATATTATTGGTTGGTGTGAGAGAATAGGATGCGATAGAGCTTGATTCACTGTGTTAACTGCTGAGGGGAGCATTTGAAACAGAAAAGAATAAGGAGTGTTATTTGCATTAAAACCATGATGCTATTCAAAATATTTAACAGATTATTCAGAAAAGATTTTCACATACCTAATGTTCTGAGACCCTAATTTGAAATTAAAAAACCCTGAGATCCCCTTTTGAACAGATTTAGCTGGGACCCAGATATAGACATGTTTTAGCTGATGTTAAATTAAACCTGAGAAATCAGCCCAGGAATCACTCATTTGACCTAGACAATGCATTTTCATGAACACAACTACTGTCTGGTTGATGAGGATTCTTGGGTGGCGGTAGGTCAAGAACTGTCTAATCTCAAGACATTAATATACATAACATTTTGAAGAAAAAAAGCAATCTGCCTATCAGGAATTAAATTTTTAATGACATGAGTACTGTAATTGTTTAAGGGTTCAGACGCATCAGGATTTCATGTGTTTAAATAGAAGTCGTAACAGAAAATAAACTTTTTTTCATTGCAAGTTCTGTCACAGGTCCCCTTTTTGCTTCTTCCTGCTTCATTAAAATTCATTTGGAGAAAAGCCTGTGTTCATAGATAAGAACACTAATACAATGTCAAGAAAAGTTATAAAATTTTGCAAAAAATCTGAAGGTGATTTTTGATATCTATTTATTAACAAGAAAACTATATTTGTAATAATGCACTTAGAATTATGATTATTCATATGACAAGGATTTAAACTAAAATTGAATTTTTGCTTTTACTTTGAAAGTAAGGACTTAGCCTTAGCTTTATGTGATAGGCAACCTAGATATTAATTTTCTTTTAAGAAAGTTCTTGAGTCTTTTCTTTTTCATTTCATAGTTATATACCGGTATATTCATTTTATAGATTCACTGTAACATGTTAATTTGGGAAAAAAGGGAAAAAAACACATCCAACAAAGTATCTCATGTGAAATAGTAGTAGTAGAGGCTAATGTATATCAACATTGAATTGATTGCATCATCTCAAATGTGAGAATTTTATCTTTTTTTTTTAATATGAATGTTTGATAATTTTGCTCTTAAGCTCAACTAACTTGTACATTGACAAATTGTTGCAACTCTACTTCATTGCTACCAGGGATGAATAAAAGACACAGATATCAGAGTAGCTTACATATACATTTGTATTTAGTATACAAAAAATTGAAATATTTCACCACACAGACATGTGAAGTAATAAAAAAATAAGACAAACAGCTGAAACAAGTATACAAGTCATCTTACATTACATACATACATGGCCAATGCATTTCATCGTACAACCTCTCCCAGGAGTAACAGTGAGTCAAATAACCAGAGAACTTCCATGCAAGAATAGAGGATTAGAATTTTTGTTGCATTTCTCAGCTACATTTTGACACCTTAGCTAGGCAGGACCACACAACATTATGTAATCACACAGTTTGCTATGCCAACCAAAAATATTATGACGGGATGGGCTACAGTGCTGCATCTCACCACACAAGGGAGGTAGACACACTCCAGCCCTGCAACCATACAGAAATGCATTTCATAAAGGTGCAATCTGTACTGTTTGTCGCCACAGACAAAGACCACAAAGATTGTCCGCTTTATTGGACAACTTTAGCAACACTTTTAACTTCAACATGAGTGACATTAACGCCTTTATTTTGAATTGTTTTGAAAGTTTTAAGAGCTAAATATTCAGAAACATGTAGATAGATATTCATAGAGCATTCTGGGAGTATTCTGTACATCAGGTGTCATTATTTTTTTATCTTGACAGATTGTTGACATTTTTGTGTGTTACTGCAGTACGATATGACATAGTACCAAAAATTGAACTAAAAAAATTGGCTTAAATAATACTGTCTTTTATGCACTTCCCCCAAACTGTCAAACAGTGCTGTTGTACACACGCGCACACACACATACACACGCACACACACATACACACACTCACTCAATCACATTCAGTCTCTGTCTTTCTGTCTTTCTCACTCATCTCATTTTCTCTCACAGACACACATCCACACACGTGCTCATAAACACACAAAGAAACAGACGTGATGTAAAGTATGGGATAAATTAAGACAGAATATTTTAAGACCCATGCAAGCAACACCCCTCCCCTCCCCCATACAGAGGCAGAACTTAGGCAGCAAGGTTGTACAGCCCCTATGTTTGGCATTTTGAAATGTCTGTCACATGTTCACAGTTAGAGGAAGTTACCCCAAGACACTTGGCTAACCTCAGATGGTTTACAACACATAAGTAACATCCACGAGTGAATTAATTAAGAAATCAGTCTGGAATAATGGACTATTAAGAAACACACACATATATATATATACACACATGGGGTATATATATGTGTGTATATATATACACGTGTGTGTGTGTGTGTATATATATATATATATATATATATATATATATATATACATACACGTGTGTGTGTGTGTATATATATATATGTATGTATATACACGTATACATATACTCTGATATATACGTATATATATACTCTGCTGGTTTATTACAACATGGCCCAGTTGTGGTCTGCTTCACATTGACTTGGGCTACACAAAATTCAAACTTGCTGGATGTCATTGTTTGTTTTGTGATTCTTCTTTTCCTAACAGGACACCCACATTGTTTAGATGTTAACATTTTGTTACATGTGGATTGTTAGATCTAAGTCAGGCTGTCAAATGTATCTATTCGATTTATATCTTGATAACAACAGATAACCTTATTGCCTTCCTTTTATGACCAAAATCCCACATCATCCAAACATTCAAATAGTAATGTTGTTGATGCTGGTTATGTCTAACATTGTATTTGGCATTGAACTCTTTTACTTAACAGAAGAATATTAAAGACTAAAGTCAAGAATGTTAATGAATCAAAATGTCCTTATAAATTTAGACCTTTAGATGGCCACATCATTTAACATCATGAGGGCTTTGTGTGTGAGGTCAGTTTCAACCATTAAGTGATAAAACTTTGAATATTCTGACATGGGTAGATTTGTTGATGGTGGGACTATCAGTGGCAGGGGGAAAATGCATTTTTTTAGTTAACACATTGAAAATTAACTCACTGCAACAGTCACATGTATCACATATAATAGTGGGCCTATTCCAATGGCATGTTGATATAATCATTTAGACATAAAAACTAAGAGGAGTAAAGCACTGGTTTAAAAATGCCAATAGTATCCTTTAATGTAGATCATGCTCTGATAAATATCGTTCAGAATAAATTAATCAGTAGAATAACCCCAAGCTGCTAACCTTAAGTGAAGCCTTAACTTGGCTCTCTATATTGTTCTCTGTGTATCATATTGATGTGTGAGTTCAATCTATCTTAGTGCTTGCATTAATTGTTCAGCTTTCCTGCTAACTTTATTAAATTCAATGATCTATGCAAATGTTCATGAGTACAACTTCTTAAAAGTGATGTCTAAATCAAGTATTCATACTGTAATAAACCAGAAATGCTCACCTACGGAAATATTACAATATGTAGCAACCAAAGAACTTACGTCCAGCTTAAATTTCCAGGAAGTCTTCTAAAATGTTATGAGCACTTGTAAGTGCTTTTAACACTCGACATTTTTCCAACATCTCTGGTTGCTTCAATACAGAGTGTCTTGGGAAGTGAAGATGTGGGCATTTTCTAAATCCAGAGCTCCTCCAAAGACTGTGTGCTTCTATTTGTGGTGATCTTCCTCCGATATAGTTCGTTTGGACGGCTGGCTTGACGCTTGGAGCTGACTAGCCAAAGGTTTACCCAATGCAAAACTTATTTTCTTTTTAATCTTGGCTACCATATATCAAAACTAACAAAAGAAAAATGTTAATTGGGCTCAGTAGAAAAAAAAAAACACTTTAGCGGCCATGGACTATGTTCTTATTTCCACAAAGTGTTTGTGCTCAGTTTAAGATATTTTGTAATTTAAGGTTTGAGTAGTTTTACTTTTCAATCTTACAGAATTAATTATATTTTCCTCCACATGCTGATCTTAGATTGAGATTTAAGGGTAACTTGTTAACCTGAAGGTGTATTCACAGTTCACTTTCTCTATAGTCAACACTGCAGTAGTGGAGAGTTGCATGGTTGAGAGAAAGGGGATGCCGCAGTATGAAGACAAGTAAAAGAAACTTTGTCAGCCCTTGGCAATTTGATGCGGTTCTATAAGTACAAAGTAGGTGGACAGTGGGTGGACAGTCAATGTCTTTCACAAAAACCTAGTCAGTAATGGGAGAAATCTCAGATACTATTATCGCTTTGAAAAAACATCAATATAAAGAAAGCAATCTCAGCAGTGCACACTCGTTCTAGTTAATCCTCTTAGAGAAGTAGTGGTTGTTCATGGTGATGTGTAGTGTTTCAGCAATTTGCCGTGCCCCCCCCTCAGAACATGGTGCACCTCTTCCCCCTCTTCTTCACGGGCGGAGGGCAGAGCACAGCACGGATGGCCTCATCGAATACGGTCTTCAGGCCACGCTGGGTCAGCGCAGAACATTCCAGGTACTTGACAGCCCCTAAGGATCAGAGATTGATGAGTTTTCTTCAGTGACGATGCTATATAACTAGGGGACAGCAAATGAGCCCAACCCTGTCAAGTAGGCACATCAATTTGATGTAACTCAAGTGCTTTATTAGAATTGTCAGGGTTTTCATCTTTTGAATTGGGTTTTATTAACCTTTTGATTTTGGACATCAGCACGGTGTACACTGGGATCTTATATGCACTATTTCTGCCCCAAACTGCCATTTTATTTTATTTTGCTGAGGCTTTGATCAAAATACAGCAATGGCAAACAATTGAACAGTTATGACACCATTTAACATGTTTGATACGCTATCAAAATACTGTGTGTGGCAGTACAACCAACGTGATATTTCCTGAGTGCCAATGACTGGACTAACAGTGGTTATTAAGATTAAAAAAAAGGTTTCAAAAGATATTTTATGTATGGAAGAAGTCAAACAATTTGACTTGAGAGAGTAATTTAAAAAGGCTAATTAGTGAAATGCATGAGGATGATGGTAACTTTCTGCCAGAATTTGAAATTATGTATATTTTTCTTAATTAAATTGAGTTGGCACAATAATAATATAATATTGATAATGAGCAGATAATCAGCAGATTATTTCCATTTGTATATGTAATAGGATCTAGTCATGGCTCTTGGAAAAAATACGTAAAACTTTTGTGATGGTGTCGGGCTACTCTCGCCAATTAACATGGTCCCTCAAGGGAAAGCCATGAAGTCCACAGTGCAGGATGGATGCAGTCGAAGAATTTGTGAATGAAGGTGCGAGCATTCCAACAGCAGCAAATGTAGACTTGTGAGTGGTGCTAATATAATGTTATCCATTGCTTCTATGGAGCTTTTAGTTTGTATGTTTGATTATCATTTTACCCTTTATAGAAAAAAAAAACAGAATAAAACTTATCTGGATGAGAGTTTTGGTGGTGAGACATGAACAACTAAGACACAGACAACTCACAGTAATATTGATTTGTTGATCACCGGTATCCACTCTCCAAGTCACCAAACTTGTGTAATCTTTGACAATAAATGCATTTGCTGCATTGACGGTTTGAAATTGGAGAGAAAAAAAAATGAATCATAAATCTGTCTGAGATATTAAATGAAGTCAGAAATATGACAATTTTGTCAGTGATTACTGTACCGTCTGACTTCAAGTTGTAACCTGTACCACACGTATCACAGCCCTGAATAGTTATAACAGGCTTTATTTAAAACAAGTTTTCACTTTTAAGGGAAGTGACTCCGTTGGGTGTAAAGATTAGCTCTAAATAATGAAATACAGCTTTAGCCTCTGGGGCTGAAAGTCAGGAAATACTGGTGTCGCTGATGTCTGACTCTCACTGCTATTGCATGGACTTTCTCCTGTGTACACCGATCTTTGTTTACAGTCCACATTAGCTTTCTATTTTACATTGTTGAATATGATTGGTATGTACATTTTCTCTGTCTTAATATTAGCTTTCTGTTTTACATTGTTGAATGTGATTGGCATTATCTCAATAAGCCTATTGTAAGGCTTTACATGCATCGCGCTCCAGTTAAATGTTAACGGTGAACATGTCCATATGGCTCACACAGCCTCACCGATCTCTCTGGCCATGGCCAGACCCTGTGGGTAGGTGATGGGAGACAGCTTCTTATCTCGCAGCCTCTCAATGGTGTCCTTGTCATCTCGCAGGTCCAGCTTGGTGCCCACCAGAATGATGGGTGTGTTGGGACAATGATGTCTCACCTCAGGGTACCACTGACACACACGCACGAATACATTCCACAACCGCACAAATTCAGATGCAAGTCAGTGGGAGAGGAAAGAGAGAGGAGTTAGTGCAAAACAGGGGCTGAGTGTCACGCGTCGGTCATCGATGACATTCAACAAACTTAATGAGTTGTTGAAAAAGACTGATTTCTGCTGGAAGAAATGTCTCTGAATGGAAGCATAGCTGTATGAACACAAAACATCCTTAGCAAGGCAACCTCCAGTAAAATCATGTGATGAGAGAACCCTTTGAGCCCTGGAGCAAACACACTCTGCAAAGGGCAAGGCCTTCAACAAGAGCATGATTTCATATGGGAGCATCTCATGATGCTCAGCAGACGAGATCACAAAAGGTCACGCTCTCTGCAGAGTGTTTGACTCATCCAGACCTCCTCACACAACCTCTCTCTGTACACCTTATCACAGTGGAATTAAAATCCAGGGGGTTCTGAGCTGAGGTCTGGTCAGGCTGGGTGGTGGAGCGAGAAGCCAGGTGGAGCCAAAGATGTGCCTCGTTGTGGTCAGACTCGGCATGGTGGGAACAATGGGTGGGGGTCGGGCGGTCAGTCAGCGTACTGACCTTAGCTCGGACGTTCTCAAAGGAGGCCGGACTGACCAGGGAGAAGCATATCAAGAACACATCCTGGGAGAGAACCAGAGAGATGGCTAGTTGAGAGCAAGATCTATGTGTATGTGCGAGAGAGTATTTGAGCGAGTGTGAGCGTGGCTGGAGCTGCGAAATATTATAAATCATTAAATACAAACCTAATACTGTGTTAAGGCCAATAATGAAGCAAATGTTTATCTGCAACTGTATGCAATTACTTATTTTTATCTGTGGTGCTTGCATGTGAACGTGAATAAACACCCTCAACACCCTCAAATTTTCTTTCCTGTCAAGAAAGGGGGGCTTAAAATGATATAATTTCACTCATTATGCTCAAACAAACTGTGCCATGAAACACTTTTGGGATTTCACGTAACACACTTATAGATTCCTCCTAAGAATCGAAAACGAAGGCAGACTTTGATTGAAATAAAGTAAACGTACCCAACAACAAAGACTGCAAAAGGTAAAAGCTCAGCTTGCCCGAGAAGAATTAACAATATAACAGAATCCCAAATCAGTAAGGACCGAGAAAGATGTAGTGGACATTCATTCATTCATTCATTATTTACCACTTATCTACCGATCCTGCACTCAGGGTCACAGGGATGCTGGAGCTACCCTGGACAGGTCGCTAGTCAATCGCAGGGCCACATATAGATAGAAACAATCATTCACTCTCTCATTCACAAATCTGGGTTATTTGGGATCTCCAAATGAATGATTCTAAAATCATTCTGGAAATGTTGTTTTCAATAGAACTTCACTTGTCACAGAGACTTGGATTTAACTAGATGAGTAGCAAGGAGGAGGCCTTTTATCTTTTATGATTTGAAAATTTTGCATAATGACCCTGACTGCAGGACTAACTGTATAGATAATGGCTGAATGAATGCATATTGTTCACGAGTTACTTAAGCAACTTAGTCACTTCAACCCAAACAATGATAACCATAACCATATTGCTGCCCTCCCAGCTATACATTTCTTCACCACAACTTATGAAAATGTCAGACTCAAGTTTCAAAACCAAATTTTAAATTAACTTAAAATGTAATTCACCTTTCATATAAACTGATGACACCTTTCATGTCAATAGAGTAACTAAAAATTCAGTGTCACTACTCAAACCACACTGGTTTGAGTGTGAAATCCATGCCTAAAACCTGTGGCACCAGAGCTCAGGTTGTGAATATTCACCAACAGCCTTTCCCATGACTTTTACATCATATCTAAAAGTATAATGGGCTACATACTGTCAGTTTGTCAGTTGGTCTTGGAAGAGCTACTGTCTCTTCCTCCTTGAAGTAAGTCAGTGTTTATGTCTTAGAATCCAAAGTTTCACCCAAAGAGCAGCAGCTTTGGACCATCTATACCGGGATCTCTTGGGTTTGAGTACACATGTTAGAATCTTCTTCTTCTTCTTCTTCTTTTGGCTTTTCCCGTCAGGGGTCGCCACAGCGAGTCAACTTTCTCCATCTAACCCTATCTTCCTCTCTCACACCAACTACCTTCATATCCTCTCTCACTACGTCCATAAATCTTCTCTTTGGTCTTCCTCGAGACCTCTTGCCTGGCAGCTCCAACTCCAGCATCCGTCTACCAATATATTCTCTGTCCCTCCTCTGTACATGACTGAACCATCTCAGTCTGGCTTCTCTGACCTCGTCTCCAAAACATCTAACATGTGCCGTCCCTCTGATAGACTCATTCCTGATCCTATCCATCCTGGTCATTCCCAAAGAGAACCTCAACATCTTCATCTCTGCAACCTCTAGTTCTGCCTGCTGTCTTTTGGTCATTGTAACAGTTTCTAGTCCATACATCATTGCTGGTCTCACCACTGTCTTGTACACCTTTCCTTTTATTCTGGCTGAAAGTCTTCTATCACATAGTACCCCTGACACTTTTCTCCACCCATTCCAACCTGCTTGGACCCATCTCTTCACCTCTTTTCCACACTCTCTGTTACTGTGGACTATTGACCCTAAGTACCTGAAATCCTCCAGCTTCTTGATCTCCACTCCCTGTAGCCTCACCGTTCCACCTGAGTTCCTCTCATTCACACACATATATTCTGTCTTGCTGCGACTAACTTTCATTCCTCTCCTTTCCAGAGCATACCTCCACCTCTCTAGATGTTCCTCTACCTGTTGTCTGCTCTCACTACAGATCACAATGTCATCCGCAAACATCATGGTCCATGGGGATTCCTGTCTAACCTCATCTGTCAGCCTATCCATCACAATTGCGAACAGAAGGGGCTCAGAGCTGATCCCTGATGGAGTCCCACCTCCACCTTGAACTTCTCTGTTACCCCTACAGCACACCGTACCAGTGTCTCACAGCTAGCATACATGTCCTGCACCAGTCTAACATACTTCTCTGCCACTCCAGACTTCCTCATGCAACACCAGAGCTCCTCTCTTGGCACCCTGTCACATGCCTTTTCTAGGTCTACAAAAACACAATGCAGCTCCCTCTGGCCTTCTCTATACTTTTCTATTAGCATTCTCAACGCAAATACTGCATCTGTAGTACTCTTCCTAGGCATGAAGCCATACTGCTGTTCACAAATGCTGACTTCTGCTCTCAGTCTAGTTTCCACTACTCTTTCCCATAACTTCATTGTATGGCTCATCAACTTTATCCCTCTATAGTTGCCACAATTCTGCACATCCCCTTTATTCTTAAAAATAGGCACCATCCCACTTTGTCTCCATTCTTCAGGCATCTTCTCACTCTCTAAGATCCTGTTAAATAATCTAGTCAGAAAATCTACCGCTGCCTCTCCTAGACACTTCCACACCTCCACAGGTATATCATCAGGACCAACTGCTTTTCCACTCTTCATCCTTTTCAATGCCTTCCTTACTTCACTTTTACTAATTTGTGCTACTTTGTGGTCTACAATAGTCACCTCTTCTACCCTTGCCTCTCTTTCATTTTCCATATTCATCAGCTCTTCAAAGTACTCTTTCCATCTTCCCATCACTCTTCTAGCATCTGTCAATACATTTCCCTCTCTGTCCTAAATCACCCGGACCTGTTGTACATCTTTTCCATCATTATCTCTCTGTTTCGCCAACCTGTATAGGTCATTCTCACCCTCCTTACTATCAAACCGAGCATGCAAGTCATCGTATGCCCAGATGACACACCAACTACTCTTCTAGCTGTCTCCCTGATAACACTAGCTGTTGTTGTCCAATCATCTGGAAGCTCACCCTGACCACCCAGACCCTGTCTCAACTCCTCCATGCAAACCTACAACACTTCTCCCGTTTCAGCTTCCACCACTTTGTTCTCTGCTCTGCCTTTGTCCTCTTGATCTTCCTTGTCACCAGAGTCATCCTACAAACCACCATCCTATGCTGTCTGGTCTCACCTACAACTACTTTGCAGTCACTGATCTCTTTCAGGTTACCTCGTCTATACAAGATGTAGTCTACCTGCGTGCTCCTACCTCCGCTCTTATAAGTTACCCTATGTTCCTGTTTTTTCTGGAAAAAGGTATTCACTACAGCCATTTCCATCCTTTTTGCAAAATCTACCACCATTTGTCCCTCTGCATTCCTATCCTGGATACCAAATCTGCCCATCACTTCTTCATCCCCTCTAGTCCCCTCTAGTCTGCACCAATTACCACTCTCATTTCTGGGAATATTCTGCATCACTTCATCCAACTCATTCCATAACTTCTCCTTCTCTTCAGATTCACATCCCACCTGCGAGGCATAGCCACTAACAACATTGAACATCACACCTTCAATTTCCAATTTCAGACTCATAAGTCTATCTGACATTCTTTTCACCTCTAGGACGTTTCTTACAAGCTCCTCCTTCAAGATAACTCCTTCTCCATTTCTCTTCTTGTTAGTACCATAATAGTACAACTTAAAGCCTGCTCCTAAGCTTCTAGCCTTGCTACCTTTCCACCTGGTCTCCTGGACACACAATATATCCATCTTCTTTCTCTGCATCATGTCGACCAACTCTCTACCTTTTCCTGTCAGTCCCAATATTCAAAGTCCCTACTCTCAGTCCCAGACTCTTTCCTTTCCTCCTCTCTAACACGCACTGAACACGCACTCCTCCTCTTCTTCTTGTTCTTGTTCTTCGACACACATGTTAGAATGTTAGCGCATAAATTGTGTATGTGTGTGGATTTGCAGAAGGGGTGGGGATACCGTCTGTGGATAAGAGAGTGGTCTCAGCCTGTCATAGTCCTCCTGTCCTGCTGTGTCCCAAAGTCCGAGGTTGACTGGTTTCCCATCCACCATCACATTGGCAGAGTAGTTGTCGAAGCTACAGGGATGTGATAGTTAATGAGTAACAGTGATTGCATAGAAGACAACCGTGAGGCCCTCTGTAGACTTTTATACCTAATGTTAAACATCTTTTTTAACCAGATAATCGAAAACTTTTTTTGTGAAATTAACAGTTGAGTAAAGTCACAAATATACAGTCACTGGCCGCTTCATTATGTAAACGTCAACTGATTGTTTGTGCAAATATCAGCCTGTCACATCTTTACAAAGTGACCTAAAGCCTCCTGAATATATGTGTACATCGAAGACAGTTCACAAATGAGCTGATTGTGTTAGCTTATATCATACTTTTAAAGATAAAATAGTATGGTAATATTTTATTGTTTTAGAAAAGTAAATTTCTAGTCCCCTGAAGGGAGCAGCCAAAACAAGTTTGACTTAAGTTGATAATCAATATTTTTCATGTGAAAGATCTAATCATTTTTTATGTTTATGTTGAACATATTTTATGTATATTTCCTACTGTAGTTTAGCATCTGTATGAGCAACATCTTTCTAACATTAAAATATCTTGAGCAGATGTTTTTTTAGAAACGTTAGTATCAGATGTTGAAATGTATGAGGCTGAAATGTAAAAAAAAATTGTAAAAAACATTACACATCTTTTGTACTGTCAATATTTTAATAGATGCTTCTGACCGGTCTTATGGTGTGATTATATAAGATGACAGATGAGCTATTGAAATTACAATATTTTTGCTTTCTGATATCATTACTGATACCAGCTGTTTTGTTCATTTAATAGTCATTTCTTGCGGATTTTCCATTATTTTTTAGGGAAAGTTCAGTCTTTTTAAGATTTTACATTCATCCTTTAAAGGAATGGGTCGTATATTTAGATGTATTATCTTATATATATATATATATTTGTAATAGACACTCATTAATACTCGACAATAATTGACATCTGACTGTGGGATGTGACTGTAGAAGAAGCCCGTAGACGAACATATACACATACTGGAAAAATATTGACTAATTGTAATGTTCTCTTCTGTTATTAATCTCTAAACATTGCCTGCTATATATAATAAATGCTCCCATGCAGTACAAGTGAGTGTGTCTGTGCTTACTCACACAGTAGGGATGTATTCACCAGGGAAGGCATTGGTGGTGTAGCTAATCAGCAGACAGGTCTTACCAACAGCCCTGTGGGACAATGATATACGATACAGATGAGTGGGGATACTAGTTTTGTGTTGGTGTTTTCATACTAAGCCACAGAAAAAAGAATACTGGATTATGGATATGGAAAATGGATTTCTCAGTTGAGGACGACCCCCCTAGCTGGTGACTGAAAGTTAATCCCACACTGTGTGAGTGACATTGTCCATCCAATCTATCTATCTATCTATCTATCTATCTATCTATCTATCTATCTATCTATCTATCTATCTATCTATCTATCTATCTATCTATCTATCTATCTATCTATCTATCTATCTATAGTATAGTGTGTGTGTATATATATACATATGTATATATATATATATAATATGTAAGTTTGTGTGTGTGTGTGTGTGTGCATGTGTGTATACATACTATATTTTAGCCGGTCACATGGAGAATATCATCATTATTGATATTACTCTAATTATTATTCAGATTGCATTGAGATTAATTTAAAGTTAAATAAAATATGAAGCATGAACAGTAGCAGAAGGGGAATGGATGCATGTTTATGGTACTACGTGACCCTGGCATACAAAACACACAAAATGGCCTATATTCATCTTGCCTGAGGGACCAAGTAGCCCCCTATGTTACCCCTCCCCACAGACACACAAAATGAGCGCAGGGATGGTGGCAGCCTGGAGAGGTATTGACTGTGAGCGAGGGAGCAAAGTGGGTTTTTTTTGTGCAAAGGATAGTGACACACACATATTTACTTGCTCTCACTTGCTCACTCTACCACTCACTAACCTACATATATACATACAAACAAATGGTGGTTATTAGAGGTTTGTGAGTTGGTCTGGTTGGGATAAAGCTTGAAGGGCAGGATGGGGGACATGGTTCAGATCAGAATGGCATTCTTCCATTACAGTTTTCTGATTTGTCACGAATGAGGGTGATGTTTTGTTTGGTTTAATCTGCCATTAATAGAAGAAAGATCTGAGCAGATGCAAGTTTCTGAATGACAAGTGACTGAAACAATCTTACATATCCACTCATCTATAATCAACGTCTTTTCCTGCACTTTAGGGTCATAGGAATGCTGGAGCCTATCCCAGCAGTCATTGGGTGTGAGGCAGGGTACACCCTGGACCAGTCGATTGCAGGGGCACATATAAGAACAGGCAACTATTCACACTCTCACACAATAAGGCAAGTTTTTTCCAGTTTTTTTCCAATTTATTTTGTATTACAGTGTGTAACCTGAGAACCCGGAGGAAACCCACACAGATGGGGGCGGGGGGGTGCTAACACCACACAAAATGGCCCTCTGTGGGAATCGAACCCAGGCAATAGTCACTGTGACCATGAGAAAAATTGTCTTGTTTTAAGACATCGTCAAACTTTATGATATACAGTGTCTATCATAAGTATTCACCCCCTTGGATGTCTTACCCTTTTAGTGCTTTCATAAATCAATCATGGTCAATAAAATTTGGCTTTTTTAACATAAAAATTTATTGGAAAAAAAACTCTTTAATGTCAAAGTGAAAACAGATTTCTTCAAAGTAATGTCAATGAAATAAAAATATATAAAGGAATATAATTGTTAGCATAATTAATCACCCCCTTTTTAAATGAACACATGAAGACAGAAGAACACTCCAAGCAACTCAGGGAAAGGGTGATTGAGTTGTACAATTCAGGGGATGGATACAAAAAAAATTCCAATTCATTGAACATCCCCCGGAGTTCAGTGAAATCCATTATCAAGAAATGGAGGGAATATGGCACTTGTGTGAATCTGCTTGGATCAGGCCGCCCTCGTGACCATGCAAGTAGGAGACTAGTGAGAGAAGCAACCAAGACCCCTACGACTACTCTGAAGGAGTTACAAGCTTCAGCTACGGAGATGGGAGAGACTGTGCATATAGCAACTGCTGCCCGGGTTCTTCACCGGTCAAAGCTTTATAGGAGAGTGGCAATGAGAAAGCCACTGTCAAAGAAAAGTCATATTAGATCTCGACTAGTTTACCAAAAAGCACGTGGAAGACTCCATGGTCAAGTGGAAGAAGATTCTTTAATCTGATGAAACCAAAATCGAGCTTTTTGGCCATCAGACAAGACATCATGTTTGGCGGAAAGCAAACACTGCACATTACCAAAAACACACCATCCCCACTGTTAAGCATGGTGGTGGGAGCATTATGCTGTGGGGATGTTTCTCGGGCGGCCGGACCTGGAAGGCTTGTAAAGATAGAGGGCAGAATGAATACTGCAAAATACACTGAAATCTTGGGGGACAATCTTATTCTATCTGCAAGAGAACTACGGCTGGGGAGAAGATTTATTTTCCAGCAAGACAAAGATCCGAAGCATACTGCAAAAGCTACACAGGAATAGTTAAAAAAAAAACAGGTAAATATTCTGGAGTGGCCGAGTCAAAGCCCAGACCTCAATCCATAGAGAATTTGTGACTGGACTTAAAAAGGGCTGTTCATGCCCGATACCCAAACAACCTGACAAAACTCGAGCAGTTTTGCAAGGAAGAATGGAGCAAAATTGCTGTGGGCAGATGTACAAGACTTATCGAGACTTATCCACACAGACTCACTGCTGTGATTGCATCCAAAGGTGCTTCTACTAAATACTGACTAGAAGGGGGGTGATTAATTATGCAAAAATTATATTACTTTATATATTTTTATTTCATTGACATTACTTTGTAGAAATCTGTTTTCACTTAGACATTAAAGAGTTCTTTCCAATAATTTTTTGTGTTAAAAAAAGCCAAATATAATTGACCATGATTGATTTATGAAAGCGCTAAGAGGGTAAAACATCCAAGGGGGTAATTACTTGTGATAGACACTGTATATTTCATTTGCCCTTTAAATTAATACAGGTGTCCGCCTGTATTAATTCACATCGGGTTACCTCTCTCAGCAGGGATTGCCTAAAAGGACCCTGTTTGTAAGCAGACCCAATTATGGCTGACTAAAGGAATGTGTATTAATTGTTTATGTGATTGCCTTTAGAAAATCACATCTTATACACTAAAAATATCAATGGATGGATGAGCTGTACGTGAATTAAACTTTTATTTAAGCTGCTTTGCCAATATTTGTCTGTTTCAAAAATACACACCACAATAAGTTAAACAAAATTTATTTACAATTTTCTGTGAGTGTGTCTGCGTTCACCAATCAAGTACTTTCTAAATTCAAATAATTGTTCACAAAATGCAAAGGAAAATGCTATAAGCAATACGACTGTTAGGGACCAAAGAAATTCCAGATAATCCAGGAAATCAATGACCAGACCTCAGCATTGATATTTATTCATGTATGCATGCATGTATATATAGCAATAAAGGAGTCATGAGCATTAATTTGCCTGTTGTGATTAACTTTCCACTTTCATATACATTTTGTTTAAAATAGTCAGTTTCCATAAACATTTCAAAAACAATTGACACCACTATCCGCAATCCCACAATCCAAAGCATATCTAGAGTGGGTGATTGTGCTCAGTTTACTTCCAGGGCCTGGGAGGGAAATAATGTCCTCTTTGTTCAGCAAAACAGAAACTTAGACTGTGGAGGTTGGGGGTCGGGTGGTGCTATTGGAGGTTGAGACAGAGCAGTTGGTGCTGCCTGTGGTAGCAGCTGATGTTTATGCAGAGCTGCAAAACCCAGACTGTAGCCAAGAGAAACTGGCTTTTAAGTTTATTTTTCACTCATATCAAGTACTTTGATTTTATCTGCTGACGTCTGTCTGAGATATCAAGCATATAATTTATTTCTGCATAAGATCTAATCTCGTTGTTGCACCTCCTTTCATCGTTGAAACCCAACTTTGTTGTGAAATTTACATTTTACTAACCATTGGCCTCAGAATTCAATGGTATGCTATCTCTATTGATGAGTAACATGGAATGCCATTGCTAAAAAAAACCCAGAAGATTTCAGGGTTGATAAAAGAAGTTCAAGTTCTAGTAGGAATTAATATCATTATGGTCATATCCATTTGAGAGTTTAGTTGGGAGGACAATGGCAGAGAGAAGAATGATCAAAAACTCAGTCCCAGAACTTAAAACTTAAGTCTTGTCGAGTTTATTGGCTCATATTAAAAGGGATCAATTTTCCAAAATAGAAACTGTACACATACACTTGGCAGGGGTTTGTAGTTAATATAAAGAAGCTCTTGTTCAAACTGTTCAAATTGAAGTGAAAGCAAACATTTTCTCAGAGGCAAAATTGCTATTTAAAGTTGAGACAAGAATAGATGCAAGTAGTATGGTTGGAAAATGAAAATATATGAAAAATATGTTTATGGAGGATAATGTCACAGATTGAGAGAGAAAACAATAGTGTTGTAAAATGTAATTGAATTTGAATAAAATATGTACAGAATATATATATTGATACATATATCTATCAAAAGCCACTTTCAGAGTGATATGTACTGTACATCTACCACCTCTGCAAGCTACTCATCACACACACATATATATATGTATATATATATATGTTTGTGCGTGTGTATATATATATATACATATATATATACACAAACACACATATATATATGACACTTCAGATTTATACGTACAGTAATTCATTACTACTATGGCTTCAAATGTTGGACATACAATAAATACACAGACTTAGACTAGACTCATCTTTATTTTTATCTTTAATGTATAATTCTAATATAACAACAATTTTAAAATGCTTCATCACATTTAATATTTTAAGTGTTGCTTGTAGTCATTTCTCTACCCAGCGCTTGCTTATCATTTTATCCTGTCATTTCGACCTTTTCAAGTGACTACATACTGCTTTTAAATTAACTTGGCGATTTCCTTTGTCCACCAACATTTACGATGAACCAGTAGAAGGACCTTTAATAATTACAAGAGCGAAAGCACGTGTAATTTGCCAGCAAAACCGATGAAGTTACTGTAATGTGGTCGAAATTGTGGGACCACACCTACTCCTTTATTTATCCAGGTTTTATTTATCCAGGCTCCGCACTGGGCAAGAGGTGAGGAAACGTTTGGCACCTCCACCGGAAGACAACCAGATGACAAAATGTTGTGTATTGTAATCGGTAAAACTCTGTAGGTCATCAGATCCATGGACTCCCCCTCATGTGGATACACACGACAGTGTGCCCTGCTCTACTGACCGATCGAAAATTGTGTCACGGCGCACAAGTTACATCGTTCATGGCAGTTTTAATAGCTTTAAAACTGATGACTGATGACCGAGCTCCCATGCTGATTCGAATTACTGCTAAGCTTCCTTGTCGTCGTCGCCCCCTCCATACATACACACACGCACACACACATACACACAATCACACACCCGATCGGATGAAGACGAGGACGGCGGCAATGCGTTGTAGCGGCAGAATGAGGGCAGCGGGGCCTGTTTGCCCCACAGTGCTGCGCATTCCTTAGCGTACATCAGCCCTTCAGCCTTCCTCCAGTGGCCTACGAGCCGTGTGGGTGTTCCGCATAGCATCGCGAGGCACTCCGCTCCTCCCGTTAATTGGATGCCACAGTTTTGACTGGGACATCGACGGCGAGAGAAAGTCGGAAAATTCATCGCGCATCTTAGCGAAGAGTAGGACACAAAATGAAAAACAGGATACGAGATCCATGAGCCCCAGCCCATTTCCCCCTCATAGCATCCTCCCTCCCACCCATCCATCCATCCATCCATCCACCCAACAATCCGTGAACACGCCACTGAGGCACACCGGAGGAAATAAGCAGGCCCCGTTTGTAGCCACGACACCCTTACCCGTCGCCGACCACCACACATTTAATCGCTTGCATTTGGACAGGAGAGCCGCCGCTGCTAAGTAAGTAGATCCAACAGTCTGCACCGGAGTCTCGGATGAGAGCAGCGGGCCAGTGCGCTAGGCGATGGAGCCGCAGTGAAAGGGGAGAAGACGAAGAGCAACGATGGAGTCCGGAAAATACCGAGTGTCTTTACAGAGATTAAGCTGGGAACGAGAGCACTGAACCCCGCCACTTCCGGGTATGTGTGCATTACTGCTGAGGACCCTAGTGTGTATAATTACATTTGGGGAAAAGCAAAGCATGCTATTATATTTGAAAATGCTTTTGAAATACTGAGCTCAGCTTAAACAGACCAAATTACCATAACCATTTCAGAATGCCGTGCAAGTATATCTAACCAAGACTATTTTAGCTATTCATTATCATAAAGAAAACAGGAAGAACCGGGTGTTTATTCTTTACCCAAATTTGCAATTAATTTGCAAAGATCCTCTCAACTTCTTTAACTGATACTTGATACAATTACGAGCAAAAAATTTGTGGTCTTTTTTTATGGAACTCTATTATGGAAATAATGTTTCAAGAACCGAAATCGGAACGTGGCAGCGGTTTTATCAGGAGTGATATATCTTGACACTGTAGGGTCTTTGGCGTCAAGACCTGGTGGCCTCACGCATCGCCCATCCATAAACTAAGCGCCTAATTATTAAAAAAAGATTGGACCATTAATACAAATATTAATTACCGTAATGACCTTGGTTTACTAATACAAAAGCATATTGATGGTAAAAATAAACTTAAAAATGCGGAGGTAAAACGTAAAAAACACTTCCAGGGATAAATTTCAAGATATTAACCAAAAGGGAAAATTACAGTAACATGTGCTGTTTGCATTGATTTAGAGGCATCACTAAACCTCCCTGTGATCATAACTAGAAGTACATGAGAGATTTGAACTGAAAAACTAGCAAGAAAACCAATGTTTAATAGAGGAAACAGTGGTTTCAAAACTGTTTATGAAAAAAGTGAAAAGAAAAAAAACATTTTTTCTAATTATGTGAGAATTTTAGTGGCTCTGTTTTATTGTTGTGATGAGTTCTGTTTTCAGGAAGAATCTGTAACCTTTTGGTTGACACTATATTTTCTAATTGTTGTAATTCAGTAATTCACATGGTTTTATTTATTTGTGTTGTTAGCATTTCGTTACTTTACTGAAAGTGAGGTTTTATTGAAGATTCTATTTTTTTATTTTTTTCCCTTCAGATGTCTCCAACGATTTTCCCTGAGTTCAATTAAGTGGGTTGACAAATTAAAAAACCATAGGAGTGGAAATAAACAGTACAGTATATGGTCAATGCCAGTAGGGGGATTCAGGGGGAGGGGGGCAACAACATTTTGTTGAGCTACATCCTGAAGTGTATTTTCAGTTTCTGACAGCAAACAGCAGCAAATGCCTCACTGATAGATTCAGCAAGGCTGGGGACAGTCTGGGGGCGGTCCCTCTTTTTTTCCTGAGCAGCAACGGATGAGCAGGCTGGAGAGATGTGTTCAGGGGGCATAGCAGATTTTGGTGAATGACAGGCAGGTTGAATCTTCCCCATCACGAATCAGACTGGTTTGTATACAGATGCTAGCTGCTTCTCTCACTCCTTGTTCGAACCATCTATCATCATTGTACAGGATAGAAATATTATCGCAGTTGATAGTGTGATTGGTCCAGCAGCATGGTTCACTACAGCTCGGCTACTACTGCTCATTCTGTTCAATTTTTGTTCCCAGGGCTGATTCTGACTGGAATATATACTCTGATGGACAGTCTTCACATTTTATGTGGTGTCCAACACCACTTTGTTTTAAAGCATCAACTTTATCCTCAGGTGTTACCCATATCTCTCTGAAGGTGTTAAAGGGTTTCAGGTAGACCTGGATTCCTTGTAAAATTCCATCACAGTGCCTCATATGTGCCCTTGATGTATGGAAGGGTGATGCTGCCTTTTGATAGTACACACATCATCTTTCTTTTCAAGTTCTTCATCTCAGATTTTTAGACCACATCAAAACCCAAGTCTTTGTAGCTACACTTATACAAGGATTTTCTGATGTTCTCCTTGGTGGTGCTATTTCGGTTGGTGGTATAATGTTCTGATAATGCCAAGTGTGTGTTTTAAGGTGCGATGTCAGCAGCCAGGTACTAGTCTGTGTGGGTTTTCTTTTTGTATGAAGTGTCCATAGAGTTGTCCAGGTTGTGATGTATGATGATGTCCAGCATGGCAAATTTGTTTTCCTCTTTTTCCATTGTCTTCTGTCTTTTTCTATTGGGGACTTGATAGCTAAGGTACTATAGGTGATAAAGGTGAGCCATATATTGCCATATGCATGCTTTAGATTTCCATAAGAGTGAAGCCAAGCTTTTTGTGTCAAACTAGGAGCAGGCTATTGTTGAAGCAAAAGCACTTGCTTCTAATGGAATCAGAAACTCAAAAAACACACTAACCCAGCCCTCTACAATTGCACCAAGATTTTTTATGTCCACATTTCAAGGTACCCCGACCACAGATTTAAGACCTCAATGCTGAGACTCACATGTCACCTTTAGGAAGAAAAAAAAGAAAAACAGAACACAGTCCAGAATTCAGGGATGTTCATTTCAACCATGTCAGTAAATAATAAAGGTAGCATCAAAGCAGTTTTCTCTCCTTATTAGCACTATGATAAAATGTATCCAACCTGATGCTTTTGTTCATTAAAAAGAGACATGTTAACCAGTAACTGTCTCATTCAGCAAGAAATGAAAAGGGATATAAGAAGGCAAGCTATCATGCTCTGTGAGAGTAATTGATTCATTCAGGTATTAAGAATGCGGTCTTGAAAATCATCACACTGCTTGATTTTCTCTGTCAATGCCTGACTGTCTGGAAACCGTCAATCAGCTGCTTCATTTTCATGCATGGACATCACAGAACTGCTCTAACCATCTGTATTGGAAACTGATAAGTGTTGAGTATTGAATATGAGCCTGATCCAGGTGACACATTTCAAGGAAGGGTGAATTATTGTATACAGTAAAAAGATTTTTTTTAGCCATGTCTATCTGTTCCACAGGCAGCCTTGTGATGTGAATCCTTTGAATGGTGTTTCAGATGCAGCCCTTGCTCATTTTAATGAGACAGGCACTGTGGTTTCATGGTCATTTCTTGGGGGTACCATAGCTACCAAGCGGGGAACCTTGGATGTAGGTGAGGAAGGCCTGCTGCAGATAACTGGCTCTATGGGCCTCATCCTCTCTCATCCTCTGGATTTCTGTCTCCCTCAGACGCAGCCTCTCCTGAAGAGATGACATCTCGCTTTCTTTGTCCCGGAGCACCTCTCGGTGGTTACTATTCATTACTGCAGGACAAGGCAGAAAGAACTTCAGAGGTCTTGGAAACGCATGGAACAAAAGATACAACAACTATGTTACATGGACGGCAATGACCCAAATATTTATTTCATTCCAAACAATGAATCATAATTCATGCCTTATAGATGATTCCATCCACATGCTACAGGTTATTATTGATTTAATCACTAGTGTCTTAAATACGGGTTGGAAAAGCAGAGAGCTATAGATGAATAACATACAGGAGATAAGAGTGATTAAGGATGAACAGGGAAATGTTTCGGGAAGTGCCAAAAGTGTCATAGGAAGATGGAAAAAAATACTTTGAAGAGGCGATGAATTAGGAAAATGAGAGAACAAAGAATGGAAGAAGTGATTCAATATAGACCAAGAAGCAGCACAGATAAGTAGAGAATATACAACCCTTTATTTGTTAAATTAAATATACCTACAGCACAACTAGTCCACTGCATTTAACCCATCATAGATTAACCATGAACAGAGGGCAGCCATTTAGCAGCACCAGGGGTTGCAGCACCGTTCAGGCTAGGAGGAGCGCAGGAACTGAACTAGGCATGCTTGGCTCAGAGGATGTCTGCTCTAACTCCCTGCACAACATTGCCCCTTTAAGATGAGGTTAGGAGGGTATTCAAGAGGATGAATACTGGAAAGGTAGTTGGTTCTGATGACATAATACAGCCTTAGGGGCGGCACAGGCTAGTGTCACCCTGAGCCAGACTCGGGGGGGTTAGATGAAGAGGGTTGCATCAGGAAAGGTATCCAGTCTAAAACTTTTGCCAAAACCGAACATCCAAGTCAAATCGAAAACATACCGAATCGGTCAAGGCCCAGGTTAACAACAACTGCCATTGGTATCAATGACCTACAACAGGGGTGGACAAACGTTTTGGCTCAGGGGCCGCGTTGACTTTTAAAATTTGACATGGGCCGGGTCAGCACAAGATACAATACACATTATAAAAAAAAAATTAAAAAAACGCGTTTGTGAACAGTACATATTAGACTCATCTGACATTTGTCAGAACATTGTCTGACATTTGTTTTGAAAATAAAACCAGCTAGGTTTTGAAGGATCTGACATTTGCTTGCATTTCATGCACAACCTGTGTTTTCCTTTGTAGCTTCACGCCCAGCTCATTCATGAGTCAGTATGTCCGCAGTAAAGGCTAAATCACAAAGCCAATCTGTGTCATTCATCCAATTCATCCAATCATTCAATCATTCACATCAAGTATGAATTCTGTACCAATCTTTGGTGGGCCGGATAAAAAAGACCAGCGGGCCGGAGGGACTTTGAATATTGGGACAATGACAGAAAAAAGGTAGAGACTTGGTCGACATGATGCAGAGAAGGAAGGTAGATATACTGTGTGTCCAGGAGACCAGGTGGAAAGATAGTTAGGCTAAAAGCTTCAGAGCAGGTTTGAAGTTGTACTATCGTGGTAGTGACAGGAAGAGAAATGGAGTAGCAGATATCTTGAAGAAGGAGTTTGTTAGGAATGTTCTGGAGGTGAAGAATGTCAGATAGACGTGGTAGACTTTGCAAAAAGGATGGAAATGGCTGTAGTGAACACTTTTTTGCAGAAAAGACAGGAACATAGGGTAACTTATAAGAACTGAGGTAGGAGCATGCAGGTGGACTACATCTTGTTTAGACGAGGAAAGAGATCAGTGACTGCAAAGTAGTTGTAGGTGAGAGTGTAGCCAGACAGCATAGGACAGTGGTTTGTAGGATGACTGGTGACAAGGGAGATCAAGAGGACAAAGGCAGAGCAGAGGACAAAGTGTTGAAAGCTGAAAAGGGAGTACGGTTTTCAGGAAGGAGTTGAGAAAGGCTCTAAGTGATCAGGGAGAGCTTCCAGATGACTAGACAACTACAGCTAATGTGATCAGGAAGACAGGTAGGAGAGTACTTGGTGTATCGTCTGGAAGGAAAGTAGTTAAGGAGACTTGGTGGTGGAATGAAGAAGTGCAGGAGTATACACAGAGAAAGCAGTTAGCAGAGAAGAAGTGGGATACTGAGGGGACTGAAGCGAACAGACAGGAGTATAGTGAGATACAGCCTAAGGTAAAATGCAAAACAAAGGGCGTACGATGACTTGTTTGCACGGTTGGACAGTAAGGAGGGAAAGAATGATTTATACAGGTTGGCAAAACAGAGAAATAGAGATGGAAAGGATGTACAGCAGCTCCGGGTGATTAAGGATAGAGAGGGAAATGTATTGGCAGATGCGAGAAGAGTGATGGGAAGATGGAAAGAGTACTTTGAAGAGCTGATGAATATGGAAAATGAAAGAGAGGCAAGGGTAGCAGAGGTGACTATTGTAGACCACAAAGTAGTAGAGGTTGGTAAAGGTGAAGAGGATGACTGAAGAGGATGAAGAGTGGAAAGGCAGTTGGTCCTGATGATATACCTGTGGAGGTATGGAAGTGTCTTGGAGACACAGCAGTACAGTTTCTGACAAGATTATTCGACAGGATCTTAGCAAGCGAGAAGATGCCTGAGGAATAGAGAAAAAGTGTGATGGTGTCCATTTTTAAGAATAAGGGGGATGTGCAGAATTGCGGCAACTATAGAGGGATAAAGTTGATGAGCAATACAATCAAGTTATGAGAAAGAGTGGTGGAAACTAGACTGAGAGCAGAAGTCAGCATTTGTGAACAGCAGTATGGCTTCATACCTAGAAAGAGTACTACAGATGCAGAATTTGCAAATAGAGAAGAACAGAGAAGGTCAGGGGGAGCTGCATTGTGCTTTTGTAGAACTAGAAAAACCATATGACAGGGTGCCATGAGAGGAGCTCTGGTATTGTATGAGGAAGTCTGGAGTGGCAGAGAGATATGTTAGACTGGTGCAGGACATGTATGATGGCTGTGAGACAGTGGTGCGGTGTGCTGTAGAGGTAACAGAGAAGTTTAAGGGGAAGTAGGACAGGGATCAGCTCTGAGCCCCTCCTTGTTTGCTAAGATGATGAAAATGCTGACAGATAAGGTCGGACGGGAAACTCCATGGATTACGATGATATTGTGATCTGTAGTAAGAGCAGGGACAAGGATGGATTAGATCATGAATAGGTCCAAGGACAGCACATGTTAGATGTTTAGGAGATAAAGTCTGAGAGGCCAGACCCAGATCATTTTGACATGAATAGAGGAGGGTAATGATAGACAGAAGGCAACATGAAATTGTTTGGTGTGAGACAAGAGGATGCAGAGGATAGCTTTAGATTGAGGCAGATGATTTTCTGTGTCAACCACTGTGGTGAAGTGGAGAGGAAAAGAAGAGGAAATTTTATATTAAATATGTCCAATTTGTCCTCACTAAAATGTGAAAAAAAATTACTTTCCCTCTGAAAATATAACATAGCAATAATTTCTCATTTCAATAATTTGAGAACTTTTATTGAAACAACATTGTCATCTACTCTCTAAAGATACAGAAAGTGTGTCTAGTGTATCACAAATAATTTGAAAGCTAAAAATGGTATTGGATTAAAACCAGAATACTCAATGTCTTGATATCATAATTGCTTATTTTGACTTCTGTTTATGTCTTTGAAGGTTGTCAGTCATCCTTGATCCTTGTCAAAATTTTACGTTGGCAACTAGTCTTGCTTTCTTCCCTTGAAGATATTTCAACTCTCATCCAAGAGGCTTATTCAGTTCAATGTGGTAAACACAAAATGTTTTTATTTACATGGCGGCTATTCTCAGTTTTGTCTGAGAGTTTATATTATACTCCATGAGAACATAGTTAATGACAGAGGGAGGATACCTTTCATCTCTCTCTCCAGAGCGCTGACCTTCTCCTTCAGGCATTCCTGTGCCGTCCTCTCTGCGAGCATGTGTCCAATCTGCTCCTGCAGCTCTACCCTGACCCGGCTAACTTCAACAACCTTCTCCTGGTCCTTTCCTAACAGGTCCTGTGGAAGCACACAAGCCATATATTTTGTGAAAAGGCATCTCAATAACAACTAAAATACCTCTGGATATAAGAATGCTTAAAGGAGATCATCATTGATCACAATGCGACAGCAGTAGTTTTTAAAGCAAAAAATATCAGCTTTCAATTAAATCTCTATTTTCTTTTTTACCTCACCAGATATATGGCCAGCTTGAGGAGTACACTGACTTCTCCACACCGTAACATTGAGATTTAAGAGAGGAGAGGCAGCAGGTGTACTGACCTGCTGGAGCTCCTCGATCCTACGGCGTAGGCTGTCTGCCTCCATGCTGTGCTGGCTGTTTTTAGATTGCAGCTCAGAGATGGTGTGTTTCTGCTGGGAGCAGTGCAACTGGACCTCCTGCAAGGAAGAACGAAGCGAGCGAAGCTTCTCTTCCAAAGATGATGCTTTTTCCTGCTGCTCCAATTGAATCAAGGTGGATATAAAAAAAAAAAAATACTTCCATTAAAATGTGAATATATATGGAGCGTAAACCTTGTCTCATCAGGGGGCACTAAGTAAGGGCACACTCCTTTTATTAGGGCTTTTCATGTTTTTGTCAAGCAGATGTCAGGAAGACCATTCAGTAAATATAATGGCTGTATTATAATACAACCAGCATGATGCGGAACAGGGTTTAGGAGGACAAAATAAATTTTTCCCTATTATCTGCTTTGTAAGGACAGGATGTTTTAGCAAATGAAAGATTCATCTTTTTTAAACGCACCTCTTCCAAGCGAACTTGAGTACGAACTCTTCCCAGGTCCTCCTCAGCCTGCGCTCTCTCTGTCACACATGCTGCTAATGCTTTATTCAGCTCCTACAGTAGAGAGGAGCCTATTTTAATACGACATCATCATCAGTAGCCTAAGCAGCCTGAAAAGATTAACCCTCATATTATGTTAAGGGTCAATTTGACCCATTTCACCCATTGACCCAATGGGTCAAATTGACCCTTAACATAATATGAGGGTCAAGAATGTCAGAAATTCTGAATCTGAATGAATTCATAGATACTGCGTGGCCCTGGAAGCAATCCCTCAGAAGGGATCAAACCCACATCATATTTGGAGGCATATTTTCACCATCATTTAGGTGTGACCCTTTCATGTGTTTTCAATTAAGAACAGATTTTATGCATTATTGGTAACACCTTAATTAATAATTACAATCAAGCACAAACATTTTGTGATATGGGGCAACATGTATGTGCCTTGTGACCAACAAAAGCATCACAAAAAACATGGGTGTCACAATTCCAAAAATGAGATCGGGGCCTTGTGAGCCAGGTGGTGGCCGATGTTTGGTACCGTAGCTTAAAAAAGCTGCGGATATGGAATGGGTAAGGAACCCAAGCTGGTGTGAGAGCCCAAGACGTTATGGCAGGATACAATCGGACTCATCTTGATGCACAGCTTGCAACACTCACATGTGTCTCTTCAGGCTGTACAAACCTTTTACTAGAGATGACAGTGGAGAAGACCAACATGTGAAGCATTGTAGCTCAGGGGGTTAGAGTGGTCATCCTTGGAACCAAAAAATTCTGGTTTGATTCCCGGCTCCTCTTAGCCTGTCAAGTGTTGTTGAGCAAGATACTGAACCCCTGGTGCTGCTCAGCAGTTGCCTTCTGTTCAGCAGTTGCCTTCTTTAATCCATGATGGATTAAATACAGTGGTTGAATATTGCTGTGCTTTATAGAACTAAATCTGACGATAAAGGTCTTTCTTCTTCTTGGGCTCTGGAACCAGTCTCCTTGAGAGGGGTCAGAGTCTTTTCTAATCTGGAACTGCCCCCAGTGAGCGGCACCATGCAGGTATGGGCAAACGGATTGCCCTGATTCAGCACCTATATATTGGGGGTCAACCCAGTGGACGAGAGGGTAGCCTCCCTCCGCCCTTGGGTGGGGGGGACGACCTTTTGTCTGTTGTTTATTCTCAATTGTGGGTTCAAACTACCCACCCTTATTGGGATCCTTAGAGGAGCTGCTCGAGAGCGCTTCTACTTGGGACTCCCTTGTTCTACTGGAAGACCTCAACCTCACATTGGCAGTAACAGTAAGACGAGGAAGGGTGTGATTGAGAGGAATGGCTCCCAAGATCTCAACCTGAGATGTTTTCTGTTACTGAATTTCTGTGCTCATTACGGACTGTCCATAACAGACACTATGTTCAAGTATAAAGCTCCAACCTGGCGGGCGTAAAGATATGCATATCTGCACCTGGCACCAACACACCCTCGGTCGCAGTGTAATGATAGACTTTATGGTTGTGTTATCAGATATGCAGCTGCATGTTCTGGACAATCAAGTAAAGAGAGAGGCGGAGATGTCAACTGATCACCACCTGTTGGTGAGCTGGCACTGCTGGACGGGGAGGATGCCGGTCAGACCTCGTGGACCCAAATGTATCTTGAGGGTCTGGCAGAGCTTCAACTACATTCTGGGGAAGGTAAGAAACATTGAGTCCAAGTGGCCATGCTCTGTGCCTCCATTGTAGAGGTGGCGGACAGGAGCTGTGGCCATAAGGTCGTTGGCATATGTCGAGACAGTAATCCATTGGTGGACACCTGAAGTGAGAGATGCCGTCAAACTAAAGGAGAACTATTCGGCCTTTCTGGCTTGTGGGTCCGGAGGCAGCTGACAGATACTGCCAAGCCAAATAGCAGGCAGCTTCGGTGGTCACCGGGCATGGTAGAAGTTTGGTGAGACAATGGAGAATGACATCCGGGGGGCTTTGAGGAAATTATGGTCCACCATCTGGCTGCTCAGGAGGAGGAAAAAGTACACCGTCAACTCTGTGTATAGAGGGGATGCTGTGTCTCTGACCTCGACTCGTGACATTGTGGATCGTTTGAAGGATTACTTTCAATACCTCCTTGATCATGATCCCTTCCAATGAGGAAGCAGAGTCAGGGCCTATGGGGCGGGCCCCATATTTCTGGGGCTGAAATAGCCGAGGGAGTCAAAAAGCTACACAATGGAGGGACACCAGGAGATGGATGAAGTCCACCATGAGTTTCTTAAGGCTATGGATGTGTGGTTGACATGCCTCAGTAGCATTGCTTGGATGGGAGGGGCAGTGGAGTGTGATCTCCAGCTGTGGTTTCAGCAGAACTGGATCAGCACCTCCAAATCTGAGACCGTGGTTCTAAGCCAGACAGCGTCCCCTCCAGTTCAGGGATGAGGTCCTGCCCTAACTGAAGGAGCTTAAGTATCTCGGGTTCTTGTGCACAAGTGGGGGAAGTATGGAACAGGAGAACGACGGGCAGATAGGTGTGGCGACTAGAGTGATGCAAACCATGCATTGGTCTGTTGTGTTGAAACCAAAAGGTGAACCTCTCAGTTGCAGTCAGTCATGCTGTTTTTTTCAAAATAGGGCCCACTGTGATTTTTTTCATGTGTTGAATAATATTTGAGAACTGACCTCCTCCAGTTTGATTCTTTGTCCCTCTACTTTGAAAATGCGCTCCTGAAGTGCTCGTTCACTCTCTTCCTGATGACGAGTCACTTGCTCAATCTGCATAGAGATACATTATCAACAATAAAAGGTCATATCGGATCACTGGATGGATATTGACTTTCATTCTCAATACAGCTATGTCAATAGAATAGGATGAAGTCAAAAACAGCAACACTTACAGGATGATGCATCCCTGCTTTTTCTTAGTTAATACTCATTGCCTTGTTACTTATTATTGCTAATGTTGAGGTAATTTTCTACTAATTGTCAGGTAGTTAAAAAAGATGTTCCTTTTTCTTTTTAAATAAAACTAATGTTCATCTAAGTTTGTGCTCTCATATAGACCTTTTTAAGATTTTAGGACACTTAGGTAAAATAGTATATTTTGCCTTTTCATCTTCAAAGCAACAATTAACTCACTTTTCACCACTGGATGTTGCAATTCATTTTTTTTGGCTTCATGATGCTTTTGTTTTTTTTCAAATTTCTGATTCACATTCTGCTTCGCAGCAACTTCTTATACCTCTTGTTTTAAAAACTATGAGTAGGTAAAAAGATTAAAAAGATAAAACAATAAAAAATAGGTCATTTTTTTTCTCATGAGTGGATGTTTTTAGTGTTTTCCAGGATGTGTGGTAACCCAATAATTTCTCAAAATTCTGTTGAAATTACATTGGCAAAGTCTTTAATATGCATTAAATATGGGAATCATTTATTATATATAAAGATAATCCAGCATATAGCTAACCAAGAGCCTGCAATCACCTCTTTTTGCCGAAGACTGTCCATGTCCTCCAGGATCTGCTTAGACCTTCTTTTTTCTACCTCCAGAGAGTCTGTCAGAGGAGGAAACATGCATAATCTCTACCAAGTCTGTCAAGCTAAAAATGACATGAACATGACAATGTTCAAGTCGGTGTTACCTTCAGCCTGCACAAGTCGCAGCTTGAGTTCTGCTGTTCTGTTGGTCAGTTCCTGCTTCAGCTCAAAGACCTCATGCTGCTGTGACTTACACTTGCGCTCCAACTCTTCAACCTTCAACACACTGGCTCTTAGCTCTTGCATTAACCAAGTTAGAAAAGAAATGGGCATACATTCCTGTCCTGTCTTCATACCTGGGTCTTAAGTTGGAGGTTGTTTTCTGTTATGTTCTGAATTTCTCTTAGAAGCTTCCCTTCTCTGGCAACACTGTCCTGCAGGACAGGAAACCTCTTTATATAAATATGACAGACAAATTCAAGATGTGTTTTTTGTATGGTGTTCAATTTGGGAAATATTGTGTCTGTATGTTTGTATATACAGTGTGATGTATAATTCTAATGTCCAGATCGAGATCCCCTTACTCATTAGTAAAATAATGTAATAATAATAACCTAACATCATTATGCCCAAATGCCAGTGGAGGATACTGGCAATTTGCTGCCTTTAAAAGCCAGCAAATCAGAATTGTGTAAAACTGATCAAGAATTTTTTTTAAAATTATCCAGATATTTTATTTGTTACAAGGAGCTAGGTTCAATCTAAAAATTCAATAAGCAAATTATCAGGAATAAGCAAATAAATGAGTCACAAAAATCTGCCATATATTAGCTAAAATGGGCATGAAATATGCAGTTTCAAGAAAATGGCAATGTGAATCAGTTAGAAATAAGAAGAATCACACTGTGTGACTCTTGATGATTGTTTTTCACAAAGTGAAGTTTTACATACATCAATGGCAGGATTTTGTATAGATCCTGCCTTTAAAATTCTTTTTAATTTTGCCCTGTTGGCCAAACCCAGCACTTTTCTGCAGGGCTCTCTCTTAGTACCTCCTGATCTTTCTTCCTGTCTCTGCAATGCCGTTCTCTTTGGTCTTCCTTCTCAGCCTTCAGTCTCATCAGCTGCTCTCCCATGTTGTGGTTCTTCTGCTCGGACAGGGCAAGCGCAGCTTCTATCATATGCAATCTGAACATCATGGCATATATGGTCAGTTACACTATCTCCATCTTACAGTGACAAAACGTCACTGTGAGCTATAACTAGATACACCGGGTTTCTAACAAGCACGTAAGTTGGCTTGTGGGAAACAAGATTATCCCAAATACTTGAATTTTTTTTATTTTTATTTCATTAAGTTTTCTGAAAGGATGTAAGGATGAGTGCATGGCTACTTTCATCGTTACACTCAATCAGTGCCAAACCATGAGGCTACAGGGGAATAGAGAAAAAGAAAGTTTTGGACTTGATGTACTCAGGTTCAACAGTCAAGATCAATGGAGAGTGTGGAAAAGAGGTGAGGAAATGCAGGTTGGAACAGCTCGAGAAAAGTGTCAGGGGTAATGTATGACAAAAGAGTGCCAGTCAGAATGAAAGGAAAGGTGCCCGTTGATGCTGTATGATTTAGAGAAAGTGTCATTGAGGAAAAGACAGGAAGGAGAGTTAGAGGGAGCTGAATATAGAAATATAGGAAGTAAAAAGAAAAAAAAGATTACTTGGCAGTCAGAGAGTTGACAGCTGACTTCCTCTCATTTAGAGCTTCTTGCAGTTGGCTGATCTGTACTGAAGTGGATCTAATGAGAAAGCGTGAACAAAATAGTTAACATAATTTACAGGCCCCTGCAACAGGTAACAATTTGACATCAAAAAGATTTCTGTTAATTGTCACAAATATATCACTGTAACATAAAATGACGTAAATCTAACAGCAGCAACACGTCCGGCACATGAAAGTGATCATTAATGAGGTGCACTGGATGTATGCCCAACAAGATATCAATATCAGAAGATGATGAAATGTTTAAACTATTTAAGTTTTGTTCAGTGTGTTCATCTAGACAACACAATATACGAGTTGGCTATTGTCACTATCTAAATCCGGTTGCATTAGACCTTACAACATTGGTCTAAAAACCTACTTGTTGGTGTGGGTTGCTGCAGGGAATGTAGATATAACTAACTAATCAGATCTTCTACAAAGAGACTTGCATTTTTCATATCAGCTGACATATTCATATCCTGATACAGATAGATCTGTGATGTTAATCTTCATTATGATAAATCTTCGCTGGATCTTTTAAGTTCAGACCTGAGAAAATATATTGGGAGGCAAAATGTCTCTCCCACAATAAGAATTGACAGCAAGTACCATGACCTGGCTGACTCTGAATGTTCAAAGACACATGTGTCTACCTGCTGGACCTTCCCATCTCCTCCCTCTGCTTGTCAATGGTCTCCATCATGCTTTGGAACTGAGAGAAGAGACTTTGTTCACAAATACACTAACGTAATACTTTAACCCAAATCATGTATCAAAGTGACACACCTATCAAAAAGAACCCAACTTCAATGTGCTGTATTCACCTTAGGGTCTAACTAAAATTTGTCTATAACTTGATAAACACATTAAAAATCTTACCCATAGATAAAATACAGGGAAAGTTTAATACCAAATAAGTAGAGTGCACAAGTCTCTGCATTCCTCCGATCTTACCTGTCTGCCTTTCTCTTGCTTTAGGTTATGAATCTCCTTGCTAAGGACCTGTGTCCGGTTGTGACTCACTCTCAGGGATGATTGTCTGTCTGTATTGCGTCCTGTGGACTGATCTGGAGAACAAAAAGGGAGATAGACCCTGAGAAGAAGACAGCAGGCTGTGCCATAGTTAATCCTGGCTCACTACTATTTTTTGCCTAGGAGCTTTTATATAATTAAAATAGTAACAGTATAATTCAAGTAACAGGCAAGTGAAGCTTAATCTATAGCATGTTTAAAACAAACAGAATGCACTTTGCAGATATTTTCATATTCCATTTTTCAAAAAAAAAAATACATGAGAGGCTTTTTTAAATTTGATCAGGATCTTCGGATGGCTTTGAAATGAGGTCCGGCTGCAGAGTTTTGCACAACTGTATTTTAGAAAAGACAAGTGACTTGCAAAACCAGGAGAAATTCATGTGTTGATTAATTGTAATATAATTGTGAACAGTAATGGACAATGTAAGTCTAATTTCTTAAATGAAGCAGCACAGGACAAATTTATGGACAGGTGGTCAAAATGTTATCAACAAAAGCAGATATCAAGCTTATTAGTGGCATGTTGAACAGTATGGAGAAATGAAGCAATAAATAGTGTTGCAGTTGTTGAAAAAATCTCTATCATCAATTATAATGAATTAAAATGGAGGGAATTATTAAATAATCTTTAGGAAAGCAAAAGGTTTTCTAGTTTTTGATCACAGTTTCATCCGCACGGTTGTGATTTGGGTTGAACAAGCAACTCAATGTAAAAGGAAAACAGAATTTGCCCAAAATGGGATCCTGAAAGACTGTCCTGGACAGTAGATGAATAATTTCTATGATAATGTTTAAGACATTTAAAAAGGTTGTTAAGCAAGATTTAAATCGGTTACAAAGGAGAAGAAAGAATGGCTATCCACCTAATCATTATAATGAGATGCACTGAGAACTGGTTTCAAATTGTTATATGAGCTCAACAATTTCTCGATCAAATGCCTACATAAAAGTTCTACTGTGTAAAAATTGTCATCAAGGATTGGTGATCTGAAAAGGATCACATCCTCTAGCCTGTAAACAGTGAAGCTCAGTAAATTATTGTCAAAAGGGACAATGCACTATGTTCAGACTCTAACAACATCTAATTTGCATTGATTCTGAGAACATGTTTTGACCATCTTTTATTTGCTAGAGAAATGTGATCTGGAACATTAAAATAATCTTTGAATGAATAAGTGCAATAGGCCTAAATGGTAACTGTAGGGGCTCAAAAAAAATCAAGCTTAAGCACAAGTTTCTGATATGAAAATGTTAAAATAATTGTGCCGTATAGTCTCTTCTCAAAGGCAAAACTAGGCAGTGACTCAGGTCTGGAGTAGTTCACTGTGTCAAAATGCAACTTTGGGATTCAGAGGCTGCCAAAATTCAATCAACAGTTTAAGACAGACAAAAGCAAACCTAGAAAAATGTAGGTTTGAGTTGTTGCAGGTCATTGTGATTAACCTATAAGGGCTATGAAGGAATGCAGGTCCTGTTTAGAGTGTTTTTTTTCAACATGTAGCAAAGACAGACAAATGCATTATCAACAGTTTAGATCAGAGAAGCTAGAAAAACATACTAAGGGCTCTTAGCATGTCGCTGGGTATGTTGTTTCCTGCCAACTCCAAGTGCAACACACTCTTGTTGTTTTGCAAAGCCTCCAGGAGACCCCGACCTCCTAGCAGGCTGATATTGTTCCACCTCAAATCTTGGAGTAGCACAAGGTAATTCATGGAAAAAAGAAGATCAACAACAGTGTTATTATTTACTAAGTCATGATATGAATTGATTTAATATGTGAAAGACATCACCTCAAAGTCAGAGTACATATTTTTTCTGCAATTTGGCATATTTGAGTTGGAAATAAAAATCTGGTTGAAAAACTAGCAATCTTAAAAACAGCACAGTATTAACAATAGGTGTCTAAATAACATATTTGCATATGAAGTCCTGATATTAAACCAACCTATATTCAACCAAATATCAATATCTGAACAATATTGTTTTCCAGGAGTGAATATTTACACAAAAAATTATTTTTTTTGCAAGTACAATCTTGATTGGTAGAGTTTACATATCAGCATCATATACTGATACTGTGATATATATATATGAAAGCCTGATATCTGCGGGTATCCAGTGAACAAATACAAACAAATATTTAAGATCATTAAGTCACCTAGCACTTCCAAGGCTGTGTTGCGTTTGAGTGCCAGAGCAAGTTCAGAGGCACCATGGTGGTTGATCTGATTGTTGCGCAGGTCAAGGTGTGTCAGAGTATTGTTGGAAGCAAGACCCTCACAGAAGAGAGAGAAGCCTTCATCCCAAATTCCCAGTGCATTCCACTCCAATACCAGTCTGTATCAAATGTTCACAAGGATATTAGGCCAAGACAAAAGTAACAATGAAATTTGTTTTCAAAACTCTATAAAGAACCAAGAAAACTACTTATAATGACATATGATGGACATTTTTCTTTATTGACAAAAAGATTCTGTTACCAACATCAAATAGGGCAAAAAAGGGTGAAAGATAGGGTGAAAAAAATAGGGTGAAAAAACCTGAAGAGAAAATCATGAATAGTTCCCTTATAATTTGCAAAAAGGAGATGAATTTGAAAAACTATATATATGTGCGGATTAAATAGTAATACATGACATATTAGCAGTAGTAAAGAGGGGAAAGAAGAGCATATTCATGCCTGCATTCATAAAAGAAAAAAAAATAGGATTGTAGCTGCCAAGTTCAGAAAAAATGTTATTGAAAATTTGTCTGATATTGTAACATTATTCTCCCAAGTGGAAAATGTCATTCTCACCGTTGTATACTCTTGTTATTTGCCAGCAACTTTCCCAGTACCTCAGCCCCTGCTGCTCTTAGATTATTGCCCTGTGAAAATCTTGCACCATCAGATACCTGAAAACATGCACCATAAAAAATCCCACAGTAACTGGAGAAGAGTTTAATTACCTTTAGATCCAGAGATTTGACAGTTGTGTTACTGAACAGGCCAGTCAAAAACATTTTGGCACCTAAGACAAACACACATCGAAAAAAGTTAGATGTTGTCAACATAGTGTGTGCATCTGTGTGTTTTGACATAACTGATTTAATACATATTGTGAAACTATAAATGTGTTTAAAATTGTTTAATTCTAATGTTCTGAAACTTTTAAGGTAATTTTCTTCAAAATAAAACCACATGCACACACATTACTATATGTATGTCAAAATGATTATAATTAAGCATTTGCAAAAATATTGAGTTGATTGGTTATTTATCTCACATTCCTCACTGAGCATGCAGTCACTGAGCAACACTTCAGTGATGACAGTGTCTTTGTGGAAGCTTCTAGCCAGCATGCTAGAGGTCTCTACTGAAAGGCTCAGTCCACTCAGGTCCAGCATGGTTCCCTTCCCCTGCAAGTGGGCTACAATGCATTCCTGGGGCTGCACATTTGCCTCCTTGCAGACACGCAGGTATGTCCGTCTGAATTCCTCCATCCTACCTCACCAACGTTTCCTTTTTAAAACGTACATGCAAACAAGCAACAACAACGACGACAAAACATGAATCTAATATTGAACTATAACCCAATACTGTCTAGATAGTGACATAGTCTAAGTGACAAGCATGGACAGCTGGGTCGACAACAAACAAAATTTTCCTTCAATGCTGTTCCGTTTAAAAAACTTCGATACAGCTGATTGATTGATTGACAATTCTGGATTAGTCATGGTAATAGTTTACGAGTCTTACATTGGTGTAGGAACTGACAGCTACTTCGGTAGACACAAAAAGAACAGAAGGGGTTGAGAAAAATGGATCAAACCACTTAATGCAACTTCAAATGTGCCGTATTATACCCATTAGGAAATATCCATCTATGTAAACTTCAAGGCGTTTCAAACATGCCGGCAACTCGCGAGGCTATTCATTGTGAAGGGGCTTTCCGAAACAGGTAAAGACTTAATTTCAAAATAAACAAAGAAACCCCAGTTACCGTTCTTCTGGTTGTAAGAAGCAGCAGACGAGCAACAGACCCATCGCAAAAAAGCAGGAAGGGAAAGACGCAACGCACTGCATCATGGTAAGTGTAGTCTGGGATGAGTGAGCGTCGTCGACTAACGCCCAACTCTAGAATATTGTCTCAATAATAATAATAATAATAATAATAGCAATAATAATAACAATAATAATAATTATAATACACAGACATATATTTCAGATGATATGGTATGATCTGAAAGGTTGAATGAATGAAATGAAAGGAGAAAAAATCCTTTGAATATTGTAGCGAGTTACGAATTTTGGGGTTTATGTTGGTGCTTGTTTTCTGTGTGATTTGGGGGTTGCTGAGAATGATAGGGTGCGATGAATTCTGAGTTTTCACGAGCCTGCAATAGTTGTATTGCAGGCTCGTGTGGCGTGGCTTTGGCCAACAACAGCTATTGCTCATTAAACAGACGTTTTACTGTCACCCGGATGTTCCCCTTTCTAAAATGCTACGATATATATATATACACATATATGAAATGGACCTTTAAGTGCTTTGCTTAATGTTTTCTAAGGCAACATTTGTAAAGTTTTAAGAAAAGTCTCCTTTGTTTAAATGGAGATGTAATTTTTTGATGGAATTGAAATAGGGCACGATATCTTTAACCAGCAGGTGGCAATGTTTCAATTCCAAGCAATGTGAGCAGAAAACCGAAGAAGGAAGACGCGGAAACAGAGTGAGAAGAAGAAGAAGACGCCGCCGTAGGTTTCACCGGAGGCATGGCTGGAGCAAACACATCGGTCCCATTAACCAGTTCGCTTTCTAAACTCCAGTCGCTGAATGGACTCTTTGCTGTCTACAAGAAACAAGGGCCAACATCGACAGACGTCCTGAACGCAGTCAAGAACGCGCTATTAAAGGGTAGGAAGTGAATATTATCAAGGGAAAATACTGTCTACTGCCGGACACTTACACGAGCCCTCATGTGTGTTCTAGAAGCCGGTATACAGGATCACAACTCACGGAAAAGGCGGAAACAGAGTCTGAAGATGGGCCACGGCGGGACACTGGACAGTGCAGCCCATGGAGTGCTGGGTAAGACCCGGGGTGACGATGCCATCTTGTCCGGGCTTTATGTTTTCCGGATAGCTCATAGATAGTCAATTCGAATATTGTATAAATTGATTATTTTAACGTGCTTTGGAATGGCCAGGGATACAGATTGGGTGCTGCATTTGTCACAAAAGGGAAGTCGTAGGGATGTCCAGTGATTTTTAAAGGTGTCAATTACAAGTAAATTTACAGTGACGTTCACTCACGTTATAGGAGTAAATGCTCAAAATCATCAAGATGATTGAAAAATCCCCGGGATTTTTTTTTTTACCTGAGAGAGGTTCTTGTCCAAAGGTCAGGAAAGAAATGTCTTAAAAATCTACATGAAATAGTCTAAATATATATATATATATAAGAAACCTTTGGGGGGGAAAGGCTCCTTTAGGTTTGAGAGATTTTTAATTTTTCTATGCAGTGTTTTTCAGATGTCCATAAATTTCTAAATATTTTTAATCTTGTGCCAGAATATGTGCAATTGCACCATGTTGTCAATGTTGCAAATTTGGGGTTAATGGATATTTTGCAAATTACTTAGAAAGTAAATACATGTTATGTTAATCCAGATTATGGATTATGACATAACTAGAATTATAAAAAAATATGCATAATGAGAATTTGGGTTTTGGTAAATTAAAATGAGTAATAGATCAATTCATAGAACTGATACATATTGTTGATTTTATACATTAAATACTTTTTGATAAAACATTGTTTGTCAACATCTTGACTCTTTAGCTACTCTTTTTTTATCTATAAAATATTTTTCCAGCCTGTGCTGTAAATGCCAATGGTTTATTATTTAATGCCTAATTTACCTTTAAGTGGAGAAACACTGTGAGTATATTAGGAGTGAGTTTTACCCAGAAATAATTAAGAAATATTCAAAATAAGGTCAGATACTGTTTTTGAGTTAAACTGCTCCACAATTCGTTTTTGTGAAAGTTAATTTGATCAGTGTTGTAACTGTATCTTTACAGTCTTATGCACATATTGTGAGATGCATCAAGATGTGGCAAGTTACATTAACACATGTTTCAAAAATCTATGTGTGTACCTGTCACAGAAGATTTTGCTCAACTGACCAGAGCTGGGAAATTGCTTGATTTCCATCCTCAAAGTTACTGTTACAACACGCACATGCTATTGCAGACCAGTCCCAACGTTGTCGATTATCAAGTGATAACTGTATTTAATGCTGTGGTCTGTGACATGTGTTTCTTTTCAGTTGTTGGGATTGGAAATGGAACCAAAATGCTGAGTACAATGTTGGCTGGTTCTAAGGTGTGTGCGTTTCCACTTATTTAATCAGAAGATGTCCAAGTTCTTCACGTGATCTCACCTATTATTGTTCTGTATTACCCAGCCCTTTCGTCTAGTTTGCAAGTTGTTCTTGTGGAGATAAAAGAGTTGATAAAAGATATACTAATGATAAAGGAAGATTTGTGAAATGTATATGCGCCAAAAACAAAGAACATTCTTCACCACATTGATAAAGAGTGTATTTAAGAATTTATTTCTGTTCATTCAAGAACAACATGTTTTCATACATTATTGTTTGTGATTGACCAGAATTTCACAAGTCCAATGGAAGTCTCACAGAAACGGCAGAGGACTTAGATGAAAATGTGAAGCAAAATTCTGTCCAGCAAGATTTTCTGCTTGTCACTCTGTTACTATGCAGCTACTTGTACCTGGAGTAAGTCTGGTCATGCTCAAAATGTTTGCTTCTACTTTGAGTTACTTCACACTTCAGCACATTGACTCAAGGAGGAGGAGGAGGAGGAGGAGGCCAGGCTTGTAGGACGACAATTGTCTTCACTGATGAATGGCTTGCAACACACCAAAGACTGTGTTTCCCTTGTGTTTTTCTTGTTCTATGGGTATTTTTAGCTGTTTCCAGCCAATGACTTGCATTACTACTCATGTGTTAGAATACAACAATCAGTTTCACATTGCAGGTGCAGTGCATTATGGCATATAACTGATGCTTTACTCCGAAGTGACTGATTTATATGGCCCTGATTTGTAGACTGCAGCGCCATAATGGGAGAAACTTACATGGACTTTTTACATTTTTTGTCTCCAGAAATATGTTGCCATTGGTGAACTGGGTAAAGCAACAGATACTCTTGATGCCACTGGCCTAGTGACATTAGAGAAAGACTTTGGTAAGACTGTTTATTTTTCACCAAAACTCTCTTTTCCTTTTTTCTTTTCCGTCAGGGGTCGCCTTTGCAAATCACCTGCGTCCATCTAACCCTATCCTCTCCCTCTTATCTCACACCAACTAACTTCATGTCTTCTTTCACCTTCTCATCCAAAAGTCTCCTCTTTGATCTTCTTGGCCTCCTGCCCGAAATTTCCAATCTTAGGATCTTTTTACTGATGTATTCACTCTCTGTTCTGTACATGTTCAAGCCCTCTCTATCTGTCCTTTCTAACATTAAAAATCTTTTTCAACAAGCCTTTATGTCTGTAACTTTATGTCTGTAACTTTCACCTGTGAGGTGAAGTAAAATCCTTTAACCCCACAGAGCATATCACTCGGCTGGATATGGAAGAGAAGCTAAAAACTTTTGTTGGTGACATTATGCAGGTCCCACCGCTGTAAGTAAAACCTTTAAAATGCTTAAATATTTTAGGGCTTGTGCGTCCAGAGGTGTTTTAACCCTGAAAGGCACGGCATTGGTGCCCAAAGCCATTTGGTTGTACAAAAAACAGTTTTAAAAGACTAGCTCTGTCAGAATCAGAGGCCTTTGAAAGCTACTCCACCATGATGAGACAAAGTTATTGAAGTTTTGAAGTATTTCCCTTTCAATTGCTTAGATAACTATTGATGCATTTAAGTATTTGAAATATCTTTGAAGCGACTACAAGCCCGAAGACAAAATGTCTTGCAAATTCCGGTTGATTTTATATGTATTTCATGCTGAAATAGTTACCCAAATAACAGACCATATATTGCAATGTTTGTTCATTTATACATCCCAGCTTTCCATTTTTTTCAATCCCATATGGCATCTGAATATTGCAAAATTACTTCCCATTACTCCAATCCATCCCCCAAAATCATATTTAGGCCAAGAATAGAACAATTCAAAATTCTGCTTTTGTTACTTTCTTTGTTACTACTTACTTTCAAGTAATTGTTTAGGAAAATTGTGGCCATTAGAGGGCACTCACAACAGACCGATCATGTCTATGCAAGAGGTTTTTACAGGTTGAGCTTAGCAGAAGAGAACTCCAACCCTACTATGATATTGATTGACATGAAGTCTTTGTTCGCAATTTTTTTCATCAGGATGATTAAAAAGCATGATTGTGCAATTATTTCGTTCTCATATTCCAGGTACTCAGCACTGAAGAAGGATGGCCAGCGCATGTCTGTCCTGCTGAAGAAGGGTCAGAAGGTTGAGGCCAAACCTGCACGTTCCGTCACAGTGTACAACCTGGCCTTGCAAGAGTTCAAGCCTCCACTCTTCACTCTGGGTTTGTGCTCACTACAAAACTTGTGTGCAATTGTAATCTCTGGCTTCTACTTAAATAACTTCCTGAACTGGGTGCTTTAACATAAAAGTGTTTTCTTTGCAGATATTGAATGTGGTGGTGGGTTTTATGTCAGAAGCTTGGTGGATGACCTGGGAAAAGGTGAGGTTTAATTTTTTCGAAGGAACACGGTTGCCAATTTTCCTAAAAAAAAAACGTTTGAGGACTTGTAAACTTTTATAGTTGTCAGACATTGAGAAAAACCCCTCCGATTTTTTTGTTTTGTTTTTATTCATAGTTCCCCAAAATTATAAGGTGTAGTAACTAAGTCACAGCACCCCACTCTTTTATGAGCTTCTGCTCCTTTCAGCTTTTACCTTCAGGGGTCGCCACAGTTAGTCAACCTTCTTCATCTAACCCTATTCTCTGTGTCCTCCTCTCTCACACCAACTACCTTCATATCCTCTCTCACTACGTCCATAAATCTTCTTTTTGGTCTTCCTCGAGACCTCCTGCCTGGCAGCTCCAATCCCAGCATCTCTCTACCAATATATTCACTCTCCCTCCGCTGTACATGACCGAACCATCTCAGTCTGGCCTCTCTGACCGTCTCTCCAAAACATCTAACATGAGCCGTCCCTCTGATAGACTCTGATCCTATCAATCCTGGTCACACCCAAAGAGAACCTTAGCATATTCATCTCTGCTACCTCTAACTCTGCGGCCTGTCTTTTTGTCATTGGAACAGTTTCTAGGCCATACATCATCACTGGTCTCACCACTGTCTTGTACACCTTTCCTTTCATTCTGGCTGATAGTCTTCTGTCACATAGTACCCCTGACACTTTTCTCAATCCATCCAAACCTGCTTGAACCCATCTCTTCACCTGTATTCCACATTCTCCGTTGCTCTGGATTGTTGACCCCAAGTACCTGAAATCCTCCAACTTCTTGATCTCCACTCCCTGTAGCCTCATTGTTCCACCCCAGTTCCTCTCATTCACACACATATACTCTGTCTTGCTGCTAACTATCATTCCTCTCCTTTCCAGCATCCTCTCCTTTCCAGCGCATACCTCCACCTCTCTAGATTTTCCTCAACCTTTTCTCTGCTCTCATTGCAGATCACAATGTCATCTGCAAATATCATGGTCCATGGAGATTCCTGTCTAACCTCATCTTTCAGCCTATCCATCACCATTGCGAACAGAAGGGGCTCAGAGCTGATCCCTGGTGGAGTCCCATCTCCACCTTGAACTTCTCTGTTACACCTACAGCACACCGCACCCATGTCTCACAGCTAGTATACATGTCCTGCACCAGTCTAACATACAGTACTTCTCTGCCATTCTAGATTTCCTCATACAATTCCAGAGCTCCTCTCTTGGCACCCTGTCATATGCTTTTTCTAGGTCTACAAAAACACAATGCAGCTTCCTCTGAGCTTCTCTGTTGGCATTCTCAAAGCAAATATTGCATCTGTAGTACTCTTTCTAGGCATGAAGCCATACTGCTGTTCATAAATGCTGACTTCTGCTCCGTCTAGTTTCCACCACTCTTTCCCATAACTTCATTGTATGGCTCATCAACTTTATCCCTTTATAGTTGCCGCAATTCTGCATATCCCCAATATTCTTAAAATGGGCACCATACTGCTTGCCTCTCCTAGACATTTCATCAGGACCAACTGCCTTTCCACTCTTCATCCTGTTCGATGCCTTCTTCACTTCGCTTTGACTAATCTCTGCTACTTTGTGGTCCCCAATAGTCACCTGTTCTACCCTTGCCTCTCTTTCATTTGCCACATTCATCAGCTCCTCAAAGTACTCTTTCCATCTTCCCATCACTCTTCTAGCATCTGTCAAAACATTTCCCTCTCTCATTTCCCTCTCCTTAATAAGTTGAACCTGTTGTACATCCTTTTCATTGTTATTTCTCTGTTTCGCCACCCTGTATATATAATTCTATCCCTCCTTACTGTACAACTGCGCATACAAGTCATTGTACACCCTTTGTTTTGCCTATGCTACCTCTATCTTTACCTTACGTTATATCTCCCTGTACTCCTGTCGGTTCTCTCCAGTCCCCCTCAGTGTCACAGTTCTTCTTCCGTTTTCTCTATATATGGTCCTGCACTTCCTCATTCCACCACCGAGCCTCCTTATCTACTTTCCTTCCAGATGACACACCAAGTACTCTCCTACCTGTCTCCCAGATAGCACTAGCTGTTGTTGTCCAATCATCTGTAAGCTCTCCCTGACCATCCAGAGCCTTTCTCAACTCATCCCTGAAAACCATACAACACTCCTCCCTTTTCAGCTTCCACGACTTTGTCCTCTGCTCTGCCTTTGTCCTCTTGATCTTCCTTGTCACCAGAGTCATCCTACAAACCACCATCCTATGCTGTCTAACTACACTTTCACCTACAACTACTTTGCAGTCACTTATCTGTTTCTGGTTGCCTTATCTGTACAAGATGTAGTCTACCTGCGTGCTCCTACCTCCGCTCTTTTAAGTTACCCTATGTTCCTGTCTTTTCTGGAAACAAGTGTTCACTACAGCCATTTCCATCCTTTTTGCAAAATCTACCACCATCTGTCCCTCTGTGTTCCTATCCTGTATGCCAAAATTTACCCATCACTTCTTCATCCCCTCTATTGCCTTCACCAACAGAACTTCTCCTTCTCCTCAAATTCACATCCCACCTGCGGGGAATAGCCGACATTGGGCATCACACCTTTAATTTCCAATTTCAAACTCATAAGTCTATTCCCTCCACCTCCAGAACATTCCTAACAAAACTCCTCCTTCAAGATAACTCCTACTCCATTTTAACTTCTTGTCAGTACCATGATAGTACAACTTCAAGCCTGCTCCTAAGCGTCTAGCTTTACTACCCTTCCACCCGGTCTCCCGGACACACAGTATATCCACTTTCCTTCTCTGCATCATGTCAACCAACTCTCAAACTTTTCCTGTCATAGTACCAACATTAAAAGTCTCTACTCTCAGTCCCAGACTCTTGCCTTTCCTCTTCTCTCTCTGCTTCCAAACACGCCTTCCTCTTCTCCTTTTTGACATACAGTAGCCCAGTTTCCATTGGTTCGCTGTAGGTCATCACAACTGATGGCGGTTGTAAACCCGGGCCTTGACCGATCCAGTTTGATCTGGATATTATGATTGATTTGGATGTTTGGATTCGGCAAAAGTTTTACATGCCGGATGTCCTTCCTGACCCAACCCTCTGCATTTATCCGGGCTTGGGACCGGCGCAGGGAGACACTGCTTGTCTCCCTGCCTAGCAAATTAACATTACATGGAAAAAAAAGTACAAAATGACTTGAAAATGTGTAAATTATAATAAAACATTAAAGAAACTACAGAAAATGTATAATTTAAAGCTTATCCTGAGGAAATAGATCCAACTAAATAATTTTCAGTTATTGTAAAATACCTGAAAACTCAAAACCATAACGAAGCATTGTATTGTCCTTTGGCTTAGAATTTCCAATTATGTTAGGTAAACTGTATAATTAAAATGAAATTTCAACATATCTATAGCAATCAGAAATTATTATATTTTTTCCGAAACATGAACATGTAGTGACCTTAAAATTGTTAAATAATGTGAAATGTTGTGGGGGGAAAAGGTTTGCTGCCTCCTGTAACTCACATATTTGTGACAGGAGAAGGAGTTCGAAATCCATTCAATTGGGTTGTTATGGAAAATGTTGTGGAAATGTGTGGAACAGTGTTAATATTTAAGTGTCCTTAAGAGGAAATATGCTGTTTCTGCTGTAGCTCTGTCTTCATGTGCTCATGTCAAAGAGCTGACCCGTACCAAGCAGGGTCAATTCACCCTTGAGGAGCACACCTTGTATGAGGATCACTGGAAGTTGGAGCACGTCCTGAAATCTCTGCAGCCCTGTGATATACCAAGGCTCTCAAAGGTCGACACTTGAGAAAACTGGCTCGATGCACCTGGACATGGAAGTGGTTTGTTTCCAGAGCGAGGCAGGTGTTTGTATTCAGACAGAGTAGGTAATGGGTGCAGATTAAGCTCTTGGACTCCTTCATTGCCCTGGTTTCATTGGTTTCTACCCTTCAGCCAGTCTGTGCCCCCTCTTCTGGCCTTAAGACAGGCCAACACTTTAAGTACTGTACATTCCCATCTTTATGTATCGATTCCACACTATGTTCATGAATATCAATGCAACATCAAAGAACACCAACAGCTAACTGTTCAAAATTTATAGGTATTAAAAAAAAAAACCCATCAAGATTGTAGCTGAAAAGACTTGATTCCTGTTTTGTTTTGTTTTTTAATGTAAGTAAAGTATGAGTGGACATAATTAACAGAAATAACTGAATCTGTTTGAACAGGTAAAATAAATTACTTGATACAACTGACTGCACTGAAAAACTAAAACATGAGACCTGGGTTTATTTCTGGCAATGACCTGCAGTTTATTTCAAGCCGGTCATTTATACTGGATTTATTTCTCAGCTGAATGAATAAATACATTGATAGAAAATGTATCAATTGTCATTTTGAGTTATTTTGAATTTTAGCTATTTATTAATAACAGCTGAAAGAGTGTGTCTTTCCATTTATTTTGTCTAGTCAATGTTTGTTGCATTTGAGGTTTTTTTTTTTTGATTGACTTTTTTTAGACTTAGCAAGCATCTGTTTCTGTCTTTATATGGTTTATTGGTTAGTCCTTTATGTTAGGGACAAATCCAACAGTGGGTCGACATTGGAATGCTGATCTTGTCTTGTAAGTGTTGTTGCCCCGAAGGTTTTGTAAATGCGGCATTTCGAAAGTCATTTTGCAGATTAAATGTAGAACTTTCATGTGAGAATAATAAAGTTATTCTTTTAAATGCTGACATCAGATAATCATAAATCATAAGATTTCTCATTAAGTTGTAAGTGAAATTGCAGTATCTGCATAAAGGTTTGTAATCACGACATTAGATCAGATTCATTTTTATTGCTCATTGTTAGAAGGCATCCCTATCCTCACTACCTTCTGTGTGAACAAATGTATAAAGTGCAGTAAGGTGCAATGCCTCCCATCATCCCATATGGGTTGTGTGATTTCCTCTTGTTTTCTGATAACTCCTCATACATGTATAACAGTGTCTACAATAACTGCTGTGAATCGTTGATTTAACCAAACATCGTTCCAAATATAGATGAAATCCACATTTTCAAGTGGCTTCGTGTGATATGGCATTGGAAGATAGACGGCGCCAGCTGCTTCCCAGCTGAAGTTATCAATCAGAAGTGCGACGCCACGATAAACCAGTCGGATCAATGGGCTGCAATCATTGTCTCAGTCCAAATATTGGCCGTTCGCTACCTCCTTTGATGTCTTCAAGGCTGCCCGCAGCAGTATTTACCCTCGGAATCCACTTTTATCTAAATTACCGACGTTTGAAAAGTTGGCTGTCCAGCTGCGCGCTTTCGACGCGTCACCGAATCCAGCACGGGATAGGATGAGGAGACATCCGTCAGGGAAGCGGCAGACTCGCGACTTATCAGCCACCCCAATGAACCGTAAGGATACCGAGGACTTGTCAGTTGTTCGGGTTTATCTGCGCGTTACCGCGGACAAACGTAGAGTCTTTATCACATTTACCGCATTGAGGGTGGACATACTGAGTGAATCACATGTCGCTTCATCGTCAAGATGGGTATTGTAGTTAAAACCCATTACTTGACGATAACGAGTTTGATTAGTTATAGTGATTAGAAACAGATCACACCTCCCCCGTCTTTGGACTTTCCCCTTGAATTTGGGGAACTTTTCGGATGCAAAGTTTGAAGTTAAACGGTTATAATGCTGTGTTCCGGACAATTTGACTTTTGTTACCTTTGCTGTTAAATTCAGCTTTCTAGTTTCACTCTAGATGTTCAATTTGCTGTGGCGGCAACCGACCGGTCCAAATCGTGAGCCAGCGCTGGAAAGGGAACTATCCAGTTCCTCTCTCAGTGGCAAATATGTAATTACGCACAGTCGTTGTGCACAACTCTGCGTCTCTGAAGCTGACAAACATGAAGGATTTTTGACAGAAGATAGTTTCAGCTCAAGTGAGAAATTTCCAATGATCTGTATCAAGTCATTGATACTCTCTGAATCTGACAAACGTGAATGATTTTTGACAGAAGATAGTTGCAGCTCAAGTGAGAAATTTCCAATGACCTGTATCAGGACCCTACTCTGTTTCCATTTTGCACATGGAGTCAACATGAATGTACAGATCACTGACAGGGAATCTGGACACCAAGACCCCTTGGAGAAAGCCTCGGAGCAATATTGTGACACAAATTTGCTACCAGTTCCCCCTCTACGTAAGGACTGCCGTGAAAACATCAAGATAACACTGGGAGTGAGAACGTGCTGAAGGTGCAGGCCAAAGGAAAAAGTAGGAAAAATATTTCAACTGCACCTATATTCAATTTCTGATATGTTATATAGAAATATATAATGCCTTAAAATGTAGTTTAAAACAAACGGCATTGTAGCTTGAATTTTGAGACTGTGAAGAGATGTCAGAATGTCTGAAGGAAACATATACCTATATAGGAGCAATGTGTTCATGATCACTTGGCCTTAACCTTCTCCAGGCAGATGTTGCAGATTTGCGACAGCTAAATGCGACTTAGCTAATTACGCCACAACTTAATTTGAGCCTGAGAGGGTTAAAACGCGTATTAACATTATGAAAAATCAAATCATGTCCTTTACTAATACTAATTACTCATACTAACACGTAACATAATGGTAATAGGCTTTTTTTATTGGGGGGGGAAACTGCCCGAAAATAATGAATACAGTTGCGAGGACAATGAAATTCAGTTGGCGTTCATCAGTCAGTACATTATACGGACTGATGTCACGATACCTGCTGTGAATCGAAGAATAATCAAGGGAAATTTGGATTTTTCCTTCAAAAAATGTTTTAAAAAACGATGTCACCAGTGATTTATGGTTCCAACATATTGTTCACACCGATCTGAAACGGAATGATTTTTAAGACGCTTTTCAGATATTTCGATGTAACGCAATTTTTTTAAAATCACAAATTATAACAGGAAAACTCTTTGTGATTTAAACTTTGGGCTGATTTGGTTTCACTTGTGCAGCAATTGTTGCAGAACTGAATATCTAATCACTGTCAATATTGGGGTCTTATATTTCTTGTAAACTTTCAGCGCATAAATATGAGCACAATCCCAGCTCTCATAGCATCTCGTTTCCACACTTGCTCCGTCAAAATTGTAATTTGATATCATCTCAGTGGCGTCGTCACCAAATTTATTTGGCTCGATCACGAAATAATGTTTACAAATGTGTAGTTACAAACGTGATAAAAAGCTCCAGATTACAAGCGTGGAGTCATAGCTCGTAAATTATGTTTTCGAATGAACAGTTTTCTAGCCTATTGTTTTCCATGATTTCTCAATCGAGCAAAGTGATTCTCTTGGAACGGAGAAATCCCCTAATGCCCGTCATCTGGCCAAGGCTCGGCTCGATTGGAGAGGCCGCTTAGCCAATCAGAAGCGGGCTCTGGCCACCTGCAGGAAGTTGCACGTCCACTTATCTCCTCCCTCTCTGCCTGCAGTCTGATAACGGCGCAACAGTTGTATTAAGCAGTTTGCCGCGGCCTGATGAAACCATCTAACGGTCTCCACGACCGCGCAGGGATTGCTTCTCCTATTTGGGGCACGCTGTGACCACGATCTTGCCGTAGATGTTTGCGTGAGGAAACGCTTTCGAGATATTCTTGATAAGGGGAGAAAAGGGAGGACAGGGAAAAGTTAGTCCCGGCGCAGAGAACGACACCATGAGCGTCCCTCTTTACGCACCGACTCCCATCCAGCCCTCGCACCCGACCCCTTTCTATATCGAGGACATTCTGGGACGGACCTCCACCTCCAACTCCTCCACCCCGCCATCGTCCTCCTGCTCCACTCCCGTTATCCCCACACCGACTCTCCCGTCGCCAAATTCTTCATTTACCAGCCTCATCTCGCCGTACCGGACCCATGTTTACGAACCGACGCCGATTCATCCGGCTCTGTCGCACCAAGCGGCCGTGGCCCTGACCGCCACATACGCCTCGGCCGGGGCTTTTGCTGCTTCTATGTACCCGTTCCACCCGCAGCAGCAGCAGCAGCAACACCACCGCGCCATGGGGGAATACGCGCAGGCGCTGCTCAGACACGACCCCCTTGGTGAGTTGGCCTGAACTCGAGGGTGAAATATGACTTACAACTAGCCTCTTTATCTGTTCCGTACTGAATCTCAATATTGGCTTGCTTTTGCTTTGAACGTGACAAACTGTCAACATGCACATTTTTTGTCATCCCTTTTCTTCCAAAAATTCAGTATCACAGTTGGATTTTAGCCCAAAAGGACATTTTATTTGAAACATGTTTACGTGTGGATTGTATAGCAGCTATTCTGTGCTGGATATAATGAGCCATAAGTATAGTGTCTTCACTTCCTTTCTGCACCAACGAATCCGTTTTGCATAAGAATATCACGCTTGGCCATACATGCATGTCGGACTCATTACACAGCACAGGCTGCAGGGTTGAACGTCGTCACACTTTCACAACCTTTTCTTTTCTCGTTTATGGTGTGTGCTTGTCTACGCGCGCGCGTGTGCGTGACCGCACACTCATGAGTCACTTTTGTTGTGACACGTTTTTTGGCCACAATAGCAGTTTATCCAATCATTCCACTGGTGGGGGATGGAGGGCTTGATCGGGGGCGGCGGGTGGGGGGCGGAGGAGGGCATGGCAACCTTGACTCTGTTTCCTGACTCCCATTGTTCTGAAACATCAGAGACGAAAGTCAGACCCTGACTAAAACATGTCAGCGCCTAAAATCACTTGTTATTTTACTTCTTCGCATGTGTGTCAATATCCCTCCTGTGTAGGTGTGTGTGTGTGTGTGTGTGTGTGTGTGTGTGTGTGTGTGTGTGTGTGTGTGTGTGTGTGTGTGTGTGTGTGTGTGTGTGTGTGTGTGTGTGCGTTTGATTACAGTTGAAACTCAAATCAGGGTTAAACAACTTAGGTGTCTAAACCCTAAAAACGTTTTGTATCCCGTAGGATTTGAATAGCGTGGAGCTTCTGCTTTCTGCCACAACCTGGCAATTCATTGGCTACATGCTAAACCATGTTTAAGATAATGTCTTCCTTTTTACGGCATTCTGTATAATATGTGATCCACATGATCAGTTTAGTTACTATTATACTGCATCGTACGGGGAAATACGTTTCCACACTGTACATATGGCAATAAATACTTTGAAACACGAATCTTTATAAGATCAGCTTTGTTGTCATCTCTTGTCATAACATACACATTTTCCCAATATAATGCGATAAACTATTCTTAAATTGTAAAACGTTTCACAATGTGATGCCATAAACGATCGTTGTAATAAGTAAAAATCATTTGTACCCATTCGTCGAATAATCACTTTATGTTAGCTTATGGTAATACATGCAAGTTATTTTCGATTTTCATTCTGGAAAAATTATTGCAAGAACAGAAAAACCTTCCTCAAGATGTGGTAAATCAGTTATTCGAGGATTTTTTGAAATTTTAAATAGTTTAGTTTTTTTTTAAATAATTCGGTAAATACACATTTTATTACTTATGTAAGAGTATAAAAATAACATAAAAATAAATGTTTTATTTAGAAAGATGTATTTCATGATATTGTGTGTATGTGCATATATGTACACGCACACACATACACGCACACACGCACACACACACACACAGAGGCACACACATTCATATACATATACATGTACATGTACATATACATATACATATACATATACATCCTTGTAGTGTAGTGTAGCGTTGTAGTGTTGAATGCTCGACGTGATTGTCGGAATCGACCATGTCTGTGTGTCACGCTCATCACCGTCTCTTCATTACACGCAGCTCGCCTGACTGTTGTGGGGCCTTTTTTCCGTTCAAGGCGGAAGCCGTGCGGCGGTCGATAGGAGTAAATCTACTCTCAGAAGCTGTTGAATGTTTTCCTGCCCCTCCACGCCTCCCACCCCGCCTCACCCCACAAGCCGCTTCCTCGGTAGCCCGCTGCGCGCAGCTGATTATTTTATCGACATCCTCAATACAGACATATTCAGGAAACACTCGGCCTCCGATAGCCGGGATCCGTTCTTCACGTATTGTTGCACTTCCTCTGGCGGCCAACAAGGATGTGAGACAGCAAGCAAATTGACGATTCGTCTGTCAGAGTCTCTGCATGAAACACACATAATTTTTTTGTTACAAATAAGTAAAAAGTAAAAGAAAACTCACAGCCCCTGTCTGAGCAAAGGCTAAGAAAGAAAGGATCGATGTGTTTCGTTACGAGATAAGCTAAAAGTGCAACGCTACAATTGGCAGAAGTATTTCAGGATTTCCTCTTTACTACATCCTTCTTTTTAAGTGTTTTCATCTCTGCTTTTTCCAGTTGAGTTTCTCAGTACAAAAGATGCCATATACGCACAAGTTGTTCGTTTATGGGACACGATGCGCTTTCAAAGACATAATCGGATAAGATCCTGTTAAACTGTACATTCAAGTTATCCTATTTGTGGTTATAAAGATATAATTAAACTAAATTGAATCAATTAATGCTAGAAAAACAAAACATATCACCGAATTTTCCACAATAACACATTTTTATGAATGTTTGTGAGATATAAATCGATTTAGTAAAATATATTAAATAGTTATGCAATCAAGCAAAAACGCTCTCAAGACAAAACGAAAACAAAAAACAAAAACAAAGATGATACACAGATAAAACACCATCATCCTGTGACTGTAACTGTCTGTAACGTATAGTCCAGACTCATGCCTTTTTCATGTTTATATTTTCTTTCGGTGAAACTGAAACGTTACTTATAGTTTCAAAACAATCGTTTGACAGCAGCTGTTATAATAATACCACATGTATTTTTTTGTAGAAAGGACATGCCGTCGTCCCTTCCCGTTTGTGATTTATTGTCTGAAGCAAAGCGTGTGAGCTCGTGTGACACGGAGGACACGCGCACGGCGCACTTTACTTGACGCTCATCAGTCTCTGCCGTGAACCTCCTTAATGACATCGGCCGGCAGATTTGAGCTGTTTCAGGAGAGGAAACGTCACACCGATTACACGGATTTAATTTCACTTCCTGTCGATAATTGACAATATTATTACTGTAACTTTTACTTTTATTAACGTTAATATTGATCACTAATAGTATATATATATAATAGTATTAGTATATTAATATTAGTGTTAATATATTGACATTATTAATATATTAATATTAGTATTAATAATAGTATTATATAATAGTATTAATGATATTAATATATAGATGAATCTATGTCCAACACCTGTGGCCCCAGGCTGATACAACAACAAAAACAAAATAGCAACAACAACAACAACAACAATAATAATAATATGCTCCACTCTGTCCACTGCTTCATGTCAATAACATTTCCATAGATTCTTTTCCTCCCTCCAAAGTCAGTCCACTGAATAAACACATGAAGGTCCCAGGTCAAACTGAAGACCCTCTCCCATTTAACAGGCAAGCCCCTGCTGTGGACCCCCTTCATCCAGAGACCCCTTCACAAAAGGAAAGGTGGCCAGGTTCGTTTCTCCAATGACCAGACCATTGAGTTGGAGAAGAAGTTTGAAACGCAGAAATACCTTTCCCCCCCAGAAAGGAAGCGATTGGCCAAGATGCTGCAGCTCAGTGAGAGACAGGTGACTCTTTCTACAGCCTCCACCTGTTTTTCACATAATGATCAATGTAAATTAGTTGTGTTTTATTCTTACAAAGACAGGTCTTCAAAGAAAAGTGCCACTTCATGGCAATATTTTGGAATAGATCTATCAAATATTGAAAGACTACCACACTGTACCAGGCATTTTCTTCACTTTCAAAATATGGAAACAGATCTTGAATTTCTTGCTAATGATCTCATCTAAATAAAGTAAGAGTTTGTGTAATCTTGTGATAGTTTAATAAATAGATTTACGGTCAGGTTTCTGAATGTTATTAGTATCGAAAATCATTAAGAGGTTCTCAAAAAAGAATTTAATAAATTATCAAATGATCAGCAAGGGACTGTCTAGATGTCACTGAGAAGTGGTCACAAAACACAAGCTACCGACTAACTCATCAATAAAATTAAGTAATATACAAAGACAGAAAATGACCAAGGACAGCAACATTTCAAAAAGGCACATTTAAACTACCCCTGTGGAACCATTCTTTATGATACATCAGCATTTAACTTATCCCAGTTCTCCACAACCATAACAGGTTGGTCATCATTTTGTAACTACACTTACAGACTCATACATGAAAATATTCTTATAATGTGATGTCATATCACCATTATTCAGAAACTGACTGACTGATCAAACAAACAATAAGGAAGGGAGTCTTACTTATGCTCCCTCAGCTCCACTCTGTCATTGTGCAGTAAGGCAGGTGTGTAGTAAGAGTTGTGGGGCATAATGTTACCAAAAGGGACATACACCGGCCAGATGGAGTTGATAAAATGACCTGTGGCTCATTTTAGGCCTTACCCTAATACTAAATCCTTCCATCTGCAATTACAGCAGGCCTGAGAATGAGCATGGACCACATTTGGGCAAAACTGTTATCTCTTACTGGTACTTTGAGAGCAAGATATGTGTCTCGAGCCCATGCGTTCAAAGATTCGATGCTTTAAGTTCCACATGTTTGCCGGGTAGATGACCATCAATCATGGATAGGTTATTCTGGATAGAAAACAGTCTATGAACACATGAAAACAGCCCAAACTAGATGATACTGTACACGATCAGTAAACTATGAGGTTAAACTCTCAAAGTAGTAAGCAGCTAACAATCTTACTCAAAAAATGTCTTAGAAAATATTAGAATGGGCAAGAAATGCAGCAATTTTATCATTTTCTTGTTTTACCTATCTCAATAAGCCAGATCTTGTATTTTTCATCAGAAGTAGAAAAGTAGAAAAAAAACAATGAATTAATCATTTTTATTGTCGTATGGTTTTTCAGGTCAAAACCTGGTTCCAAAATCGGCGTGCAAAGTGGAGAAGATTGAAACAGGTTTGGTTTTTTATGTCCTTACTTACTGGCTCATTCTGAATTAACACGTTAAACATTCTAAATATTTTGTTGTGAAGAATTAATTTGAAGAATGGTGCCTCAGTGGTGAGCAAGAAGGTCCTTGGTTCGATTTCGACATGAGGCTTCTCTGTGTGGAAATTGCATGTTAGCACGTTTCTTCGTGGGTTTATTCCAATTCCGTTGGAGACCCTGGATGGGCTGAACGCCCCCCCCCCCCCCGACACACACACCGTTTGCGGTATAGATAGTTAATGAATGTAGGAAAATTGATGTCTAAATGAAACAAAAAAATATCAAAGTAACGTGATAAAAAAATCAAGTAAAGATAAGAAATTTTAACAATCCAAAAGAAATATCTTTTTATGTAAAAACCCCGCCTGTTGCCTGGTCAGCGTTGGGATTGGCACGGATAACCCGTAAATGTTGTGTGCGTCATTAATGAATACCGAATAAAAGAAATATCGTAAAAAACGTTTTCAAATAATTTGAATTTAGAGGTTAAGTAAATATTGAAAATGACTCAAACAGAGAAAAACGAACCAAAAACATCAACTGATGTTGATGGGATGTCTATAATTCTGCGGCAGGAAAACCCAAATGGGGGCAAACGAAAGGAAGAGGACACTCAGGCCGGTAGAAGCACCAAAGGAGACGAGATGAGCGATTCGTCCAGAGCGCCTAGCTCGGATCATGAGCAAAACGCCGGGGGATCCGCGGCTGCTCACGCGATCCATCGCGCACTGTCCGCTTCCCCGCGGCAGCCAGTTGCTGAGATGGATTCCAGCGTTTCAGAAGATTCAGATCAGGAGCTGGACATTGAAGACGAGTTCACCCATTGAGAGACAAATGAGAAAGTAACCTCCACACTATGTATATATCGTTTAATTGTTAGCTTGATGGTTGAGTGTCTGTGTTGCGTATTTGTGTGTGCTTTCAGAGAAAATATGACATTTACATTTACAATTAAATGAAACGCTGTGAGCACGATGTTTTTATCAATAATAATAAACTATTTTTGTGATTATTAGTCACTTTCTTATATATATTTGACTGCCGTTTATGACGTTTATTTTATATAATAATATTCATCAACTTTTAAGGCTACGGTGTAAAGTCAATATGAAAGCAATATTAGTTATCCAGTTGGATGACCTAAAACATGTAGTCTTACAAATGTTACAATAAATAATTTAACTGAAAATTATAAACCTCTGGGATAATTGATTCACAATAAACATGCAATTAGTTCAGTTACTTCTTCAGGTTTTCCTTTTGCCTGTCCCCTTCAGGGGTCACTACAGTGAATCATCTACCAGCATCTAACCCTCTCTTCTGCATCCTCTTCCATCACCACCTCTTTCATTGCATCCATAAATCTTCTCTTTGGTCTTCCTCTAGCGCTCCTACTTGGCAGTTCCAACCTCAGCATCCGTCTTCATATACATTCACTATCCCTCCTCCTTACATGTCCACACCATCTCAGTCTGGCATCTCTGATTTTATCTCCAAAACATCTATAACACATGCTGTCCCTCTAATGGACTCATTCCTGAAATCTATCAATCTTTGTCAGTCCCAAAGAGACTCTTACCATTCCTATCTCTGCTACCTCCAGCTCTGCTTCCTTTCTTTTCTAAAGTGTCACTGTCCCTTCACCACACAAAACCATTACCCATCAGCTATTTACATGATGCAACAACAGCATATTCAATTTGTTGTCAAATTGAAATAAAAAGTTGCCCATTTTGATAATCCACCAATTGGTTTTAATTAAAAGAAACAAAGGTCAAATTCTTATACCTTCGCCTCACCTAACAAAAGTATTTTCTGTTTCCGTTATATTTCAGTGACAGTGAGTTATTCTGGGGTTGGGCATATTTGAGGACACAATTTTAGGATGTGAAACAATGATCAACATTATGTATTACCAATTTCTAACATTTTAGACAGTGATCATCTGCCTCTTATTATCTGCCTATGATTATAAAAACTGTTAGTCGCAGCTGTTCTTTCATTGAACATGCACAGCGGGGAGTAAATTATGGGATGAAAAAGTCGATTACACAAATATTGATGTTTCAGTGCAAATAATTAAAATCAAGATAAAAAAACCACGGAAGCCTTTTGTATGTTTTCGAACAGGGCAGTTAGCACAGTTTGTGATCTTGATTTGATTCCATGGAGTCACTTTTTTATTCCTGTGCCTGCCCAAGTTCTATGGCCTCTTCTCACAGGTGACTGTAGGTCACCAAGAGGTCTAGATGAAGCAGGATTAGCCTCAGTACCCTGGGACCTTGTATGCCATAGAATTTTTTCATTTTCTTGCTGTAATTCTGAACCTTAAGTATTGTCAGCCTATACGTGCTGCCTTTCAAATTTCATCAAATTTTAATGTGTTTTTACTTTGGAAACAAATTATTCACAAGAAACCAGTGTAAACATCCAAGCCTATCTGATTTGAGGTAAAAAAAAAAAACGTCACATTTTAAGTAATTACGAGAAAAATTTAATTTTACACAGACCGCCCCAACAACCGTGGCCTTGTTTCATAATTTTTCCGATCACAAACAATACAAAGTGGTCTTTCTCATTTCCGTATCTTATAATGTATAACAAAATAGAGGTCTTAGTGATGAGCTGGTATACCGATATGATTAATTTTCTACTGGATTACAACAAACACCATCAGAGATATTACATATACGCAAAATTTTGTTGTCCTTTCAAAAGTTTACATGCAAGAACTGCTAGATTTTGCCTTGAAGGAGTAAAAGTAAAAGAGTAAAAACAGAAAAGTAACAAAAAAAAAACAACCCAGCAAGGAATAAAAGCAAGAGAAAAAAAAAACACTCTTTAATTACCTATTAGCAAGAAAATATCTGCAATGACCCAAAACTGAGCTAATATCAGCAAAAGGACAATATACTTAATTGTGAGGAAGAAATTACCAAAAATGCAAAAACGTTGCCTAAAGGTCATGGAGAAGTTGCCTCGAATGAATTACCAAAAAAAAACAGCAAAATAATCAATAGTAAAAAAAAAAATCATTTTTAAATAATCAAGAAATTAGTAAAGAGAAAGAAAAATGACTTAAAATTAAAAATGGTGCAAAGGAACTCTCTCCAAAAAAGAAAATGTTACCATACAATCACCAGTAGAGGTGTATGCATAAATTTGATTTTGAAAAGGGGGAAGCAAAGCAAAACAATAAAACAAAAAAATGAACAATTGGAAAAAAAACTCACAGAGGGCTAAACATAATTAATAATTATAACTACTATAAGAATATTGAGAGGTTATGTTTTTGCAATTATTTCAAATAATGACTAAAACTATATTTTAAGCATATTTATTTATTTATTCATATTCTTTGTTCTTTTCAAAACAGAACTTACATGAAGCAGGGCCCTGGAGGTGGGCACCCAGCTGATGCATTGGTTTATCAGTATTTGAAGCAGTAGGTGCCAAGACAAGAGTGAGGGGGTGAAGCTAACCTGGTGGTGTTTCATTTGGAGGAAAAGGAGACAATCACGTTGAGCAAACAGTTGGTCCCTGTCAATGCCTATCTCACCACTGCATTCTACTTCAAATAGCTTTCATGGCTTCATGTAAACACTGTAAGTGGGTGTTTTCAGAAAGCAGATTAGGTTAATGATTGAATGAACTCCGAGCAACAGGGACACACAGCAACCACTTGTGACAGATACCAAACATACATTCACAAAATTTTCTTTACCATAGTTATAGTTACTATCTAAAAAAAAATCAAGAGTATCTAAAGATGATACTACTCTCTGAATGAGTGATATTTTGAGCTCATAATCTTTGTATATTAAGACTGACAGCTCAACAGCCTCCGACACGTCAAGCTGGTCCAAAACCAACAGTTTGCACATTGATTGTCCCTGTATTGTGTAACGCTTCACAAATTTTTTAGGGTAATGTCAACACTTGCACGAATAGCACAGACACACAGAGGGTGAAATGTTCAGCTGATAGTGCCTGTCCAAAGTGCCCATCTGATCACACACACACACACACACACACACACACACACACACACACACACACACACAAACACACACACACACACACACACACAAACACACACACATATATGATCAATGATATTGGTATTTTATGGTTTTATCCATGAAAATATCCTCCAACATTCACTCTCATATAGTTAATTGATTAATTGATTGGTTCACCCCATTTGTTTAGTTTCTCTAGTTCCTTCCTCTAGAGTTCTTGGCCAAGGCAATCATTCATGTAAAAATGGGACATGGCTCTGATACTTCGTGTCCATGTTATCTGATACCTCATATGTCTTCCTTCCATCACAAGGTATTGTTTTCTTGTTGTTGTTGTTCTTCTTCTTCTTCTTCTTCTTATTGGTGCTTTTAATTCTGAATAATTTGAGTTAATTTGCAGCTGATTTTGATGTAGATTCATGCTGACCAAGACCTCTATCATCTCAGTGTACCATTTGTGTATTATAAAGATTATCCCCCGTACAGATGTAGATAAGAGTCACCTGATGGGCTTAAGTCTTATCTAATGTTCAATATTGAAATACTGTGAGCCTTTGTACAAGTCTTCAATAGGATCAAAACCTTGAGTTCGATCAGTGCACAGTAACTATCAAGTGTGTGTATGTGTGTGTGTGTGTGTTTGTGTGTGTGTGCGTGCGTGTTCACTCATGCGTGTTCACTCGTGCATGTGTGTGTGTGTGTGCGTGTGTGTTTATGTGTGTGTGCGTGTGTGTGTGAGACTAAAGTTAATGTGTGGTTATATTTGAACGACTGAGGAATGTGTTGACTGTTGACCTTGGCCAAATGGAAGCCATTATCTCTCTCCTCAGCCGAGCTGATAAATTAATGAGAGGAAACAGAGTTTACATCGATATTCGTGTCGCCAGCAGACACTGAGACACACATGGGGAGGAGAATACATAGTGGAGGACACTCTGACCAATATCAAGGGTGAGGCACAGATCGGAACAGGAAAAGGGTATATCTTTTTTTTTTTGTTATTCATTTACAGATATACAAGAGATTTGTAATTAAACATGAACGGAGGATCAAAGAGATGCAAAATTGACATACATTTCTTAAGGGGATTTGTATTGACTAAGCAATAAATAACAGTTAACAGAAGTAATCTAACTACTGTGTTTATGCTGTAAATGATTGAAATATTTTCTAGCAATCAATGATAATGTCACACTGATCATTGATCATTAGGAATTGACCATACACAGAGTACTGTTAATTTGGATGCAAAAACTAAGCCCGCACTGACACAAGTCAGGTGATTTTATTCTCTCCTTTCGTCTTTACAGACATTTCATACCTCTTAATGTTAGCCGATAACGAAGTGTTACTGACTAAAAGTTATTTGTAAAAGATTTGATCATATTTCTTTCACCAATTGTTATTAAGATGTTGATTTTGGGTTTAATACACTTCTTTTCTACTCTGGTTTCCGGAGTTGTCACAACAAATCATCTGCTCTCATCTGACCCTGTCCTCTGGATTCCCTCTTCTCACACAAACTAGCTCCAAGTCCTCTTTCACTAAGTCATGTCCTCTTTGGTCTCCCTCTAGGCCCTTGGTTAAATATACTTTGAGGTTGAAATATAGTTAATTGGTCAACTGGATGGAAAGATGGAACATTTAGGATGTATAGTGAGGGTTGGTGAGGGGCACCGTGGCGCAGGAGATCAAGCAATTGTCTTTGGAGCCAAACATTACTGATTTGATTCCCGGCTCCTTCTAGAGTGTCAAAGTGTTGTTGAGCAAGCCACTGGTCGACAGCATGCCTACTGCTCATGGTTCATCCATGATGGGTTAATTGCAGAAAACGAATTTCCCCATGGGGATAAATAAAGGATAAATTATTATTATAATTATTATAACATGTATAACAACAGTAGCAAATTGCCATAGCAGTGATTAATAACAAAAGATCCTTAGACAATTAAGTGGCAGAGCTGATAATTCACCTTGTACTCTGCATTTATCAGAGAAATGTGGTGAGATTCACAACCACAAGCAAACTTGTACTACAGCAGCAGATCAGACAAGGAGGAATGATATACAGGTGGACGCCACAGTGCTAAGGATTCTATCACAGCAGCTTGTTAGAGAGATTGAAAGAGCAGAATTCACCTCAGGTTATGTATCAACAATCTGCCCACAACATCAGCTTCACAAAATAGAATCAACAGAGTAATCCCAAGAAGAACATCAAAAAGGACACTTAACCAATCCATAGTCAACAGGCTGAAATCCAATGACACCAATGCCTAGTTCAACACCAGCATGCATTCTACCCTCCAGGACAAAGAAGCAACACATTTGACAAACCAATGTCTTTGTAGACTATACATTAGTGGATTTTATTTCCCACAAGGTTTTAATCAGATCTTCTCTTAATCAAATGTTATCTACAGGGAAGGTTGGAAAGTGTTCGGAGAGATGTCACAGAAGTTGTTTATTCAAAGAGTGGCGGATGGCAAACCTTCGATTCGTGAAGGGGAGAAGTAGTTTTGAGGCATTGCCCTGGAGAAGAGAGACAGGAAGATCTTGTTTTGGCAAAATACACGACAGCCTTTTTTGTTAAGAAAAGCTCTTGTGATCTCTGGAGGAGTGAAGAATGGAGGAGTTCTGCAACAGTAGAGTTGTAAGCCAGCATCAGCAGAGCAGATGCAAACCTGTAGGGCAGGGCTGACATGTGGGAATTACCCAAAGCCATGCGAGTTATCTCATCAAGATACAACAACCTTCCCAGTCCAAATCCTGCAACCATAGTATGACTCAGCATGGAAATTGCCAGCTATGCCCCACCCAGTAACCGAGTTTGTAGAAGTCATTTCTATGTGCAAAAAGGCACTGGCACAGGCCGAGAACAGAGGGCACCATGAGGTGGCTTGTAGAAATGATGGAGGCATGCAGGCTTGAGGGAAGTAGAGCAATCAACCAAACAATGGGGCTACAATGAATTCGAAGAAATTGTCTCTCCTGTCACCTTGCAATGGAAGGACCATGGCAGCTGACCTCTACAGAAAATTAATGGATAGATGGTTGTCAGGGGATGTAATCTACAGTAGTTGTGCAATGATGATATTTTATTTTAAAAAGTGAATGTAACCTAGAATAAAGTAATAATAAGTAATGAGTGCTAGTTTGGTCTAGATCAGGTCTACATATGGTTAAATAACACATTTATCTCAAGGTCATTTACTCATGTTGTCACCTGTCCATGCAATGGAACTAGGGGTTAAATTGGTCGTGTGTAAATTTATATGTGAGGAAGGAAACAGGGTTCCACGTGGCTGAGAGAACAGAGAGCTTTTGAAGTATAATAATGATGACAAATTTGATGTTCTGGAAGCGTAGAAAGGGAAGCCAGGATCGACTGTGCTCTGATGTAATCATTAAGCTTCCATTAACAGAGAGTGGCGTACCCAGAATGTATTTTGTATCACACAGTACACCTCCATCATGTTCACTCATTTTTTTACTTATTCCTTAGGGCTGGATTCTTCATATATGTCCTCAGATAAAGTATGAAAATATGCGAAAAATGAAAAAGTATAACTTGACTATAAAATGATTTTCATATACAATATTGTGGAATATTTTGAAAGAGACACAAACAGGTACAAAATTTAACACAAATTATCAGAACTACTTTAAACAACACAAAAAACTTGAACATTAGACTTGAAATTACTCTTACTTTTCCTTTCGGCTGCTCTTTTCAGGGGTTGCTAACCCTATTCTTTGTATCCTCTTCTCTCACACCAACTAAATTCATGCCCTCTTTCATTACATCCATAAATCTTCTCTTTGGTCTTCCTCAAGGCCTTCTGCCTGGCAGTTCAGATCTCAGCATCCTTCTACAATATATTCACCATACCTCCAGTGCACATGATCAAACCATATCAGTCTGGCCTCTGACCTTATCTCTAAAACATGTAACATGTGTTGTCCCTTTGATGGTATAATTCCCAGTCCTATCAATCACTCCCAAAGAGAACCTCCACATCTCCACCTCTACCTTTAGCTCTGCTTCCTATTTTTTTATAAAGTGCCACTGTGTCTTAGCCATACGGCATCACTGCTCCTACCACTGTCTTATACACCTTTCCTTATATACCTTTCCTTTCATTTTTCATTTTTCTTTTATCACACATTACCCCTGACACTTTTCTCCAGCTGTTCCAAATTGATGAAACACTCTTCTTAACCTCTTTTTCACACTCAACATTGCTCTAGACCAGGGGTGGGCAACCCGTAACACCCAAAGAGCCATTTGGACTCAGTTTCCTCGTAAAAGAAAACACTGGGAGCCGCAATTACTTTTTGACGTCTAAAATAAAGGTACCACTGTATATATTGCTTTTTATTATCTTTACGCTTTGTGTAGTGTGCTGCTTCTGAAATTCACAAAGTATTGCAGAGAAAATTAAATTTTATTTATGTAATGAACTCATTTTGAGCTTTGGGCTTTTCAGAGCGTTTAGCGGAGCCTTGACCTGAATTTTAAAAATAAATTGGGAAAAAAATCACTGTGTCAGTGAACAATAAAAAATAAATATTTGCAAAATATCTTCATAAACATTTATTTTACCTGGTTTATGGGACTTCTACAGCATCTGCAAATCGGGACTCTACTGGCTGGCGGGTATACTCGCTTCCGTGAGTGTGACGTTATTTTGAGCGGTGAAAAATAATAAATATAATTTTATTTAATATTTCAAGATCACAATAATCTTCCAAATTAGAACTAAAAGTAAAAAAAAAGGAATTAACACAAATGAAATATACTCCAATTAAATATTTATAATTTATTTTCTCAAGCCACTCGGAGCCGCAGTAACCGCGGGTTGCCAACCCCTGCTCTAGACTGTTAATCCAAAAGTACTTAAAATCCTCCAAAGTACTTAAAATCCCCCAAAGAACTTAAAATCTCCCGCCTTCTTTATCTCCACGCCCTGTAGCCTCATAGTTCCACTTTGGTTACTCTATTTCACGCACATGTATTCTGTCTTGTTGTGACTAACCTCCATTCCTCTCCAGAGTATACCCTCACCTTTTGAGATTTTCCTCCTCTTACTACAGATCACAAGGTCATCTTTAAACATCATAGTCCATGCTGATTCCTGTCTAACCTCATGTATCGGCTTGTGTCTCACCACTGCAAACAAGAAGGGGCTCAGAGCTGATCCCTGACGAAGTCCCAACTCCACCTTGAACTTCTCTGTCACACCTACATGTCGTGCATGACCTGCTCGTGCATGTGCTGCACAAGTTTAACATATTTCTTTGCCACTCCAGACTTCCTCATTCAGTACCATAATACATCTCTCAGCACCCTGTTGTATGCTTTTTCTGGGTATACATGGACACAATGCAATTTAAGAATGCAGCTCCCTCTGACCTTCTTTGCACTTCTCTACCAGCATTCCAAATGTAAAAACTGATACTCTGTAGAACTCTTTCTAGGCATGAAACTACAGTGTCATGCACAAATGCTGACTGGTGTTCGCAGTTTAGTTTCCACTACTCTTTCCCATATTTTCAGTGTTGGGCTCATCAACGTTATTCCTCTATAGTTACTACAGTTTTGCGCATCTCCCTCATTCTTTAAAAAATTGCACGGTCACACTTCTTCTCCATTCCTCAGGCATCTTCTCGCTATCTAAGATCCTGCTGAATAACTTAACAGGAAGGTCTACTGCCACCACTACTCGACACTTCTATACCACCACACCACAGATATAGCATCAGGTCCAACTGCCTTTCCACACTTCTTTACTAATTGCTGTGCTACTTCGTGGTCCACAATAATTACCTCTTCCAACCTTTGCTCTCTTTCATTTTCTTCATTTATCAGTACTCTTTCAATCTTTGCATCATTCTTCGGGCACCTCTCAGTACATTTCCCTTCCTTCCCTTAATTGTCTGAACCTTCCATCTGCCATTCATCTTCTATCCGGAGTTGGGTTGCGGGGGGCAGCAGCCGGAGCAGTGAGGCCAAGACCTCCCTCTCCCCCGCCACATAGTCCAGCTTTTCTGGGAGGATCCCAAGGTGCTCCCAAGCCAGCCTAGAGACATATTCTTGCCAGGGTGTCCTGGGTCTTCCCTGTGGCTTCCTCCCAGATGGAAATGCTTGCAATACCTCCCCTGGAAGGCATCCAGGAGGCATCCTGACCAGATGCCTAGCCACCTCATCTGACTCCTCTACAGAGAAGCAGCGACCCTACTCCGAGTTCCTTCCAGGTGACCGAACTTCTCACCCTATCTCTAAGGGAGAGTCAGAGAAAACTCATTTCCGCCGCTTGAATTTGCAACCTCTGTCTTTTGGTCACTACCCAAAGCATGATCATAGGTGAGGGTAGGAATGTAGATTGAATGGTAAATTGAATGGTAAATTCTCTTTCTGGCACGGATCCCTCTTCACCACGACAGACTAGTACAGAGTCTGCATCACTGCAGATGCTGCCTCGATCCACCTGTTGATCTCTCAATCAGTCCTCCTTTCACTCATGAACAAGACCCAGAGACACTTGAACTCCTCCACTTGGGGCAGGACCTCTTCCCTGACCCAGAGTGGGAGGTCCACCTGTTTCCGGTTGAGCACCATGGTCTCGAATTTGGAGATGCTGATTCTCATCCCAGCTGCTTCACACTTCACAGCTATGAACCACTCTCGTGAGAGCTGGAGATCATGGCCTGACGAAGCCAACAAAACCACATCATTTGCAAAAATCAGGCTCAAAATACATGAGTGGCCATCAAACCCCTTGATGGATCCCCTTGATGCCTTGGCTGCACGTAGAAACTCTGTCCATAAAAGTTATGAACAGAATTGGTGACAAAGGGCAGCCCTGGTGGAGTCCAAGTATTATTGGAAAGGGGTCCGACTTACGACAGGCAATGCGGAACGATTCCAACACTGATCATACAGGGACTGAAAACCCCGTATAATGGGGTTTGGTAACCCATACTCCTGGAGCACCCCCCACAGGACTCTGGCTCTGTTTCTTCATTGGAAGGTGCTTCGACGAGATTGCGGAGGTCTCGGAAGTATTCCTTCCACCAATCTACACCATCTCCGAGTTGAGGTCAGCAGCGCCCCGTTCTCACTGTGCACAGTATTGATGGAGTGCTGCTCACTCCTCCTGAGCTGCCAAATGGTGGACCATAATCTCCTTGAAGCCCACCAGGAGTCATTCTTCATGGTCTCAAGCCACAAGCATCTTGGCCTACTGGTACCTGTCAGCTGCCTCCGGATCCCCACAGGCCAGAAAGGCCCGAAAGGACTCCTTCAGTTTGACAGGATCTATCACTGCTGGAGTCCACCAGCGGGTTCGAGGGTTGCTACCCTGACATGCGCCGACCGTGTTTTGGCCATAGCTCTAGTCTGCCACCTCGACAACAGAACATGGCCCATTCGGACTCAATGTCCATCGCTTTCCTCGGTACGTGGTTGTAGTTCCTCTGGAGGAGGGAGTCGAAACTCCTTCTGATAGGGGACTTTGCCCAGCAAATCCTCACATTATGTTTGGGTCTGCCGGGTCTGGCTGGCATCCTCCCCCACCACTGGAGCCAACTCACCACCAGGTGGTGATCAATTGACAGCTCCGCTCCTATCTTAACCCAAGTGTCCAGGACATGTGGCTGAAAGGCTGACGACACAACCACAAAGTTGATCCAAAAACTGTGGCCTAAGGTGAGGTTTTGCAAATTGCCAATTGCAAATATGGGCACCTTTATGCCTGAACATGTTTTTTGTTATGGACAATCTATAACTCACATGAGCAGTTACTCAAAAAGATTTGAGTATATCGCCTCTTCCACTTTAATACCAGCCATCACCCTATATCCAGTTCCCACAAATTTCTCAACCCTGACTACTACATCTACAACTACATCTGACTACTTAACACCCACTCAAATTTTTATTTACACACAGACAAACACACACACAAACACACACACACACACACAACACACACACACACACACACACACACACACACACACACACACACACACACACACACAAACTCTCCACTCTTGCTTTCTTTTTCTATCTCTCTCTCTCTTTGTCTCTCTCCTTCTAGCGGATCTCTGAGACAATTGTAGGCTGTTGTTTATGCTTGTTGACTGAAATCTCTTTTAATATAGAGAGTAGGAGGAACAAAAACCCCATTAATGCTGTCACATATGGAATCATATGGACAATATGGAGCAAACACACACATACAAACACAAACACAAACACAAACATGTGCGCACACATACATGGATATATAAAATATAACAATAAATTTCAATTCTAAACTCCTGTAATATAGTCAGACAGTGATCCACTCAGAGCCTTTCCTGTACAACGCTTGGATATCTTACAGGTTTAAACAGAAAATGAAAAATGGTTTCAGACTTTTAGTCCTGGGACTCAACTCAAAGTAGCACAAATTAGTAAAAGTGAAGTCAAAGTAGCACAAATTAGTGCAAGTGAAGTGAGGAAGGCATTGCAGAGGATGAAGAGTGGAAAAGCAGTTGGTCCTGATGATATACTTGTTGAGGTGTGGAAGTGTCTAGGAGAGGCAGCGGTAGATTTTCTGACTAGATTATTCAACAGGATCTTAGAGAGTGAGAAGATGCCTGAAGAATGGAGACAAAGTGTGATGGTGCCTATTTTTAAGAATAAAGGGGATGTGCAGAATTGTGGTAACTATAGAGGGATAAAGTTGATGAGCCATACAATGAAGTTATGGGAAAGAGTAGTGGAAACTAGACTGAGCGCAGAAGTCAGCATTTGTGAACAGCAGTATGGCTTCATGGCTAGGAAGAGTACTACAGAAGTAGTATTTGCATTGAGAATGCTGATAGAAAAGGACAGAGAAGGATGATAGGAGACCTAGAAAAAGCATATGACAGGGTGCCAAGAGAGGAGCTCTGGTATTGTATGAGGATGTCTGGAGTGGCAGAGAAGTATGTTAAACTGGTGCAGGACATGTATGCTAGCTGTGAGACATTGGTACTGTGTGCTGCAGGGGTAACAGAGAAGTTCAAGGTGGAGGTGGGACTCCATCAGGGATCAGCTCTGAGCCCCTTCTTGTTCGCAATGGTGATGGACAGGCTGACAGATGAGGTTAGACAGGAATCCCCATGGACCATGATGTGTGCGTATGACATTGTGATCTGTAGTGAGAGCAGAAAACAGGTAGAGGAATATCTAGAGAGGTGGAGGTGTGCTCTGGAAAGGAGAGGAATGAAAGTTATTTGCAGCAAGACAGAATATATGCGTGTGAATGAGAGAAACTCGGGTGGAACGGTGAGGCTACAGGGAGTGGAGATCAAGAAGTTGGGAGGATTTCAGGTACTTGGGGTCAACAATCCAGAGCAACGGAGACTGTGGAATACAGGTGAAGAGATGGGTTCAAGCAGGTTTGGATGGATTGAGAAAAGAGTCAGGGGTACTGTGTGATAGAGGACTATCGGCCAGAATAAAAGGAAAGGTGTACAAGACAGTGGTGAGACCAGCAATGCTGTATGGACTAGAAACTGTTACAATGACCAAAAGACAGGAGGCATAACTAGAGGTTGCAGAGATGGAGATGTTGAGGTTCTCTTTGGGAGTGACCAGGATGGATAGGATCAGGAATGAGTCTATCAGACGAACAGCACATGTTAGATGTTTTGGAGAGAAGGTCAGAGAAGCCAGACTGAGATGGTTCGGTCATGTGCAGAGGAGGGATAGAGAATATATTGGTAGACGGATTTGGAGCTGCCAGGCAAGAGGTCTCGAGGAAAACCAGGAAGAGAAGATTTATGGATGCAGTGAGGGAGGATATGAAGTTAGTTGGTGTGAGAGAGGAGGATACAGGGAATAGGGTTAGATGGAGAAGGTTGATTCACTGTGGCGACCCCTGAAGGGAAAAGCCGAAAGAAGAAGAAGAAGTTCTGGGACTCAACTATCATGACCTTGGTTTATCATGAAATGCAGTTACAATGTGGTGACCCAATTCAGTTGTTTGGGAGGAGCTGTAAAGACAAAACAAGATTACAGAAATGCTGCCATCTACTTTGTCATGAAATGCTGTTGAAAGAACAGATAATAAATCAAATACTTTTTATTTGTCCAGGAGATCCACATTATTTTAATGAGATGCTTTATTAATTTTGTGCAACACGAGGCTCATTGCTATTACCAGTTTCAAAACCTGATTACTGGTACTATATTATCAGAACCATGATTACGAAATAAAAAAGAAAAAAAAATATTACAATTCAACAAATGTCATTGGGAAGAGAGAGGCACATTCATTTTGAATAAATATGCAAAGATATGATATCATTAAGAATTTTCTCTACATTTCTATTGGTTTTGAGGTCACCAGCACTGGTTTTACAAAGCTGTTTGTGTTAGATTCCTTTTAGATTGATTAATCTATCATGACCATATTCCACTATTTGCATCAGATTTAGGACAAGTTGTTCTCTGTGTTTGTTGGACTTGATTGGTCTAAATTTCCTCCTGCTCAGCATGCCTCAGTTGGAGTGCAATGTCTGTCACCCATTCAGACTGCAATGATCATTATTTGAATTCCAAATCAAAACATAGAGCTAAAGTTCCAGCATCAATATAATATTCAGAGATAAAAAAGGACTGGCCATGTCAGTAAACAGTGGACACCGCAGCTGAACTGCTGATATTAGGAGCAGCTCAACTGTGTTGACAACACCATTAGGGTCACTTGAACTATTGTTTAGCACAGTGACACATTTATTACCATACACATCTGCTTCTTGATAAAACTGATATGCTCAGCTGAACAGAAAACAATGTGTGAAAGTTATTTACTCAGTGCTGACCTTTAAAAAAAGTTGTATATGTTACAATATAAACTAAACTCTTATATTTCAGCTGTCGAGAATGGCTGACAATAATTGACAGTAATTCTACTTGTAAAAGGTTATTTGTCAGTCCATGTATGTACTAACACCCCTTATGGTGTTGCAGTCTAATTCAGAGTGGTTTGCTACAGAAGGCTTTTCAAGCTCTATTCAAGCTTTAAACAGGTAAGATAACCATTAATAAATATGTGAATGAAATTAACTGATCTTCATCTAGGTATCCATTTGATCTCCTTTTTAAACAGTGTTTGATAAACATGAAAAAATTCCCTTCACATTTAATTTGACCATCAGCCTGTCCTTGGTCCCATCTGGTGAGTCAATAGTGAAGCTGGCACTTTGAAGCTGGCATTTGTGAAAAATATTCACCTGCAGACACTAATCCCAAAAATAATACTGCAAAAGATATTGTGTGAGGGAGGCCCCTTGAAGCAAGGGAAAATCCTCTGAGAGGCTGAGGGGGCTGGGAAGGAGAGGTCCATTCCTGCGGCAGCTAAGGAGATATTACTCACCGATTCATGGGTGCACTCAAGTGTACTATTTGCTCTTCAATTAGGCCATATCCACATAGGAGATAGGGAGGTTTTAAAAGTATTCACTGGCTAGTTAAAAGTGTACAGGATTTTCTGCCTCACCATCCAATTTAGATAGAGTCCATCTGAGCGATTAACTGGCCAAACACACCCTTGTAGAACAAACACTCAGATAATAAATAGTTATGCCAAATGTTGCAGCTCCCCCTCCCCCCCGTCTCCCCAAATTATGGTGATATTGAGACATGACTTGAACATTGTAACAGAAAATCTCCCGGGTTAACAAAAAAGCATGGCTGATTTTCCACTGTGATAACATCATAGGAGCCCTTTTAACCATTCAAGGAACAACAATGATTGAATCCATCCATTGGATGGATACAAATGTATTTTAAGGGTTCTCACTATTCTCATATAATAACCACATAATAATTTCAAGGGCATTTTCAGAAGCAATTCATTTGCTTTGACTTATATTAAAAGATTCTTGTCCCACTGTTAGGTTATTGATAATTGGAAGATCATTTTTGCTGATTTCTGACAAAAATGCATATAATATTGATTTCATTTATTGTGTAATGTTAGTATGTAAGATACTTGTTTCTTTGGATATTATGGTAATTTTCAGGTAATTGCTTTATCACTTACAAGTAAATCTTTAAAAAAAATCACCAAGACCCATTCTTTAGGTCTGAACTTCGGCAATGTTTAATTTGCTTTATATTATGACAATTTTTGATTAAAAGAAATCAATCAGTTAGTTGTCAGTGCAGCAGTGAACTGACTTGATTGCTTTTTCACCATCATGATAAATATTGTGTTGCATTGTAGTAGCAATCGGAGCTTCTGAAAATGACAAACTTCTGTATTCAACTTATCTTCAGTTAACAAAATAAAATAAATACATGGAGGGGAAACACAAGATAATGTTGTTAATGTTTGGAGTCAAGAAAATATTTACAATCTTCGAATGTGGGAGTTATGATTTCATCTGTTATAATGAAGTTGTGATTATTGTCAGTGTCATCTAAATAGTGTTGAGCAAACTTCCATTACCTAACTACTGATTATACACTTCAAGACATGACTAATGAGATGCGAGGATATACTGCTATCAAATATATGCAATGGAAGTGGAGGTAACTACTAGGGGCTCTTGTCCAGGTTGCGGTAAAGATGGCAGCTTGAGTCTTGCGCTCTATTACAGTCTCCAAATAAACCCTGATAACTACTAAGATAATTTCCCAGAGTGTTTCTGTACATGATGAAGAACACAGTCAATACGAGGAGTGAGGAAAGTATGACCATGACAAGAAATACCAACAAACGGACGCCACAAACGGACGCCACAAAGTGACGCTTGATAAAGTAGCTCCCAAACATGTGATGAACAGCGAACCAGAAGAAGCTGAGACCTGACCTGATGAAGCAGAAAGGGTGATACAGGTAATGACAAAGTTACTGAAATGGCTCTCACAGCGCCAGGCTAGTATGGAGGCAAAACTGATTGATCAAGGAGTACAGGCTAGCAGAGATAACATGAGGCGACAGACAAAGGGAGACCAAACCCAAACCTTACCACAAAATCAAAAGAAATTAGAAATAAGATGCTTAATGCGCTATAATCACAGGAAATACAAAAAAAAAAGATCTATAAAAGGCAAAAGGATTATGAGTCAGACCTGAACAGTTCAGGTGTTAGCTCAGACCTTCAGGTCTGCCTTCTGAACATATTGAGCAGCTTCAAAAGAAGGGAAAACCCCACCAACCTGGAGTGAGGCTACAATCTCAGTCATTCCAAAGAAGGGAAAAGACAGTGGATAATTCAGACTAATACTGGTCTTGAAAACTGATTACAAGTAAATCAATCAATACTTGCCCAAAGAGTTGAAGAAGTCCTCCGTCACTTTATCCATGCAGACCAGACAGATTTCATCCCACAGAGACAAATACATGATAACATCAGACTTTAATTACACATCCTGAGTCACATGCAAAAACATAAATTACAAGCTTTAATGATTAGCCTTGATGTATATATATATATATATATATATATATATATATGTATATCAGTGGCGGGCCGTGCATTTTACACCTAGGCCTGCAGTGCTCCGAATCAATCCACTCCTCAATAATTAGTATATGGCTATAAAAAAAACATCTAATGCAGTACAAAGAGAGGTGCATCGCAGATAGATAACCCATGTAGTGTTAAAATTGGGGGAGCGCATCACGTGACTACAAAGGGATGCCCAACTGTGTACTCTTCCACTGACATCCCCCGTGCGACTTTGAGTGAACCATTCTTGCGTGATCAGTTCCTGAACACACCGGGACAACAAAAGTCCGGTCCCATGGTGGGAGCCACACTAACGGACAGTAGCCACAATGAATGCCTTTATAGCAAACAGCTGCGACACATACAAAGCACCAATAATAGCCTGATAAACTTGCAGTATCATTAGGAAAATAGCAGCATATTACACACCAAAACTTTGATCATTTGCAGACAAAATCCATCCTCCTTTCTTTCTCAAATAGAGTTCAATTATTCTGTTGTACAGATTATCCGTGTGCTTCGGCTCCAAGCACTGCCAGCAATAAAATTAGCCTCGGAGCCTGTGAGCCAGGGGTACCGGTCATAGTTCGTGGCTTGAAAATGTCGGACAAATCCTTTTCCTGGTTGTGACAGGTTCGCTAGCTTAGAAGTTCCCTGACCCTTCTTTACTATGTCCAGCTTTTCTTCAAAAAGAAAATCACTTGAACAATATATAAGTAACTAAATCCGTTTCTTTCCTTCCTGCAGCCATTGTGGGTTGACAAAACCGATATTAAACAAACACAACTATATTTCTGTTCGCAGCTCGCTAGTAAGCTTCTCCTCGCTAATACACTTGTCCACTCTCTGACTATGCAATCGGGGGTGTGTGCATACACTGACGTTGCTGAAGCCTGCATGAAGGCTTTGATGCTGCCAACTCAAAATCTGATTGGTTGAAGCAACGTCATCAACACTTATTTTTCGCGTAAAGGGCTTGCAGAACCGATTGTGCCCCCCCCCCCCCCCCCAAGGCAGAGTTCTTTGACTTTGACCCTGCCTGGCAACAGATGATGGCTGAAATGTGATTGGTTAAATGCTTTAATATGAAAATACATGTCTGGAGGCGGCACAGCCAGGGGGGAAGCTATGAAAGGAAGTGAACAGACTATTTGAAATTATTTAATGAGTATTCATGGACAAAATATTATTACATCTGTGATTCAGATATTCTTTAGGCCAGCAGAGAAGGCCTTGCAGGCCCTGACGGCCCACCACTGACATATATATATATATATATATATATATATATATATATATATATATATATATATGTACAAAAATTCAAAAACCCATGGAAAGAATTCCAAATTAAAACCTGGAACACAATCAAAGATATATATATAAATTACACAATAAATTAGGAGCAATCAGATAGTGCGCTTATGATCCCGACTTTAAACCTAGTCAACTAGATCTTAGATTTAATAGCTGGATAGCCAAATAATGTCAGGGTCTCACACACCTGGGTCAAATTGGTAGTCAGCGCCAGCTGTCGCTGATTACCCGGCCCCATAAAGAGCAGCGGCACGCTCTGCTCGGGGCTGGGGATCTCGTGAGGGATCGAGAAGGCTCAGGAGGGCTTGAAGAAAGGAGCGACTGGAGGTCCCAGGGCTGAAGTATTGTGGGTCCCTTCCTGTAACCCTGCCTGGGTCCCTTCCTGTAACCCTGCCTGGGTCCCTTCCTGTAACCCTGCCTGGGTCCCTTCCTGTAACCCTGCCTGGGACCCTTCCTGAGACCCTGTCCTGGTGAGACCCTGCAACCCTGCCTGGGGCCCTTCCTGCAACTCTGTCTGAGACACCCTGCCTACCTAAATAAAAGAGCTCCAACCCTGATTTCAGCCTTGGTGGTGTGGTTCCGATTCTGCCCCCAGCGGCTCGTGACAAATGAGTAACATCTGATTCAATAAGGGACAGGTTTAATGATTCCAAACTCTGAAAACAGAACACTCTAGAAAAGCAAGATTTTTCCAGGTACCTGCAAATGCATCACAATTTAAACTGAGTTATCAAAATACTCACAGTGGATGCGAATGATTCAGTGTTACAAGATATCTTACATGACTACTCATCAGAACAAACCAAAGGTATTGTATCTAGACTGTACCAGGGCTTCATGATGAAAAAACACGTCACAGACTATATGAAAGACAACTGGAACAATTAGGATCATTTTAAAATCTCATAGGAAGAATAGACACAGCTTCTGTGACTTTCAGTGGAAATGCATCAACTCACATACATGGAGACAGTTTATGTGGAAGTGTCTAATTAGATTCTTTGTGACCCCTAAACATAAAGCTTGTTTTACAGGAGGAAACACAAAGTGCTGGACAATATGTGGGAACCAGGACGCTAATCATTAGCTATATTCTGGGACTGGCCAGTAATCACAAATTGCTCGTCAAAGATGCACAAGAACCATGAAACCATGTTTCATTTGCAAATACCATGCATTTTCAAAACTTCTATTCTGGGAGAAACCAACTATCTCACAGGACATTTCAATAAATACCTGTTCAGGGCTCTGTTACCAGTTGGTAAGAAAACCATTACCAGGCACTAGTTGCGTTCTGACCTCCCTAGGATCGAGGAATGGTTTGATCTTGTTAAAAAAATAAATACAGTGGTAAGATTACTCCCTCTCCCGCAAATGCATACAGTTTCAAATGCTGTGATCAAAAATGGCTCTCTGATGCAGAAAGGTCAAAGCAACATTCAAGTGATTTAGCAAGCTGAATCAATTCTCTCTGTTGTCCATTTGACTTGTATAGTCATCTGTTCTGAACATTTTCCTTTTGTGAACATTTTGTGATTTTAATGTTTTTACTAGCTTATACACCCCCCTTTTTTGTTTTTATTTTTCTTTTTTGTCTGTTTTCTGAAATTATTGTTATTCCTATCTTTAATTTCTTTCCCACGTGTACAAAAGCAAAAAACATACTTTTTACACTATTGCTAAATCACAGTGACTGAAACTATGCAAATGTAATGTCGTGCCCTTGTTCACTCACCTGCTGTGTAATGTAATCTACACTGATGACAATAAGGAAAAAAAGATAACTGCTAAATGTTCTGTTTTGAATATTGCTTTCCATAACTTTACAAATAACATCAGGCAATTTCAATTTTTAGTCCACTCACCTCTCCCAGCATCAGATTTCAGTAGCCCCTCAGGCTGACCAAACTTTTAGAGGTTTTCAACTTTGAGAACAGAATGGAATATCCTTCAATCTTCCCACAGTAGGGACATTTCAACAATTTAAACTTTTATTCTGCTTATCAGCTTATCAGCTATCATGCATCCTTGACATGGAAATAAATTGTTGTATTCCCTCTACTTGACAGGTTCCTTGAAATTCTACTTTTCTCAGCGAGGTTATTGATTCCCAGGGTATTCCTCCTCTCAGTAGCTGATCTGGACATTGGGTGCTTTTGATTACCAAGGTTTCAGCAACACCAAGTCCTTGTATTGTTTCCTTGGCTGTAAGTTAACAAATCCTGAATCTATGCTTCTCTGACATATTAGCGTCATTTGGTTAATTTCATAGTTCCTAGCTTGAGCTAGGGGGTGGTGTGGCGCTGGAGGTATGATTTTTTTTTTTTTAATAAATGATCAATTATAAATTGTTATTCATGGAGTGATCAACAGTGAGCTCTGAAAATCTTGGCAGTCCTTGAATATAAAAAAGAATATAGGTATCATGTTGGGGGAGGGTAATGATCATGAATGTACTGTAATGTATACTACTTGCTATGATTTCATCCAGCATATACTAGATTTGAGAAGGATGGGGTGGATGTTTAAGAAGGAAAGCCATCTCTGTACACTTTCACCATGTCAGGTTGGAGGATGAAAATGTGGTTCCTGGTAGTGCAGCAGAACAATAAACTGGACATGACTGTCAACAATGAGGCCACAGGAAAGGAGAGACCAGAATGCTCTTCCTGTGAAGGGTGAGGTTTTTTTAATGAGCACGACAAGCTGCATAAAAGCCAGTGCACTCTTCTTAGACATCATGTGATTGACGGCAGGATTAGAACTGCAGCAAGCAGAAAAAATGCTGAGTACAATTTTGGGCTTAAATTTGACAGACTGGATGGTTTCTTGTAAAAGAAGATGAGAGGAAGATCAGTCAAAGTATGAGGCTCTTTGTCTCCACAAGGACTCACTTAATGCCTCTTTGTGTTGACTTTTTGTTCCTCTACTACTAGCTTCAGACAGCCTTCTGAGCTGTCACCTCAAACCACCCAGCATTCCTTCATCTATTAATGTAATTTCCTGACTATATGGACATCACTGTTTTCACAGTCCTTCACGGGAAACCAAACAAATTAACATTGTATTGTTCTGGCCTGGCGAATTATTGTTGGAAACATCAGCACAGTTATGGTTTCCTGAAAGCCCACATTAATGAGGGTAAGCCACTGGCGATTTGTATGTGTTGTATGAGCTACTCTTGTTTTCATTTCAGCTTTTATTCCATGTTTCTTTGGATACACAAAGAAACAAATTAACAGGTCAGAATATAATAACTAAGTTTTCAACAATTGTAAAAAAGCTATTTTTTGTGTGTTGTTCTGTTTTGGGTTTGGATAAATGTTCATATATTAACTGGAGTGACATATAAGATTTAATAAGCTAAGTATCTGTCCAATATGGCCATTTACATTTGATTTAATCATTTATAATCTATATAATCTATAATCTAGTGTTTTTTTTGTTTAAAGATTAGTTCAGTGTTGTTGACTTTGTGAAATAAACTTGAACCTGATGAGAACATTTATTTGGGGATGAAAAGCATGCCTGGTCACTGTTACTGTTACTATTTGAAAAAGAAAAAGTAATGTTTTAAGACTAATAATTTTCAGTTATAATTTGAACTGAGAATTGTTGTCAATATTTTGGCTATACGGACGGTCGGTTGAGCATGAGAAATGTTTGTCTCTTGTACAGAAATCTTCTAAATTAGCGTCAGAAAACAATCTTTCTGCAGACCGTACATTCTTCTCATCCATGGAAAGTGTTATCTGGGACAATGGTTATAACAGGATGTGGTGTTTTATCACTTCCTCTCAGTTCCATGTTCACAATATACATTGGATCCCAGGGAGAGGCAAAAAAGGAAGTAGGAAAGAAGCTAGTGAATTGAAAGGATAAGGAGGACAGCGGCTGAAAGAGGGCATCTGATTTCATGACAGCAGATTGTATTTAAAATGGGTCGAAGAACAAGGACACGAAGAAGAGGAGGAGTGCGTGTTCGGAAGCAAAGAGAGAGGGGGAAAGGAAAGGCTGGGACTGAGAGTAGGGACTTTGAATACGGGACTATGACAGGAAAAGGTAGAGTTGGTTCACATGATGCAGAGAAGGAAGGTGGATATACTGTGTGTCCAGGAGACCAGGTGGAAAGGTAGTAAGGCTAGAAGCTTAGGAGCAGACTTTAAGTTGAACTATTATGGTACTGACAAGAAGAGAAATGGAGTAGGAGTTATCCTGAAGGAAGAGTTTGTTAGGAACGTCCTAGAGGTGAAAAGAACGTCAGATAGACTTATGAGTCTGAAACTAGAAACTGAAGGTGTGATGCTCAATGTTGTTAGTGGCTATGCCCTGCAGGCGGGATATGAATTTGAAGAGAAGGAGAAGTTCTGGAATGAGTTAGATGAAGTGATGCAGAGTATTCCCGGAAATAAGAGAGTGGTAATTGGTGCAGACATCAATGGACATGCAGGTGAAGGCAATAGAGGGGATGAAGAAGTGATGGGCAGATTTGGTATCCAGGATAGGGACGCAGAGGGACAGATGGTGGTAGATTTTGCAAAAAGGATGGAAATGGCTGTAGTGAACACCTTCTTCCAGAAAAAAACGGGAACATAGGGTAACTTATAAGAGCGGAGGTAGGAGCATGCAGGTAGACTACATCTTGTATAGATGAGGTAACCTGAAAGAGATCAGTGACTGCAAAGTAGTTGTAGGTGAGAGTGTAGCCAGACAGCATAGGATGGTGGTTTGTAGGATGACTCTAGTGACAAGGAAGATGAAGAGGACAAAGGCAGAGCAGAGGACAAAGTGGTAGAAGCTGAAAAGGGAGGAGTGTTGCATGGTTTTCAGGGAGGAGTTGAGAAAGGGTCTGGGTGGTCAGGGTGAGCTTCCAGATGATTGGATAACTACAGCTAGTGTTATCAGGGAGACATCTAGAGGAGTTCTTGGTGTGTCATCTGGAAGGAAAGTAGATAAGGAGACTTGGTGGTGGAATGAGGAAGTGCAGGAGTATATACAGAGAAAACGGTTAGCAAAGAAGAAGTGGGATACTGAGAGGACTGAAGAGAACAGACAGGAGTTCAGGGAGATGCGGTGAACGGTAAAGATTGCGGTAGCAAAAGTAAAACAAAGGGCGTACGATGACTTGTATTTTTGGTTGGATAGTAAGGAGGGTGAGAATGATCTATACAGGTTGGCGAAACAGAGAGATAAAGATGGAAAGGATGTACAACAGGTCCAGGTGAATAAGGATGGAGAGGGAAATGTTTTGACAGATGCTAGAAGAGTGATGGGAAGATGGAAAGAGTACTTTGAAGAGCTGATGAATGTGGAAAATGAAAGAGAGGCAAGGGTAGAAGAGGGGACTATTGTAGACCACAAAGCAGCACAAATTAGTAAAAGTGAAGTGAGGAAGGCATTGAAGAGGATGAAGAGTGGAAAAGCAGTTGATCCTGATGATATACTTGTTGAGGTGTGGAAGTGTCTAGGAGAGGCAGCGGTAGATTTTCTGACTAGATTATTCAACAGCATCTTAGAGAGTGAGAAGATGCCTGAAGAATGGAGACAAAGTGTGATGGTGCCTATTTTTAAGAATAAAGGGGATGTGCAGAATTGTAGCAACTACAGAGGGATTAAGTTGATGAGCCATACAATAAAGTTATGGGAAAGAGTAGTGGAAACTAGACTGAGTGCAGAAGTCAGCATTTGTGAACAGCAGTATGGCTTCATTGCTAGGAAGAGTACTACAGATGCAGTATTTGCGTTGAGAATGCTGATAGAAAAGTATAGAGAAGGCCAGAGGGAACTGATTGTGTTTTTGTAGACCTAGAAAAAGCATATGACAGGGTGCCAAGAGAGGAGCTCTGGTATTGTATGAGGAAGTCTGGAGTGGCAGAGAAGTATGTTAAACTGGTGCAGGACATGTATGCTAGCTGTGAGACATTGGTACTGTATGCTGTAGGGGTAACAGAGAAGTTCAAGGAGCAGGTGGGACTCCATCAGGGATCAGCTCTGAGCCCCTTCTTGTTTGCAATGGTGATGGTAGACTGATGAGGCTAGACAGGAATCTCGATGGACCATGATATTTGCGTATGACATTGTGATCTGTAGTGAGAGCTGAAAACAGGTAGAGGAAAAGCTAGAGGTGGAGGTGTGCTCTGGAAAGGAGAGGAATGAAAGTTAGTCGCAGCAAGACAAAATATATGCATGTGAATGAGAGGAACTCGGATGGAACAGGGAGTGGAGATTAAGAAGCTGGAGGATTTCAGGTATTTGGGGTCAACAGTCCAGAGCAACAGAGTGTGGAAAAGAGGTGAAGAGATGGGTCCAAGCAGGTTGGAATGGCTGGAGAAAAGTGTCAGGGGTTGTCACGATGCACAGGGGCGGACTCGCGCAGGGAACCACACCACAGAGCAGGGATCTGGATCGGAAGCGCTTTATTGCGTTGATAACGGCAGATAGGGTGTTGCTGGTAAGCCCCTGGCCCCGAGACAGAGTTGCACAGGGCTGGGTCTCACCAGGACGGGTGGCAGACAGGACGGGTTGCAGGCAGGACAGGTTGCAGACGGGCCTCAGGTGGGACGGGCCCCAGGCAGGGTGGCAGACAGGACGGGTTGGGGACAGAGGTTACACCGGCCGACTGGGTCTGGTCGTAACGAGGGAGGGGACAGAGGTTACACCTGGGGTCCGGTAAGGATGGGGTCCGCAGTGGTATGAGAGCCACAATCCCCCGGCGCCAGGCAGAGTGTGCCGCTGCCCTTTATAGGGATCTTGATTAGCGGCATCTGGCGCCGATTACAATTGGGATCAGGTGTGAAACCCTGACAGGGGTACTATGTGATAGAGGACTATCGGCCAGAATAAAAGGAAAGGTGTACAAGACAGTGGTGAGACCAGCAATGATGTATGGACTAGAAACTGTTACAATGACCAAAAGACAGGAGGAACAGCACATGTTAGATGTTTTGGAGAGAAGGTCAGAGAAGCCAGACTGAGATGGTTCAGTCATGTACAGGGGAGGGATAGAGAATATATTGGTAGATGGATTTGGAGCTGCCAGGCAAGAGGTCTCGAGGAAGACCAAAGAGAAGATTTATGGACGTATTGAGAGAGAATATTAAGGTAGTTTGTGTGAGAAAGGAGGATACGGAGAATAGGGTTAGATGGAGAAAGTTGATTCGCTGTGGCGACCCCTGAAGGGAAAAGCCGAAGAAGAAGAAGAAGAAGATTGTATTTAAAATGTATATATTTCATTACCAGTAAATGTTTATTTTACATCTAGGCTTTCTAGGAGAAAGCCTACAGAAAGTTAACTCAAGAATTATATTCACTTCGGATCACAAGATGGATACCCAATTTCTTGGATTATGCAAATTGCCTTACTGTATAGTTTTATGCCATAGAAACATAGTTCAAAGTGCAAAACGTGGAAGATCAAGAATAGATTGAGATGTATTCATTCGTTACCTACTGCTGATTATGCATTCAGGGTTGCAGTGATGCCAAAGCCTATCACAGCCATCACAGCCATCATTGGATGAGGCCGAGTACACCCTGGACCAGTTACCAGGTGTTCCCAGGGCACTTATACAACCATTATCTCTCTCATTCACACATCTGGGAAATTTGGGTCTCCAATTAACGGTCTGCATGTTTTTGGATTGTCGGAGAAAACAGAAGAACCCGAGGGAAACCCACATTTGTATGCAGAACAAGCATTTCCACACAGAAAGGCCCCTTGAGGGAATCAAACCTTTGAGGTGGAAGTGCAAACCACTGCACCACCGTCCCGCCAAGATAGAGAATCACAAATGCCACTTATGTGTAGGAAATTGGAGTTCTGAATTGATAAAACAAACACATGCCTTGTGCATTTCTGCCATAGGAACCAGGACCTTTTGCTCGGCATGGAAAGCTGCTGCAAAGAAACGAATTGCGATAAATCAGAATCAGACTCTCGTTATTCACCAAATGTACAATGTAGACAGGACTTGTCATGGTATGAAAGCATCTTCTGACAGGAAATTTAAGATGATAGAAGAAGTTCTAAGAAGAAAAAATGTTAACTTAGCAATTAAAAAACTACCAAAAAAAGAACCGGTTGTGCTCGGGAAACATAAACTATTTTAGTGGGATATAGACACAATGAAAAGGACAAGTGTCTTTGGGAATGTTGGAGGATGTGGGACTATGAGAATTTGTCGAGTTGGGTGGTGGCCCGAGAGAAAAAGCTGTTCAAATGTCTGGTGGCCCTGATGAACCTGAACCTACAGCTTGGTGGGAGGGTTGTGAAAAGGCATTGACCTGGGTGTGATTTGTTGCCCACTGTCCTTCTTGCCCACTGCCTGGATTTGCAACTGTGTACAACAATTACAGGTTCCTGTTTGTGCCCATGAGATGACTGTTCACATGATGTATTTCAGTGTGTAATGTAAATAAATGATTATAATTATAATACATTTTATTTAAGGTGCTCTATAAAACCCTCAAAGACATCGCACTGATATATACATATACACAAAATACAGATCCAAAGGTGGGTTTTGAGTAGTGATTTGAAATGGTGAAATGAATATGAATGAGTGTTCCAGAATTTGGTGGGTAGTGAATTCCAGAGTGGTGAGATGGGCGGAGGGGACAGACAGGTGTATTGAGGAAGGGGATCTCAGGGAGCGGGAGGGGGTTGGAACCTTGGACAGTTGTGGGAGGGCAAGGTTGTGGATGGCCTTGAATGATAGCAGGCGGGATTTTGAATTGAATATGGAACTGAACCAGTTGCTAGTGGAGCTGTCGGAAGACAGGAATGATGTGATGGAGGAAAGAGGTTTGAGTGATGATATGGACAGCTCAGTTTTGGACTAGCTAAAGTTTTTGGAGGGATTTGAGCGAGAGACTGAAGAGGAGAGATTTGCAGTAGAGATCTGCAGCCAGGTCACCTCCTGGACTAGGCTGTGGACTACTGCAACTCTCGCCCACTACTGCAACTCTACAAGGATGGCGGCAGTGTGGGGGCGAGAGAGGGGTGGAGACGACAAATATTTCATAGCTGGAAGTAGGCAGACTGGGTGATGTTATTGATGTGAGACTTAAAGAATATTGTATTGTCAAGGATGACATCCAGACTCTTAACCTGGAGGGAGGCTGAAACTGAGGAGTCATCGATAATGAGAGAGAATCTGTTGGATTAGAATAAAGTGGATTTAATTGCCAATGAGGAGAACCTTGGTTTTGCTATGGTTTAGTTTGAAGTAGTTTAGGACAAACCAGGTCTTTATTTTGGAGATGCAATTAGTGAGCGAGATGGGTGGGAGAGTGGAGAAGAGTTTTGTGGTAAGGTGTCTAAATGCAACACACACATACATGGGGTGAAGCAAGCTGGAAGAAAGTCCCTCGTAAAAAAAGCATGTAGGCTTCATCCCAAACTCCCACTGCATTCCCCTCCAACATCAATGTGCACAAAATGTGCAAAATAAAACAAAAAACAACAAACCTTTATAATATAGTAAATAGGGTGTGTGGCTTCAAATTGGATGCCAAGATGGAAGAAACAGCAAAAGCCAGTAAAAAAATCTACTCATAACCATATATCATGGATTTATTAGAAGATTTTAAGGACCATTTTTGTGGATTATTTAGAAATTCAGTCAACATTAAATTCATATAAGTTGGAAAAGGGATAACTTGGTGGATAATTCATAATTCAACAAGATTTTTACCCAAGATTCTTTTAAAATGGAGAGCTGAATTCTGAAAACCTATATATATATCTTCAGATTAGATGTAAACACATAGAATATTAGTAGTGGAAAGACAAGGGAAAGAAGGGTATGCTCATGTCTTCACACATGTTAGCTTGTTGCCAGACCAGTATTTATAAACCTTTAAAATAGACCTTTTTGTGGTTGAAAACCTTAATAACTAGGCAGCAATCCCCATAAAAAATGACACGAGATTGGTCAGAAAATGAAAACATAACTGTCACCAATATATTGTTGTGCACAGGGACAGGTTGACAAAGTGGAACCACGCGGTGGTCCTGCACCACCACAGGTTGGCACCACAAAAGCCACTAACCCGAGAGCACATATGTCAAAGTCAAGGCCCGCGGGCCGGATCTGGTCCGAGAACAAATTATCTCTGGCCCCTGGGATGAAATTGAATTATTATTAGAACCGGCCGCAGGCCGCAGCCGCCTGCTGGTGTTTTGGCCACGCCAATACTACGTTCCCCTCAATGCAACGGTACCGCGCGAACTCACTGGAACGCAGCTAGCGGTCTTTGGTTTCATTCTTCATTAGCAGTCAGAGCAGATGTCAAATTTCAGCTCCCTCCTCCCCAAAAATGGCTAATTGAAAGGTGGACACTGAAAACAGGGGATTTCAAGGCAGGTGGGAGGCAGAGTACATGTAAAAGGCAAACCTGTGTGTCTTTTATGAGGAGAAAGTTTGGCTGAAGATGCGGATAGAAAACTTGAGCCACTTCTCAGCTGCCAGACCATGGAAGAGAAGCTCTCTACCGCTGCGTTTCCAAGTGCACAGTTTGCCAATCAATAGGGGTGGGTGGATCGATCCAAATATCGATACTATTGATACTAAGCAAGTACTTGGATCGGATCGATACTATTGTCCTGGGATCGATACTTCGCCCCGCCACCAATTTCCTCAAAGCGCCGCTTCTCTGCACAAAAAGCGCACGCCCCTATCTCTCTCGCCCAGCACTGGCCGCTACTCTGAGTCTCTGCCTGAGTGAGTGACTCAGGCACACTTTTAGCCTCTCCCCCTCTGCGAACATTTCCCTGTCCGAGCAAGACTGCAAAGAAACAGCTGGGACTAATGGCAACACCAGTACCTGCAGAAAGGATTTTCTCAAAAGCAGGACAGTTAGTGACTCAGAGAAGAAGTGCAATAAAAGGGAAAAATATAAACATTTTACTGTTCCTGAACAAAAACCTGCAAATCCGTTGTCACTATGGCAACAGTGCCAAAAGGGATTCTTCCCTTTGAGCAGAGAGCCAAAGGATGGGAATGAGAGCCAATTGTGTTTACACTTTATTTGCACTACTGACTTCATTTTCAAAATATTGTGCAATGGAAGGTATTATAGTTGTCATGTTGACATTGGTATATTTGTATTTTCGTTACGTTGCTTCCTTTCTTGGTTTGACTCTCTGGACTTTTGTTCTGAAACAGTTGTTGTCGTAGACGTATTTTATTTTTTCAATACTATTAGCTTGCATTGTAGTTATTTAATAAAAAATAAAACATTTTTATTGCCTAAAATCTTTGTCCTGTGTTTATCATAATTATAATAGACTAACTCGGGGGGGGGGGGTCAATTATTCAATGATCATGACATGTCCAAGCAAAAAGTATTGGTATCGTATTGGCCGATACTACCCTGTATTTACTTGGTATCGGATCGATGCCAAAATTTCCAATATCGCCCACCCCTAATAATCAACATACTTGTAGCCGACTCCCAACGCCGATTTGCTGACTTCGAAGCCCAAAAAAGCAGGTTTGGACTGCTCCGCAATCCTTTTGCAGTTGATGTGGAAAGCGCACCACCAAACCTACAAATGGAGTTGATTGAGCTCCAGTGCAATGACACACGGAAGGAAAAAAAATGACAGAGTGGGTGCTGCTGAGTTTGCACGTTTCATCCCCGACATAATGCCCCAGCTGCGCATCCAAGCTGCTTGGACGCTCTCTATGTTTCGCAGCACATGCCTGTGTGAACAACTGTTCTCTTTGATGAAGCTGAACAAAACATCGCACGGGAGCCGTCTTCATGATAACCACCTTCACTCAATCCTGAGGATTTCCTCATCTCAGAGCCTGACCCCGAACATTGATGAACTTATACAAAAGACGAGACACCACCAAGTATCAGGCTCCGCCTCAGACAAGTGATCATCCCAGAGCATGAACGTATTTTTAGTTTTTAATTCAGTTAAATTTTTACATTATTTTCTACAAGACATGTGATTTTTCTTTGAAGAAAGTATTGTTTTGTCTGTGTGCCATAGATTTTTGTATGGCTCCTATCTGATTGCAGATAGGAGCCATCAGAAAGAATACAACTGATTTGATTTATTTGTTTTTATTTTCTCATTTTACTATTTGAAAGCAGTAATTGATGTGATCATAGAGTAGCACGATATTGCATTTTCAGTTTATAATGCATGCAATTTCATTTATGTATCTAGTTCTTGGTTCAATACGCTATGTTCAGTCAGTTCAATATGTTTAATAAACACTGAATTAGTCTGGCCCTCGGCTTGTAACAAATTTGTTTTTTTGGCCCTCCGTGTATTTGACTTTGACACCCCTGCCCTAGAGGATAGTGAATCAATGAGTGGATACCAGCCTCTGGGCTTTGCCTCATCTGCAGAGCCTGCTGGGGAGTCATCCAATTCACCCCACCAACAGAAAATGATCCTACACCCTTTGACATTATTGTGGACACAAACATGCTGAGGACAAATTACTACCAAGGAAGGGTCTGTATTGTATGTCCCTGAGGGAAACCAGTGACTGAGACTTTTAAGTAATGCTTGCTTTGAAATTTGTGAACTTTCTCACCTCTCAACAGTTTGACAGTTAAAAGCCCAAGTTCTTATCTGACTGTGCTGTACATGTACACTTGTCGTGCACTAACTTTACTATTGCATGAAGAGAGCAGAATGAAGAGGCACCATGAATAAAACTGTTTGCAAAGTTAATGAGATGCTGATTTTTCTGCTGTAAAATCATGTAAAACACCTGTAATAATAGATCATAATTCTCATTCAATTTATTATTCCAAGTGAGGTGAATATTTTTTATAGATCAGTTTTATAGATTTTTTATCTATCTGTGGAAAATGCTGTGGATAGTTTTTTTTTTTTTTAATTAGCTATAACTCATAATATGTTGTTTCTTTAAGCATTCACTTAGCATCTCATCTAGTTTGGCCAACTGGACCTTTGCTGTTTCATTCTGGACAATTGATCTGGAGCTCACTCATCCCCAGCCCTCCTTGTTCTGCATTTTGTACAGTTTGAGGGTGTTGGCTTTAGGATGACATTTCCCATACAAGGTGAGATGAAGAGAAGATTTGGACTTTTCAATAAACCATGTAATTCAACTGGATTCACTTTGAGGAGTATATAGAATGTTCTTTGACCTTTTGATAATATAAACATATTTTGATATTTCCACTTTTTTCTGAGGTAGATTGACAACAAAGCTGATAATTATATGAGTCTTCATTACTAGATTTAGAGCATAACCCACCTTGACCCAACAGAGGTGTTTGTTGTTACAGTGGTCATATTTGACTCTGCAGTTAATATGAACTTCAAGCTCACATATTTCTTCTGGATGGCTATTAGGAGACAGGTTTTAGCCTATAGAAGACTAGGGAAGCAATTGCCTTTGTTTTGCTTACCCATTTTTGTGTGAGATAAATGTTCCTTGACCTCTTCATTCACAGATTTCCAGGTGAAGCTGTGTGCAGACAGAAAAAAACTGCACGGCAAATACCCAAAGTATTATAAAAAAAACCACTGCAGCTACTGAGTTTGTAAAATACAGCTTTTACTGTCAAATAAGAATCAACATCTTTATTTATATAACTCTATCTTGCTTTCTAAACACCAGTCAATAATGATGTTGTTTCAAATTAGATGTACTACATAAATGGTGGATAGAGGGTGATCAAAGTATACGACTAATCCTCATACTCATATAAAAAAATATTTCTGTAAGCATGAGCATGCATATGTGAGCAGACGAACATCACAGTTAAACCCAGAAGCCTCAGATGTTAATACAAAATGATTAAGTAATAATACATATAATTATAATAATACGAGGAAATCTTGTGTATGGATATCAGTGACGTCAGATTTGGGTATCACTTTGGAACACCAGATGTATTAGTATCCATGTTAGGTTAAAAAAAATGTGTTTACATTTCTTTACTATTGTTTTCTAGAAAAAAAAAATGTTTTAACGAACAGGTTAGTTTTTCAAGAAATTGATTGAGGCCATAATTAATATTATATTCCATACATATTATACATAAGTAAATATACACATATATTCCTAAGCTGATACCACTCACTGTATTTCAAGTAATGCTATTTCTTGTAATGTGTGAATGTGACTGGCTACGATGACATTAAATTCCCTCTGGTATTCAAAAAGTACATCTACATAAATAGATAGAGGATAGATATAAATACACCGCTCAAAAACATAAAGGGAGCACTTAACACAATGTAACTCCAAGTCAATCACAAGTCTGTGAAAAGGAGAGGTTCTGCAGGTGGTGCCCACTTCTAAGGTCACATGGTTTCTGGCTCATGTTTTGGGCCCTTTTGAATGCTGGTGGTGCCTCACGCTAGTGGTAACATGAGATGCACTGTACAGCCCATACAAGTGGCTCAGGTAGTGCAACTTATCCAGGATGGCACATCAATGTGAGCTGTGGCTAGAACATTTGCTGTGTCTGTCAGCGTAGTGTCCAGAGCATGGAGGTACTACCAGGAGACAGGCCAGTTCATCAGGAGAAGTGGAGGAGGCCGTAGGAGGGCAGAAACCCAGCAGCAGGACTGCTACCTCTGCCTTTGCGCAAGGAGGAACAGGAGCCCTACCAGAGCCCTGCAAAATGACCCCCTGCAGGCTACAAATGTGCACGTGTCTCCTCAGTCAGAAACAGACTCCATGAGGGTGGTATGACAGCCTGATGCCCACAGGTGGGGGTTGTAAAGGTTTACCTTTGGAGAGCCCTCCATGTGCTCTCCAGAGGTTGCCTGACTGCCATTAAGCACTCAGATGAGCTCTTCAGACCCTTTGAGACCATATGCTTTTGTAGTTGGCCCTGGGTTCCTCCTAAAGCTAGACCTCATGTGGCTGGAGTGTCCGATGGATTGTCCATTCCCTAGACCTGAATCCAATTGAGCACCAATTGAGGAAGCTCCTCAGCATCATGGACAACGTCCATCACCCCCTGCATGCCACACTGACGTCCTGTCAGAGCTCTTTCAGTCATAGACTGATACCACCAAGGAGCTCCACTGAACGCCACAGGAGGTCTTTCCTACCTGAGGCTATCAGACTTTTCAATTCCTCTTCCCTCAGCCACAGGGAATCTTCAAATCTTTGTACTTAAGACCTTCTTAAGACATTCTTATTCTCCCTCCTTCCTACTATTATCTATTACTGTTATGTTTTTGTTTGAAACTCTGGCACAACAATTTCCTTTGGGATAAATAAAGTTGTTCTCATCTCATCTCATCTCACATCTGGGACATAGTGTCTTGCTCCATCCACCAATGCCACGCTGCCAAAACTGTTAAGGAGTTGGCGGATGTTTTAGTCCAGGTCTGGGAGGAGAGCCCTCAGGAGACCATCCAGCGCTTCATCAGAAGCATGCCCAGGTGTAGTAGGGAGGTCATACGGGCACGTGAAGCCCACACACACTGGTGACCCTAATTTTGACTTGCTTTAAGAATATCACATCAAAGTTGTCTCAGTCTGTGTTGTCCCCCCCCCACTTTAATTTTGAGTGACTCCAAAGCCAGCCCCCTATGGGTTAATAAATTTGATTTCCATTCATCATTTTTATGACTTTGTCAGCACATTCAACTATGTAAAGAGCAAAGTATTTAATAAGTATTCCATTCAGATCTAGGATGTTATTTTAGAGTTCCCTTTTTTGAGCAGTGTATAGTTAGTTAGTTAGTCCTCTTGCACAACGGGATGCGCAGAGCCAACCGTGGCTACCAGGTTTCTCCATCTGGGTCTATCGTTGGCAAGTTGTTGAGGTCCTGGGCCACAACATCAAGCCAGCAGGTGCGGGGGGCACCTCTGGGTCTTCTCCATCCGGCTACCTAGGGATTAAAGGCCAAGATGGTGCTTGTGGGATGTCCGGCAAGCGGATGATGTGGTCATACCATCGAACTTGCCGCATTGCTGTGAGGCAAGATGCTGGGGGCTGCTGGGTTTGATCTCTTAGGGTCTTTTCAGTGACATGCTGGGTCCAGCTGATGCCTTCTAATGTCCTGAGGGCCCTGGAGTCAAATCCATCAAGCCTGGCTCCCAAGCGTGTTATTCAGTGGCCAGGTTTTGGAGCCATAGAGTAGGACAGAGATGACTGAGGCATTGTAGACCTGGAGCTTTGTCATCCGGGATATGTGCCGGTGGCGCCACAATGGTCTCCACAGGGACTGCATTACTGACACCGCAAGGGCATGGCGCCGGTCAGTCTCAACTTTGAGGTCTCCGGTATTTGACACGATCGAGCCGAGGTACTTGAAGGTGCAGCCTCAGGGTGGCAAATGCAGCCTCAGGGCGGCACTGGCCCGTGTCTCTCTGAACCTGCCTTGGGGGGGCACAGAGCAGTGTCTCCCTGTGCCGGTCCCAAGCCCGGATAAATGCAGAGGGTTGCGTCAGGAAGGGCATCCGCGTAAAGCTTTTGCCAAAACCAAACATGCGAGTTAACCAAAACTATACCATACCGGATCGGTTGTGGACCGGATTAAAAACGACCACCATTGGTACTGATGACCTACAGGGTACTAATGGAAATTGGGCTACTGTGGGTCGAAGAACAAGAACAAGTAGAAGAGGAGGAGTGCGTCTTCAGAAGCAGAGAGAGAGGAGGAAAGGAAAGAGCCTGGGACTGAGAGTAGGGACTTTGAATATTGGGACTGACAGGAAAAGGTAGAGAGTTGGTCGACATGATGCAGAGAGGGGAAGTGGATATACTGTGTGTCCAGGAGACCAGGGGGAAAGATAGTAAGGCTAGAAGCTTAGGAACAGTCTTTAAGCTGTACTATTATGGTACTGACAAGAAGAGAAATGGAGTAGGAGTTATCTTGAAGGAGGAGTTTGTTAGGAACGTCCTAGAGGTGAAAAGAACGTCAGATAGACTTATGAGTCTGAAATTGGAAACTGATGGTGTGATGCTCAACGTTGTTAGTGACTATGCCCCGCAGGTGGGACATGAATCTGAAGAGAAGGAGAAGTTCTGGAATGAGTTAGATGAAGTGATGCAGAATATTCCCAGAAATGAGAGAGTGGTAATTGGTGCAGACTTCAATGGACATGTTGGTGAAGGCAATAGAGGGGATGAAGAAGTGATGGGCAGATTTGGTATCCAGGATAGGAATGCAGAGGGACAGATGGTGGTAGATTTTGCAAAAAGGATGGAAATGGCTGTAGTGAACACCTTTTTCCAGAAAAAACAGGAACATGGGGTAACTTATAAGAGCGGAGGTAGGAGCACGCAGGTAGACTACATCTTGTATAGACGGGGAAACCTGAAAGAGATCAGTGACTGCAAAGTAGTTGTAGGTGAGAGTGTAGCCAGACAGCATAGGATGGTGGTTTGTAGGATGACTCTGGTGACAAGGAAGATGAAGAGGACAAAGGCAGAGCAGAGGACAAAGTGGTAGAAGCTGAAAAGGGAGGAGTGTTGCATGGTTTTCAGGGAAGAGTTGAGAAAGGGTCTGGGTGGCCAGGGTGGTCTTCCAGATGATTGGACAACAACAGCTAGTGTTATCAGGGAGACAGGTAAAAGAGTACTTGGTGTGTCATCTGGAAGGAAAGTAGATAAGGAGACTTGGTGGTGGAATGAGGAAGTGCAGGAGTATATACAGAGAAAACGGTTAGCAAAGAAGAAGTGGGATACTGAGAGGACTGAAGAGAACAGACAGGAGTTCAGGGCGATGCGGCGAAAGGTAAAGATAGAGGCAAAGCCAAAACAAAGGGCGTACGATGACTTGGTTGACTCGGTTGGATAGTAAGGAGGGTGAGAATGATCTATACAGGTTGGCGAAACAGAGAGATAAAGATGGAAAGGATGTACAACAGGTCCGGGTGATTAAGGATGGAGAGGGAAATGTATTGACAGATGCTAGAAGAGTGATGGGAAGATGGAAAGAGTACTTTGAAGAGCTGATGAAAAAGGAAAATGAAAGAGAGGCAAGGGTAGAAGAGGTGACTATTGTAGACCACAAAGTAGCACAAATTAGTAAAAGTGAAGTGAGGAAGGCATTGAAGAGGATGAAGAGTGGAAAAGCAGTTGGTCCTGATGATATACCTGTGGAGGTGTGGAAGTGTCTAGGAGAGGCAGCGGTAGATTTTCTGACTAGATTATTCAACAGAATCTTAGAGAGTGAGAAGATGCCTGAAGAATGGAGACAAAGTGGGATGGTGCCTATTTTTAAGAATAAAAGGGATGTGCAGAATTGTGGCAACTATAGAGGGATTAAGTTGATGAGCCATACAATAAAGTTATGGGAAAGAGTAGTGGAAACTAGACTGAGTGCAGAAGTCAGCATTTGTGAACAGCAGTATGGCTTCATTGCTAGGAAGAGTACTACAGATGCAGTATTTGCGTCGAGAATGCTAATAGAAAAGTACAAAGAAGGTCAGAGGGAACTGATTGTGTTTTTGTAGACCTAGAAAAAGCATATGACAGGGTGCCAAGAGAGGAGCTCTGGTATTGCCACACATAAATCACATCACCAAAACATCTTTTTCCACCTCCGAAACATAGCACGCCTCCGACCCACTCTTTCACCCTCTGCTGCTGAAACACTAATCCATGCATTTATCACCTCCAGACTCGACTATTGCAATAGTATCCTATATGGCCTCCCCTCTAATGCCCTTCAAAAACTGCAATACGTCCAAAACTCTGCTGCCCGACTACTTACCCGCTCCCCTTCCAGAGAACACATCACCCCCATCCTCCGTCAACTTCACTGGCTGCCCATCAAACAACGCATCCACTTCAAGATCCTCCTCACCACCTACAAAGCCCTCAACAACCTCGCCCCCCCATATCTCACCGACCTTCTACGTCGCCACTCTCCAGCCCGTCGTCTTCGCTCCTCGGATGAAAACCTCCTAACTCCAATCTGTAAGTCCAAGTACCGCACCCTGGGAGACAGAGCCTTCGCCATCGCCGCCCCCACCCTCTGGAACTCCCTCCCCCCTGCCATCCGAGAGTCAAACTCATTGTCTTCCTTCAAAAACAACCTCAAGACCCACCTCTTCCAAACCACCTACAACACCCACAGCTCTTCCCATTAACAATGTTTATGTTCTATGTTTTTCTGTCGTCAACTTGTAAAGCGTCTTTGTGTACCGTGAAAAGTGCTATACAAATCGTATGTATTATTATTATTATTATTATTATTATTATTATTGTATGAGGAAGTCTGGAGTGGCAGAGAAGTATGTTAAACTGGTGCAGGACATGTATGCTAGCTGTGAGACACTGGTACGGTGTGCTGTGGGGCAGGCCTGGCCAACCTGTGGCTCCCAAGCCACATGCGGCTCTTACGTTCATGTCAATTCTTGTATTTTTGTGGTTTTTTTTTGCTGTGCCCGGAGAACACTGGAGCGGCACGTGATTGTACAAGTAAAAAACACACAAACACAAAAGTCGACATGAATGTAAGAGCCCCATGCGGCTCAGGAGCCACAGGTTGGCCAGGCCTGCTGTAGGGGTAACAGAGAAGTTCAAGGTGGAGGTGGGACGCCATCAGGGATCAGCTTTGAGCCCCTTTTTGTTCGCAATGGTGATGGATAGGCTGACAGATGAGGTTAGACAGGAATCCCCATGGACCATGATGTTTGCGGATGACATTGTGATCTGTAGTGAGAGCAGAAAACAGGTAGAGGAAAATCTAGAGAGGTGGAGATATGCTCTGGAAAGGAGAGGAATGAAAGTTAGTCGCAGCAAGACAGAATATATGTGTGTGAATGAGAGGAACTCGGGTGGAACGGTGAGGCTAGAGCAGTGGTTCTTAACCTGGGTTCGATCGAACCCTAGGGGTTCGGTGAGTCGGTCTCAGGGATTCGGTGGAGCCTCCGCCACAGAGGTCCACCCCTCACTCTAGTCTGCTGTTAGTGGGCACAGTCATTGAAAGCGTCTTGCTCTGAGATTCTCAAAGGCAACAGCAGAAGTCACACTGAGGTAAGTTGTTTTGAGTTCATGCACTGTGTTGGTTTTGTTATTTGAACAAGGTGATATTAATGCACAATTCATTTTGTGCACCAGTTAAAAAAATCATATTTTATTTTTTACTAAAGAAGGGTGCGGTGAATGAGCATATGAAACTGGTGCCTCCAACAAGGTTAAGAGCCACTGGGCTAGAGGGAGTGGAGATCAAGAAGCTGGAGGATTTCAGGTACTTGGGGTCAACAGTCCAGAGCAACAGAGAGTGTGGAAAAGAGGTGAAGAGATGGGTCTAAGCAGGTTGGAATGGGTGGAGAAAAGTGTCAGGGGTACTATGTGATAGAAGACTTTCAGCCAGAATAAAAGGAAAGGTGTACAAGACAGTGGTGAGACCAGTGATGATGTATGGACTAGAAACTGTTACAATGACCAAAAGACAGGAGGCATAACTAGAGGTTGCAGAGATGGAGATGTTGGGAGTGACCAGGATGGATAGGATCAGGAATGAGTCTATCAGAGGAACAGCACATGTTAGGTGTTTTGGAGAGAAGGTCAGAGAAGCCAGACTGAGAGGATCAGGTCATGTAAAGAGGAGTTAGAGAATATATTGGTAGACGGATGCTGGAATTGGACAAGAGGTCTCGAGGAAGACCAAAGAGAAGATTTATGGACGTAGTGAGAGAAGATATGAAGGTAGTTGGTGTGAGAGAGGAGGATACGGAGAATAGGGTTAGATGGAGAAAGTTGACTTGCTGTGGCGACCCCTGACGGGAAAAGCCAAAAGAAGAGCTGAGGTACTTGAAGGTAGAGACAAAGTGGACAGGGGTGCCATCGAAGATGAGTGGTGGTACATCAGGTCCCTCTCCTACGTGCATAAGCTCAGTTTTTGGCCAGCTTATCTTCAGGCCGAGTTTCCTGGACTCCTTATCAAAAGCATGGAGGGCCTCACGAAGCTGGTCAGCGGTCTCACTGAACAGCGTGGTGTCATCCGCGTACTCGAGATCTCTGGGGGTGTAGCTGCCTATGGGGACCCCAGGGATCCGCTCAGAGACTTTTGTCATCAGATGGTCAATGACACAATTAAAAAGTTCTGGCGCGGCGACACAGCCCTGCCTCACCCGCTGTTGATGGGGAACCACTCAGAGTCCAAGCCATTCACGCGCACACAGCTTTCAGCCCCTTGGTAGAGATGCCTAAAGAGTGTGGTCATTTTGGCCGGGGCTCCGAGGGATGTCAGGATATTGCAGAGAGGGCCGTGGTCCACCGTGTCGAAGGCCGCTTTTAGGTTGATGAAGGCAATGTAGAGGTGCCGGTCCTTCCTGAACTCCCGGGCCTTTTCATTTATGAGCCGGAGGGCAGAGATGTGATCTGTGGCGGACCGATTGGTCATGAAGCCGGCTTGCTGTTGGCGGCGTCTGCTTTGGGTTGCAGGTAGAGCACGGGTTAGTAGGATGTGGGTGAATAGTTTTCCGGGGATGGAGAGGAGGGTGATTCCTCTGTGGTTGCTGCAGGTCAGCTGATCACCCTTATGCTTCCAGAAGGGAAGTATAATGCCCTGCCTCCAGTCATCAGGCAGCGACTCAGTGGCCCACACATGGTTGATAATTTGTGTGAGCCAAAGGATGATGTTGTTACCTCCGGCCTTCAGCATCTCAGCTGTGATGGAACATGGGCCAGGGGCTTTGCCATTTTTGAGCTTTGACAAGGCTGCCTACACTCCGGCTGGGGTGACCGGGGAGATGAGACAGTCCGGGTTATTGTTGGGGTGGTGGAGGTGGGGGCTTCTGGTAGGGGAGGATGGTTTAGGAGCTCACTGAAGTGCTCCTTCCAGCGACTGAGGCAGTCAGCTTCAGTGGATATGTCACGATGTGCTGGGGCGGACTCGAGCAGGGAACCACACTTCAGGGCAGAGATGGGTGGAAAGCGCTTTTATTTGGTTGCAGACTGGACTGGACGGGTTGCAGACTGGACGAGTCGAGTTGCAGACTGGACGAGTTGCAGACAGAACGGCAGAGGCTGGGCCTCAACAGTACGGATTGCCGTGACTCGGGAAGGGCACAGAGGTCACGCCGGCCGTCTGGGCCCGGCCGTGACTCGGGAAGGGAACAGAGGTCACGTCGGCCAACTGGGCCCGGCCGTGACTCGGGAAGGGAACAGAGGTCACGTCGGCCAACTGGGCCCGGCCGTGACTCGGGAAGGGAACAGAGGTCACGTCGGCCAACTGGGTCCGGCCGTGACTCGGGAAGGGAACAGAGGTCACACCTGGGGTCCGGTCGTAGCAGGGGTGAGGTCCGGGTCGTAGCAGGAGTGAGGTCCGGGTCGTAGCAGGGCCTCACAGTAGTCCATGAGGACCACAATCCCCCGGCACCAGGCAGAGAGTGCCGCTGCCCTTTATAGGGATCTTGATTAACGGCATCTGCTGCAGCTGGCGCAGATTACAACGGGGATCAGCTGTGAACCCTGACAGGATAGGACGTTTCCGGCTGCAGTGTATAGAGCGATCAATATATGCCAAGGAAATGCACCCCCAACATGCAACCCCCTCCCACCACCACCCATAGCAAAAGCGTACCCAGTAGTGATTGGGTCACTTGGAGCAGTAAGTGCCAAGCAGGGAGAATGGTTCCAGCAGATTCCATGGAAAAGATTCCTGACTAGAGGTGTGCAATCCTGAGAACAATGAGCATCACGCACAGTTTCCTTGAGGAAGCTTAGGATGTAATTGTCCATTCTGATTTTTTTTTTTTTTAAGTTTAAGAAGGCGAGAATGGCAAGACTAAGGAGAGAGAGTCTTTCATTCCAGTTATCAATATAATCATACCACTTGAAGGAGACTGGAGAAAAGGCTGACAAGCTCTGAGAGGTTCCCGTCTGCTGAGCAATAACCAAAGCTATTTTGAGTAGTGGAAGTGCGTATCTGCGTAAGGAGTAAAACTAGACATCAAAACACACTCCTATACCCATTGGGGCTTTTTGTCCTGCTGACAAGAGATCTCTGAAGAACTTTGTCAAAGCCAAAACCAGTATCTGACCAGTTTATCTTTTTTATTGGTTAATGCACACTTTCTTTCTTCAACACTTTGTGGTTACTATAAGACTGAAATATAAAGATTGCAAACCCATGTTAGAAAGCAACCGTGAAAAGTTAAATTAATCTATAATCTGTTGTTATGCATCTCTTAATAGAACGTGATTACAGGTTACAGTAGATTTCCCTACAATTCCCTAGCCGGGAATCAAACTGCCAACTTTTTTATTGTAGAGACAGCTTCTTGACAAACTGAGCCACACCTGCTCCAAAAAAATGGAATAAGCAATAAGTTAGCGAAAAATCCCTTGAGGAAAAAAGTCAGACATTTAGAAAGAAAGAAAAAAACATTAGGAAGACTATCCACAGAAATAAGTGGACGGCTAAACTTAAAATTGTATCTCAAACAAACTGACAACCATTTGCATCTATTATATTTGGTGATCAAATAGTTCAGAAATCAGAGATTATATGCTCTAAATACACAGATGATAAATACATAGACTTTCTGAAATTGAATACATAAAAATATTCTAGCTCTGCCTCCTGTCTTTTTGTCATTGGAACTGTTTCTAGGCCATACAGCATTGCTGGTCTTACCACTGTCTTGTACACCTTTCCTTTCATTCTGGCCGATAATCCTCCATTGCATAGTACCCCTGACACTTTTCTCCACCCATTTCAACCTGCTTGAACCCGTTTCTTCACCTCTTTTCCAGTCTCCGTTGCTCTGGACTGTTGACCCCAAGTGCCTGAAATCCTCCAACTTCCTGATCTCACTCCCTGTAGCCTCACCGTTCCACCTGAGTTCCACTGCACACACTGCACACAATACGCACTAACACACACACTTCAGTCAGACTTAATGAATCTGGGTACCGACAGAGAGAAAGAAATGTTGAAATAATTTGTAACAGACAAAACCCAGTGTCTCCTCTCTGCTGCTGACTTTGGTCTTTGATTAGCCAGTGACTCCATTAAGATTACATTTCCTGCATGTAAATTATTGCAAGAAGTATCCAAATAGCAACCAAAAAATTTCAAGAACTCTGGGTCCCTATTAAGCAAAATCAATCATTTCAGGATATGTATAACACTTTTCTTGTTCATTCGTCACTGATAATGTTAAAATTGATCTGCTCCTTGTATAATTTTCTTTTGGTTTTCTACAAAAAATGTTGAATGTGTCAATTAAAAAGTCGGTGAGCATTGAAGACCACCGAAACTAGTAATACGCATGCCATGTATGTGTAAGGGAATAAAAAAAAAACAACAAATATGGAATTGAATCACTTTCTTGTAATGTGTCCTGAGGATACTTTATCTTTAGATAAAGATGCCTTTCAAATCAGTTTGACATTGTGTGGTGTATGTCTTGCTTTTAAGGCATGGTATTTCAGTTAAATCTTTCAAGACTTCTGTATAAGTAACAGTTTCCTCTTTTTTTGGGGAGCGAATCTATACATTTCAATATTGCTTCAAAACTCTGGTCTAACGGCCTACGGTCCCTGTTGGAAACATCTGGACATTATCCATGGAACCAGTTATGAACAATATTGCAGACCAGGATGTCCTTTAGCACTCTTTGTTTGGAGTGTAACTTACAATTGAGGTCAACAGCTGCATAGCAGAATCTGTGCTCTGGAAAGACACGGGAAGCTGACAGGAAGCAGGCAGAAAGCTGGCAGGCATGAAAAGGAAGTGCACATAGACAGAGGACATGGTGACAGTTCACTTCAGCCCCTCATTGCTGTGAACCATATAACCATTATCACACAGAACACATGCACCCATGGCGATAGTAGATATTTTATCTGCTGGATGATTTAATTCTTGTTTTTTTCAAGTTTCTAATTCCCACAGTCCAAAAACATGCGTCAATTTAATTGGAAAAAATAGAAATATTATCCGGATGAATTAATAAGAGAGTGAATGGTTGTCTGTCTCTGTATCTGGCTGTGCTATTGACTGGTGACCAGTCCAGAGTTTACCCCACCTCTCACTATAAATAGGATAAGTGGCAGATAATGGATGGATAGATTGAAATTGAAAACTCTGTGATCCAGCACAAACTAGTCCAAAAGTAGTAGTAGATAAATAAACATTTCAGCCTTTTCAAGTATGCTGACTTGATCCCAAAGTGATGAAGCTGCTCGAATCTGTTATGTTCAGGAGACTCAGGAGACCCAGGAGACTATGTCTCTAGGCTGGCCTGGGAACACCTTGGGATACCCCCAGAAGAGCTAGACCATGTGGCTGGGGAGAGGGAAGCCTCTCTGCTCTGGCTGCTGCTAAAGTGCATTGTTTTAAAGTTAAAGATACATCTTGCTAAATCCTCAAAACAAGAGACTTCTGAAGGATGCTGACTTCAGGACTTCGGAGTACAATCAGAGTTTGTATGGAGCTCTACTAGAACAACATAGGGGTAGGATCTCTAATTGCTGAGTTCTGCTATTACCAAAGCCAGCAAAATTCTTTTTGTGTACACAAAAAAAGGAGCACTTTTGTAGAAACAGCTAGATGCAAGATTGCAAAGACATGAAGAATGTCTCATCCACAATTTCAGTGTAAAGCTCAGTGTCTGGGGGTGTTTTTGAAGAGGAACGAAAAAAATGTTTAAATGTGTTTCTGTTTGCCTGAAGAGATTTAACCGCCATTAACACTGAAGATATTCCAATTTTTCTTAAGCACTTCATCTGAAACGTCACAATATGCTTGGTTTAATTGTTTGTTTTTTTTTGGTAAAGGAAAATAAATTACATCCAAATATTATGTCTCGTACATATTGGATGGCTTTGATATTAAGTTAGAGCTGCTAATCTTGAGTAACAGCGGCAGGAAGTGATCTGGGTAAGTGGAAGCATGTAGCGGATGAAGATAAATGGACATGATTGATTGGGGCAACTATAGAGGGATAAAGTTGATGAGCTATACAATGAAGTTATGGGAAAGAGTAGTAGAAACTAGACTGAGAGCAGAAATCAGCATTTGTGAACAGCAATATGGCTTCATGCCTAGATAGAGTACTACAGATGCAGTATTTGCGTTGAGAATGCTAATAGAAAAGTACAGAGAAGGCCAGAGGGAGCTGCATTGTGTTTTTGTAGACCTAGAAAAAGCATATGACAGGGTGCCAAGAGAGGAGCTCTGGTATTGTATGAGGAAGTCCGGAGTGGCAGAAAAGTATGTTAAACTGGTGCAGGACATGTATGCTAGGTGTGAGACACAGCCCCTTTTTGTTCGCAATGGTGATGGACAGGTTGACAGATGAGTTTAGACAGGAATCGCCATGGACCATGATGTTTGCGGATGACATTGTGATCTGTAGTGAGAGCAGACAACAGGTAGAGGAACATCTAGAGAGGTGGAGGTATGCGGTGGAGGTATGCTCTGGAAAGGAGAGGAATGAAAGTTAGTCGCAGCAAGACAGAATATATGCATGTGAATGAGAGGAACTCGGGTGGAACAGTGAGGTTACAGGGAGTGGAGATCAAGAAGCTGGAGGATTTCAGGTACTTAGGGTCAACAGTCCAGAGCAACGGTGAGTGTGGAAAAGAGGTGAAGAGGCGGATCCAAGCAGTTTGGAATGGGTGGAGAAAAGTGTCAGGGGTACTATGTGATAGAGGACTATCGGCCAGAATAAAAGGAAAGGTATACAAGACAGTGGTGAGACCAGCGATGCTGTATGGCCTAGAAACTGTTGCAATGACCAAAAGACAGGAGGCAGAACTAAAGGTTGCAGAGATGAAGATGTTGAGGTTCTCTTTGGGAGTGACCAGGATGGATAGGATCAGGAATGAGTCTATCAGAGGAACAGCACATGTTCGATGTTTTGGAGAGAAGGTCAGAGAAGCTGAGATGGTTCAGTCATATACAGAGGAGGGATAGAGAATATATTGGTAGACGGATGCTGGAATTGGAGCTGACAGGCAAGAGGTCTCGAGGAAGACCAAAGAGAAGATTTATGGACGTAGTGAAGATGGATATGAAGGTCGTTGGTGTGAAAGAGGAGGATACAGAGAATAGGGTTATATGGAGAGAGTTGATTCACTGTGGCGACCCCTGAAGGGAAAAGCCAAAATGGGGTTAGGGTTAGGGTTAGGGTTAGGGTTAGACATGATTGATTGGGGCTTTAACTGAATTAAAATCTCTAAAGGAAAATTGCTGTTGCTGTATGAGAAATATATCTAAAAATCATGGACTTTCACATGCAATTCAAGCCGACAAGTGAAGAAGCCCCTTTGTCTCTGAAGCCATAATGAATGAGGAATTTACTTTAAGAGTTTATTGAATGACTGCAGTTATTACATTCCTTCAGACCAGCATGAGGCATTTTTTTTCTGAGATATAAAGAAGGAAAAAGGTTCCAGAGTGAGCTTTACCAAGCCAGTGCTAAGGGGGATTGACAGAGATTATAGCTGTGGACTAAAAATTGTGATTCAAAACAATTTACAATTCACCATTCAAATTTCCCTTGAGCCATTTCTCACCATAGCATTATATCAGGGGTCCCCAAATTACGGCCTGCTGCCACATTTTGCCTGGCCCCTGAACAATACCAGAGATGCATTATGATTGTTTTTTTTTAATTCTGGCCACGTAATTGTGACTTGTACATGCATAGCTTGTAACATTCTGTTATGCCTTTCTGCAGTCTGTACCTCATCTGAAACCCCTCCCTCAAATAGTGTTATTTATGTCATTAATAATTTTACTATTTATTTTCTGATTTTTTTTTTCCTGTCAAGATCCCAGAAAGGGTTCATTTTCGGTTATGTGTGGCTTTCTGGAAAACAATAAATGTTTGCACATAAACACCTCTGCGATCGTCTCACTTTTTGTTACAAACTGGCCCGGCCCCCTGTCAGAGAGGGGAAAAGTTATTTGGCCCTCGCAGGAAAAACTTTGGGGACCCCTGCATTATATGATCAATCCAAGTTTATGCATCACACAAGTTTTTGATTAATATTCAACTGTGATCAAATTCACAACTTATATCTCAACAAAAAGTTGCAACCCTTGCTCTTGAACCAGAACATTTTCAAAAATGGTTGGAAAATAGAGATACTTTGGTCAATGAAGGTAACCAAGCAATTGTTACGTTCTAAATTCAAGACAAACAATCAAGACAAATTTTTCCTGTTATCAAGAATAGAGTATATGAAATATGAAATTATGACTCCATACTTTAAACATATTTTTAAAATGTATGGCCAGTAGACCATATAAACAAAATTTAAATGCTGAAGAAAATTGTTAACATAGAAACTAAACATAAAACATACAAAATATAGCCTACAGACAACACAAGTTTTAAAGATTATATATCGTAAGAAGGAGACAGAAAACATTTGTGTTGGGTGTGTGTGTGTCTGTGTGTGTGTGTGGGGGGGCACTTTCCATCCACCTCTTTTATCTCATATCTTTACATGCATCCCTGTCCCTCATTGTGTAGAATCAAGCCATCTGTGTGTCTGTTCCTGTAACTGTGACACATTTCCTACACTGCTTGCTGGAGTGTAAATAAGTTTGCTGTTTTTCTGAATTTGTGCATGTGTTTGAAGGAGAGTGAGGGAGAGAGAAAGAGAGAGAAAACCACTTCTTGTTTTTGGTGAAGTAATAAGGAAACCCATAGTCAGGATTTTTGTGAAGGGCTCATTGTCTGCCACTAAATTCTCACTCCTAATGGGCCAATCCATTTTGAGAAGAATGGCAGGAAATAGAAAGTGGTTGTGTAAGCTGGTCATCGCCTGTCGCTTGACTGGAAAGAGCCAAAACGGTTTAAAACATTGTAATTTCTCTGTTGCAACTGCTCACCTGCCTCACTTATTCTCATCATATGAGACCTTGTACCTCACCATATCATACTTATATCACTGAGTATATAGTATTTGGCTGGGTTTAACAGCATGCCAACAAACAAGACAAATTCAACTTCAAACAGCATCCATCCACCATGTAAAGTTGTGAAGCACAACAAGCAGCCTTTGCTGCTATCTGCTGGTCGGCTATAACCAAAGTCTGATTGTGAAATGATTGCAGATGATGTAGGGAGAGATGGAAAATGTCATGTAGTCCACAACCAACTTCCTATCGGGGGGCGCCAATCTGCGTTCTTTAACATCCACCCTGTCTTTTGTATGTCTTCATATTCATCTATATGCTGTATGTGTGAGTTGTGTGTGTGTGTGTGTGTGTGTGTGTGTGTGTGTGTGTGTGTGTGTGTGTGTGTGTGTGTGTGTGTGTGTGTTTGTAAGCTCAGAATTGTTGCTGAACAATGTAATCATGGTAATATTTTAGCCAACATTAGGAAGTTTTCTATTCAATACAATTTACTTTTGTTGCCTGGACCTAATCTAAGGCAAATACACATTACTGTAGTGACTAATACAGACATTTCTTTGTCTTAATATGTCCCTTCTGTATTTTTTTAGCCCTTTCAAAAATACTTGTATTGGATCCTTTATGTCATAGTTCCTGTCTGTCTTGAATTTTAGAACATATTGACACACATAATTCAGTGCTGAGTTTCTATTACAATAATAAAGACTCTTGTCACAACCTTAATTTGTCATGTGTTTTTTACATCTTGGTATTAAACAAAAATCATTCTGACTTGACTGACTGTGTAAACTGTAAAGGTGTGCAGAATAACACATTTTTTTTAAAACCTCAGTAACCTCTGATTCAGGAAAATCCTTCAGGAAACTGATATAAGTCTACTCAAATGTAAGAACTGAAGCAAGTCTAGTCAAATGTAAGAAGTCAGAAGAAGACACACGCCATATACCAGGCCACTTGAAGTTAAAAATCAGCCAAGACAGAAACTATAAAAAGTACGAGTACCATCCTTAGCTTTAAAAACAAAGCTCTCATTCAATCTTTTTTTTCAACAAGTCAACTTTATTCGTGTCAAAGTTCAATGAATCACGAGGTCACATTTTCCTGTTGCTCCCTCTTTTTCTGCTGACCACAGCAAGTACCCTGGAAATCACATTAAACAGAGACAGAATTGTAGTTTCTCATACACTTCTCTTAAAGCTTCAAAGAAGATATGGCCAGCAAGAGGGTCCATGCCGCTCTACCTGACCTGCCCAGTCAGAGTGAAGAAGACAACGAACAAGAGGAGAAGAATTTTGAAAATATATTGGCAGAACTAGAATCCATGGACCTGCCACTGGGAACTACACTCAGGTAAAGTCTAAAAAATGTTTGATTTCAATAGCTCTTTATCACCATATCTTCAATAGAGAGGAGACCTAAAATCTACATTTTAAGTACTGTATCTATAGTACTTAAAATACAAAATCAAATACAAAATCAAAGGACCGCCTTTAAGGGAAATAAAAACAAATTCTTAAGTTAAGCATAAATACTGGAGGTAAGCATTGTTGAATTATTGCAAACAAAGCAAGCGTAAACCCATCAAAGTTCCCAATTAGCTCTGGCAGTAGATGCTGCAGTAAAATGAACTGCAAATAAAGCTGATGTGAGAATAAGAAGCATTGTATTCTTCTTTTTTTAAAAAGATGTGACTATATCATAATAATTCCATTGGTCCAGTCTAATCTCCATCTTATTTTACTATTTCATTTACATAATCACATTTGGATTTAAATGTGAAAGGCAGAATAAGTGAGTGTGTGTCTTTCTTATTAGTGTCCTTCTCTTAATCCTTCTCACTTTTACAGCACTTCGATGGGGAATGTTCTATAAATCGTATTCTTATTCTTATTCAACGTAACACACAGATTTCCAACTGAGGTCGATTTTGATATTCAACTCAAAATCATCGATTAGGCCACCAACAGCAATTATGATAAATCCTGATGCCTGGAGCCTTTGTAGGAGCTGCCATCCCTGTATTGTAGCTGCAGAGCGCCCCCCGTAGGCCATATATAACACCTACCTGTACTGCACCGCAGCCGCAGTGACAGACACACATAATTTCCACATAACAATCATGGCGGAGAGTGAAAGCCTGGAGTGTATAACGGAGCACGAGCGGATTTTACAGGAAATAGAGAGCACCGACACGGCTTGTGTTGGTCCTACTCTTCGGTAAGAATTTTAACGTCGTAGGAAGCCATTTGAAAATTTAATATCTGTGTTTTTGGTTGCCACTCCTAACATTCTCAGACCTTTTGTTCATTTGGCTAGTTAGCTACCTTAGCAATAGGCAGGCTAATGTTAACAATTAAGCCAAGAGGCTCAGCAGATTTGAAATTAATTTTGCACCTGGTTGGCTTGTGAGCCACTCGGCGAACAATGGCCGATCTGTTACTGCATGAAGCTGCACATCGAAAAAACCTGCACCTTCAATTAAATTTGTGGGTTTTTCGCAATGACGGGATGCTGATGACCTGTCAAAAGTGTAAACATCATTTGTGGGTGTGGCTGTTGGGCTTCATGTCTTGTTGTCATTGAGCCTTTGCTTTTAGCTAACGATTTTAGTCATTCCGTATAATAATTTGGCAGATATTAACACACTATTGACCTCCGTGTTTATATTTTATAGCTGTAACTTCCCAGCTGCCTGGTTTTGCTTCCGTTGCCAAAGAGCCCACAACAACAAATCGATTTACGGTGCTGATGTGTAATTTTATCAGTGATACTAGATTATCTAGGCTATAACCTGTTACATTAACTTGATATTTTACACACCTGTCGTCACTCCACACACCTGTCAATATCTCACAGCATCTAGTCTCCCTGCATTAGACAGTAAATATTTTTTCTTTTATCTGATGTATCATTTTAACAACAAATCTAAGTATTGAAAAATGCAGCCTTTAGGTCTCATACATATATTATTTTGTGTGCACTTTTATTTACTCTCTCTCTCTCTCTCTCTCTCTCTCTCTCGCTCGCGCTCTCTTATCTATATCTATCTATCTATCTATCTATCTATCTATCTATCTATCTATCTATCTATCTATCTATCTATCTATCTATCTATCTATCTATCTATCACAGAATCAGTAGCATTTTTATTGCTGGATAGGTTTTCACTCACAACTATTTTTTCTGTGACCTGTCTGTGCACAATAGACATAATATCAGGAATTAAAGTAAAGGTAAGGACCAAATGAACAATAATATACAAAAATGAATATATTAATGAACCTTTTGTTGCACAGGGTCTGCAAAGATCACAGATTTTTAACTGATCACCCTCTCAGCAAAGCCGATGACATGCCATAGTCAGTCTACCCTTGTACTCAGCAGTAAGAGCAGCATGCTGGTTCATGATGGAGTTGGGGATGGATTTGATGATGGCTGTCTTAGAAGTGTGCCATCATCTTCTCGGCTGGTTGAAGTTCTTCAGTTGTTGCAGGGAGCACATCATTGGCTGTGCTTTTTTGATTAGCTCCCATTTCAGGGTTATAACAGTGCCCAGGAAGTAAAATAACTCCCTCTGTTGACAGAGGGGTCCCAAAGGGTGATAGGTTGCAGGGTGATTCGCTGCAACCCCTGCACCAAGTCATCAAGTAGTACCCACTGATCAGCCTATAAATAAAAAGTAATGTTACTTCTGATTCAGACAGCTTTGCAGTGACTGGCCAGTGCTGTTCCTGGAATCATGCAATATATACTGTTGCAACTTGTACTGACATCCTGGATAAGCTTGTGTTGACCATGTGTAGTGTACTGTGTTAACTTCAGTTATGTATTGACAAGTTACTTTTCTTGAAGTGTTGAACCAAGCTTGTTACACCTACGGGTTTTTTGATGGGACAAAGACCCAACTGTGTTTCTCTTCCAGCATTTGCATTGCTGCCATTATATTTGAACCGTTGTCATCTACTACTGCTTTTATTTTGGAAGGCATGAACCTCTATCTAAGCCTTGATGTTTGAAACAGCATGTCTTTCATCCAGAGGCATGGTGGCAAGGCTTAAAGTCTTCTTTTGCCAGGGTTTGGTGATGAAATGGCAGGACACTCCAAGACACGCATCTGTGGCATGGCTGGTCCACATATCAGTTGCCAGTGTGAGTTGTATAATTCTTCCCCTGAGGATCCATTCTGGGCACCAAAGTTCTGTAATTTGGTGCCGTCTACTTGGGAATTCATCTCCGGTTTGCATTATGTTTTCTTTTGTGTGAGCATAAACTCACTAAATAACTTCTTGTACAGACTGGATTTCTCTCAGAGCCCATTTGTAACAAGCAGAATTTATTGGTTAAAAAAATAAATGAAAAAAGAAAAACTAAGTAAAAGTAAAATGCAGCTTGTTCCTCTGCAGCCCTTTGGCTGGACTGACACGTTTGAGGAACAGTCTTATACTGAGGGAACCCTCTTTTCCCTCACTCTCCTCTCATTTTGCCTCTCACCTCCACTCTCACATCTCGCTCTGTTTCTTGCGCCACGCCTAGCTCCTTGAATCTCGCTCCTTGCTGGTCCCTCAAATCCCATGTAGAAATATGTAAATTCTCATTCTCAGGAAGTTCCATACATGAAGTTGTTTGTTGATATCAACCAAAGGAACCTAGCCCAAACATATATATCTCATGTTGTTCTCATGTTGTTCCTCAATGGCCAGTTCTAGGCACCTGCTGGACAATCCTACAGATAGCTTGATTAACTCATCATAATCTTCATCATAGCGATTAAATTATTCTAATTGTTTCACTACTGAGCCTATATAGGAACATGAATTAGCCAGGAAGTATAACAGAGTTAGAGCAGGGGAACCATAATTAAAAGTAGAGCGAAAACTAACAATAATATTCCACACTTTTTACCAATTTTATGATGACTTTTACCTTAAAAAACATTGCGTGTGACATTTACAAGTAGTAGCACAGAAACCCACATAGTACGCATGGCAAAGATTAAAAAAAAATGTTTTATCCTTTTTAATGTTTATTTACATTATTGTAGTAATTTTATCAGATTACATTATTGCACATGTTAGATGTTTTGGAGAGAAAGTCAGAGAATCCAGACTCTCTATAGCTGCGACTCTTAACTCTGCCTTCTGTCTTTTCGTCATTGTAACTGTTTCTAGGCCCATACAGCATCGCTGATCTCACCGCTGTTGCCTGTACACCTTTCCTTTCATTCTGGCTGATTCGGTCTTCTATCGCATAGTACCCCTGACACTTTTCTCCTGTCTTTTCACCTCTTTTCCACAGTCTCCGTTAGTCTGGATTGTTTACCCCAAGTGCCTGAAATGGTATGGTTTTGGCAAAAGTTTCACGCCGGATGCCCATCCCGGCTGACCATCTATCTATTTTGTAAGACAAGTATTCTTCTTGGGAGGGACAAGAATGGATAGGAATGAGGACTCAGGAAAGAATCCATCAAAGGGTACCACAGCTTTTGGAGATGAAGTCAGAGAGGCCTGACTAAGATGGTTTGGACATGTACAGAGGAGGGATAGAGAATATTTGGTTAGAAGAATACTGTGGTTAGAACTGCTAGACAGGAGGTCTTGAAGAAAACAAAAGAGAAGATTAATGTTGAAGTGAAAGAGGACATGGAGTTAGTTGATTTGAGGGAGGAGGAGGAAGAGGATAGGGGTAGATGGAGTTTGATGATTTACTGTGGTGACACATATCAATCCATCATATAAATGGAGGGTGCCACTAGATAGTGCTATTACACAAGTTAGCCCAAATGGATGTGGAGTGAAGGTCATGGAACTTGCAAATGTTTTCAAATTGAGATTGAAAATTTAGTAACCTGAAACCATAATGTGTTAATATAATGCCATAAAGCTTTAGATTGAATGCTTATCAAATTGCTAATTAATGCTTATATTTTCTAAAATACATAGCTGTTTAATCAGTGGTGTTTACAGAATGTCTGAATAGCTGTGTGAAAAAAAAAATATCTGTATACCAAAAGTGCTACATAAATGAAGACAATTCATTTTACTTTTAGTACAAAGTATTTATTCTTGCATGACATTTCCAGCAAACATATGGTCTTCATCAGACACTTAACAAACATGTTATTGCGGTGGAATTTTTTAAAGGGAATTATTTTATGATTGATTCCTTCCTTTTTTGTGCCTCTTGTTAGATATACAGTATCATGTCCTTGTAACCTTATAACATTATCTTCACCATTTTTTGAGACCAGACCCGGGAAGCAGATACATTTTCACGTATGTGAATTTATGTCTGTATTTCACAATACAGACAAAAGACATGATATGGACAACCTCAGATGGACAACAAATAGACATAAAGTGGTGCAGAAAAGTATTAGGTCAGCCATCAATTGTACAAGTTCTCTCAATTAAAAAGAGGAGAGAGGAATTTAATTTCCATCATAGGTACACTTCAATAATGAGAGACAGAATGGGGGATAGAATCCAGGAAATCGCATTTTAGGATTTTTAATTAATTAATTGGTAAACTCCCCTGTAAAATAAGTATTTGGTCAAGATTTCTGGCTCTCACAGACCTGTAGCTTCTTTATTAAGAGGCTCCTCTGTCCTCCACACATTACCTGTATTAATGGCAACTGTTTGAGCTAGTTATCAGTATAAAAGACACCTGCCCACAACCTCAAACTGTCACACTCCAAACTCTACTATGGCCAAGACCAAAGAGCTGTGAAAGGGCACTAGACACAAAATTGTAGACCTGCACCAGGCTGGGAAGACTGAATCTGCAATTGGTAAGCAGCTTGGTGTGAAGAAATCAACTGTGGGAGCAATTATTAGAAAATGGAAGACATACAAGACCACTGATAATCTCCCTCGATCTGGGGCTCCATGCAAGATCCCACCCATTGGGGTCAAAACAACGGGAGTGGCTTCCTAAGAAGTATTTCAAGGTCCTGGGGTGTCCTAGCCAGTCTCCAGATTTCAACCACATAAAAAAATCTTTGAGGGGAGTTGAAAGTCTGTGTTACCCAGTGACAGCTCCAAGACACCACTGCTCTAGAGATCTGCATGGAGGAATGGGCCAAAATACCAGCAACAGTGTGTGAAAACCTTGTGAAGACTTACAGAAAACGTTTGACCCCTGTCTTTGTCAACAAAGGGTATATAACAAAGTTGAGATGAACTTTTGTTATTCACCAAATATATACACCACATATGTCAAAGTCAAGGCCTGCGGGCCGGCGCGTGAACAAATTATCTCTGGACCCTGGAATGAAATTGGATTATTATTAGAAACGGCCGCAGGCCGCAGCCACCTGCTGGTGTTTCGGCCACGCCAATACTACATTCCCCACAATGCAACGGTACCGCTTGAACTCACTGCAGCGCAGCGAGTGGCCTTTGGTTTCATTCTTTATTAGCAGTCAGAGTAGATGTCAAATTTCAGCTACCTCCTCCCCAAAAATGGCTAAACGAAAGGTGGATGCTGAAAACAGGGGATTTCAAGGCAGGTGGGAGGCAGAGTACATGTAAAAGGCAAACCTGTGTGTCTTTTATGTGGAGAAAGTTTGGCTGCAGATGCGGATAGAAAACTTGAGCCACTTCCCAGCTGCCAGACCATGGAAGAGAAACTCTTTACCGCTGCATTCCTGGGTGCACAGTTTGCCGATATAATCAACATACTTGCAGCCGACTCCCGACACCGATTTGCTGACTCTGAGGCCCAAAAAAGCAGGTTTGCACTGCTCGGCAATCCTTTTGCAGTTGACGTGGAAAGCGCACCACCAAACCTACAAATGGAGTTGATTGAGCTCCAGTGCAATGACACACAGAAGGAAAAACATGACAGAGTGGGTGCTGCTGAGTTTGCATGTTTCATCCCCGACATAATGCCTCAGCTGCGCATCCAAGCTGCTCAGACGCTCTCTATGTTTTTGCAGCACATGCCTGTGTGAACAACTGTTCTCTTTGATGAAGCTAAACAAAATATCGCACAGGAGCCATCTTCATGATAACCACCTTCACTCAATCCTGAGGATTTCCTCATCTCAAAGCCTGACCCTGAACATTGATGAACTTGTACAAAAGATGAGACACCACCAAGTATCAGGCTCAGCCTCAGACAAGTGATCATCACAGAGCATGAACGTATTTTTAATTTTTAATTTTTAATTGAGTTAAATTTTTACATTTTTCTCTACAAGACATGTGATTTTTCTTTGAAGAAAGTATTGTTTTGTCTGTGTGCCATAGATTTTTGTATTTTAATTAATGGTATTTTATTTATTTACATTTATTTTTCAGTTAATGGACTGATTGCAGATCGGAGCCATCAGAAAGAATACAACTGATACAATGTATTTGTTTTTATTTTCTCATTTTACTATTTGAAAGCAGTAATTGATGTGATCATAGAGCAGCACGATATTGCATTTTCAGTTTATAATGCATGCAATTTCATTTATATATTTAGTTCTTGGTTCAATAGGCTATGTTCAGTCAGTTCAATATATTTCAATAAACACTGTCCGGCCCTCGGCTTGTAACAAATTTGTTTTTTTGGCCCTCCGTGTATTTGACTTTGACACCCCTGGCATACACCATTCCCCTCATGGATTCCTGACCTCTGGTGGTGGAAAGGCTTTCATCCTGAGACACTGAGGAAACATGTGAAGCCGCATTGTCATGTGAAGCCCCCCATTAGGGAATTTTTTTTGAAGTCCACTGTTCATTTTTCATAGTCCTTGTCTGAGCTACAGATGCATCTAATCCTATGGAATTGGGAGATAGGGAGGTTCTTTTTTAGGTATGTGGGTTTTTGCAGTATAGATCTGTTCTCTGACCATCCATTTCCTTGTTAACTATGACATCCAAGAAGTGCGTCTGTTTGGTGTCCAACTGTATTGTGAATTGAAGATGTCGGTCCTTAGAATTGATAAATTTATGAAAATCATTTAGTAGTGCGAATGAATCCGTCCAGATAGAAAATGTCATCTAGATACCACCTCCAGTGATTGATAAAGGGTAGGAATGGATTCCTCAGATTAAAGATAACATGGTGTTCAAAACATCCCAATTACAGTGAGGCAAAGCTAGGTGTCATCCTGGATCCCATGGCCACTTTGGAGGTCTGTAAGGAAAAAGCCAATGCCATACAAAAAATAATTCTTGGCATGTATTTATTGTATGAGATCTAAAATGATCTCTGTGCTAGGATTAGGAGTTGATCTCCTATCTAGGAAATATTTTTTGGCCAGGATGCCATCAAAGGGAACAATTGTATACAGGCATTCAATATCCATTGTCACTGTTGTCAGTATGCTTGATGGATTTGATGATTTTATTGAAATCCATTGTATCCCCTATGTATGAGGGTAGAGTGACCAGAGGTTGCAGGAAATAATCCACAAAAGCAATATTTTTTGGTGAGTGAGCCAATGGCTACAATAATTTGTCTGTGACAAATTATGTACAATAATTTGTCTGTGAATTCTTTGTGGATTTTTAGTAATGTATAAAATACTGGAATAACCGAGAAGTCAATCTTCATGAATTTGTGTTCCAGTTTGGTGATGAGACCTTTTTCCAGTAGGTCATTGAGTTTAATAACAATAATAATTTATCTCTGCAATTAACCCATCATGGATAAACTATGAGCAGGAGGCTGCTGTTAACCAGTGCCAGGGGAGCAGTTATGGGTTCAGTGTCTTGCTCAACAACACTTTGACACACTAGTAGGAGCTGGGAATTGAACCGAAATGTTCAGTTCAGCGGACCCTCAAGTGTGTATATACATTGTTTGAATTCCCCAGTGGGGTTGTGGGACAATTGGCTTGGGCAGTCTAATGTCGGATGCCAGGGAGGGTTGAGTGGAAAAATCCCTGCATGGGCAGGAGTGTTATCCGGATTAACACATATCAATTTCATCTTCTTCTTCTTCTTCTTCTTCTTCTTCTTCTTTCGGCTTTTCCCGTCAGGGGTCGCCACAGTGAGTCAACTTTCTCCATCTAACTCTATTCTCTGTATCCTCCTCTCTCACACCAACTACCTTCATATCCTCTCTCACTACGTCCATAAATCTTCTCTTTGGTCTTCCTCGAGACCTTTTGCCTGGCAGCTCCAATTCCAGCATCCGTCTACCAATATATTCTCTATCCCTCCTCTGTACGTGACCGAACCATCTCAGTCTGGCTCCTCTGACCTTCTCTCCAAAACATCTAACATGTGGTGTTCCTCTGATAGACTCATTCCTGATCCTATCCATCCTGGTCACTCCCAAAGAGAACCTCAACATCCTCATCTCTGCAACCTCTAGTTCTGCCTGCTGTCTTTTGGTCATTGTAACAGTTTCTAGTCCATACATCATCGCTGGTCACACCACTGTCTTGTACACCTTTCCTTTTATTCTGGGTGAAAGTCTTCTATCACAAAGTATCCCTGACACTTTTCTCCACCCATTCCAACCTGCTTGGACCTGTCTCTTGAGATCAGATGAGATGAGATGAGATGAGAACAACTTTATTTATCCAGAAGAAATTGTTGTGCCAGAGTTTCAAGCAAAAACATAACAATAATAGATAATAGTAGGAAGGAGGGAGAATAAGAAATACAATAAAATTTAAATTGTCAAGGTTAAGGCTATCAAGTGTTTTAAGGTCTTAACTACAAGATTTGAAGATGCCCTGCGGCTGAGGGAAGAGGAATTAAAAAGTCTGATAGCCTCAGGTAGGAAAGACCTCCTGTGGCGTTCAGTGGAGCTCCTTGGTGGTATCAATCTACGACTGAAAGAGCTCCGACAGGATGTCAGTGTGGCATGCAGGGGGTGATGGACGTTGTCCATGATGCTGAGAAGCTTCCTCAGCATCCTCCTACCTGACCCCAGCACAACAGACTCCAGCTCCACTCCCAGGACAGACCCAGCTCTCCTGATGAGCTTGTTGAGTCTGTTGGTGTCAGCTGTCTTGAGCCTTCTTGCCCCAGCACACAATAGCATAGAAGATGACACCGGACACCACCGAGTGGTAAAACATCTGCAGCATGGTCCTGCAGACGTTTAAAGATCTGAGCCTCCTGAGGAAGAACAGGTGGCTCTGACCCTTCCTGAAGATGGCATTGGTGTTCAAGGTCCAGTCCAGTTTATTGTCCAAGTGGACACCCAGGTATTTGTAGGTGTCCACAATGTCCACTTCTGTACCCCTGTTGGTGACTGGGTTCAGGTGGGTCCTTTGTTTCCTGAAATCCACCACGAGCTCCTTTGTCTTAGACACATTGAGCTGCAGGTGGTTCAGTCCACACCACTCCACAAACTTGTCCACCACGCTCCTGTACTCCTGCTCCTGGCCTCCGTTGATGCAGCCCACGATGGCAGAGTCATCTGAGAATTTCTGCAGGTGGCAGGACTGCGAGGAGAACCTGAAGTCTGAGGTGTAGAGCGTAAACAGGAAAGGAGACAGGACCGTCCCCTGTGGCACCCCTGTGCTGCTCACAATGGTGTCCGACGTGATGTTCCCCAGCCTCACGTACTGCGGCTGACCTGTGAGGTAGTTGTTGATCCAGGCCGCGAGTGGAGCATCCACCTGCATATCCAGAAGCTTCCTGTTCAGCAGTGCAGGTCGAATGGTGTTGAAAGCACTGGAAAAGTCAAAGAACATGACTCTCACAATGCTTCCTGCCTCCTCAAGGTGGGTTTAGACTCTGTGCAGCAGAAAGATGATGGCGTCTTTCATTCCTATCCGGGGCTGGTATGCGAACTGCAGGGGGTCCAGTGAAGGTCCAACAACAGTACAAAGTTGCCTCAGGACGAGCTTATCCAGCGACTTCATGACGTGTGATGTCAGGGCCACTGGTTTGTAGTTGCTGTGTGTGCTGGGATGCTTTTTCTTGGGCACTGGGACCAGACATGAGGTTTTCCACCAGTCAGGGACAACCATCTGGATCAGGCTCAGGTTAAAGAGGTATGTGAAGATCCCTCACAGCTGAGAGGCACATCCTTTCAGCACTCTGGGGCTAAGTCCATCAAGGCCAGGGGCTTTCCTGGGATGAAGGCGACTGAACTCTCTTCTCACCTCCTCAGCGGTGAAGGTGACAGGAGGGGGTGGAGAGGGTCCCAGTGGGGGCCGGGAGGGCTGAGGTGTTGACGAGACATCGTACAGGGAAGCAGAATAGGTGCATGGGGGAGGGGGAAAGTCTTAGAGGTGAGGGGTGAGGGCACAGGGGGAGGAAAGTCCTGAGCGGAGCTGGGGGGAGGGTGGGCAGAGGCTTCTTCATCAAATCTGTTGAAAAACAGGTTTAGTTCGTTGGCCTCATGCAGGTCTCCTACCGTCATCTGGCTTCCTTGTTTTCCATGGCCAGTGATGGTTTTCAACCCACTCCACACCTCCCTCATGTTGTTCTGCTGGAGTTTGCTCTCCAGCTTTCTCCTATAACTGTCCTTGCCCTCTGCAATCTTCTCCCTCAGCTCAGTCTGTACCGTCTTCAGCTCCTCTTTATCTCCGCTCCTGAATGCCGCCTTCTTCCTGTTCAGCGTGGCCGTAATGTCCTAAGTCACCAAGGGTTTGTTATTTGTGAAACAATGCACCGTTTTGGTGGGGATGATGTTGTCCGTGCAGAAGTTCACATTGTAATGCAGTCGGTAATGCAGTCTGTAATGCAGTCAGAAAGTTTTTCAATGTCCTCTCCATGATCTTCGCAGAGCACATCCCAGTCAGTCGTCTCAAAGCATCCCTGAAGAGTCAGTTCTGCCTCCTGAGACCACCTTCGGACAGTTCTGGTGATCACAGGTTGCCGCTGGACTTCAGGAACATAGCGAGGCTTTAAATGGACCAGGTTGTGGTCTGTCCTGCCCAGAGCAGGGAGAGCTGTGCAGCTGTATGCGTCCTTGGCATTCGCATACAGCAGGTCCAGGGTTTTATTGTCTCTAGTCCTGCAGTCCACAAACTGTTTGGGGATTTCAACCACGCCAGCCTGTCATCTTCTCTGCCCACCTTCAGAGATGGCTATGAAGGCACTGGGGTGCTGAGTCTGGAGTCTTGCGACCGTTGAGCTGATGACGTCATTAGCCCATGGTGCGACGGCAGACGGTGGGATAAAAACCGTTATGATGATGGTGTGGGAAAACTCTCTGGGCAGATAGTACGGCCGGAGACTCCCTGCCAACAGTTCGATGTCCGGGCTGCACACACGCTCCTTCACCGTGATGTGCGACACCTCCTCCTTTCTTCTTGCCCCTGCAAACTCCAGTCCCCTCTCACCAACTGAAAGCCCGGTAAACACACCACAGAGTCCGGTATGTTGCTGTTTAGCCAAGTCTCTGTGAAGCACAACACCGAGGTCTCACGAAACACACCGTTGCTCCGTGTGAGTGCTGTTAACTCCTCCAACTTGTTGCTCAGCGATCTAACGTTTCCCATCACAATGGAGGGGATATACGGTCTGTATCTCCTCTTCCTCAGCCACCGTCTCCTCCCCGCTCTGCAGCCCGTGTATTTCTTCCGTAGCTCATTAGGGATTTCGTGCCTCTACCCCATCCCCCCGCTGCATCTCAGCTCCATCGGCTGATCCCAGGTGTAAACAATGGAGCTGTTGCGCTGCTCCGCCAGGGATGTGGCTCGAAAAAAGTGCTCCAAGCACCGCGAAAACAAGAAATAGCGAATGGAGCGACATCTCTTCTTTTGGGAAATTCAATTAACTAAATTGTTACTAAAGCAAGAAGAAGTAAATAGAAAAATAGAAGTAGAGAATTTAGGAAAAGATACACTAAGGTGAGGAGAAACTCTTCACCTCTTTTCCACACTCTCCGTTGCTCTGGACTGTTGACCCTAAGTACGTGAAATCCTCCAGCTACAGGGGTTTCCACTCCCTGTAGCCTCACCGTTCCACCCAAGTTCCCCTCATTCACACACATATATTCTGTCTTGCTGCGACTAACTTTCATTCCTCTCCTTTCCAGAGCATACCTCCACCTCTCTAGATTTCCTCTACCTGTTGTCTGCTCTCACTACAGATCACAATGTCATCTGCAAACATCATGGTCCATGGGGATTCCTGTCTAACCTCATCTGTCAGCCTGTTGATCACCATTGGGAACAAGAAGGGGCTCAGAGCTGATCCCTGATGGAGTCCCACTTCCACCTTGAACTTCTCTGTTACCCCTACAGCACACTGTACCAGTGTCTCACAGCTGGTGCATACTGGTGCATACATGTTCTGCACCTGTCTAACATACTTCTCTGCCACTCCAGACTTCCTCATACAATACCAGAGCTCCTCTCTTGGCACCCTGTCATATGCTTTGTCTAGGTCTATAAAAAGGCAATGCAACTCCCTCTGACCTTCTCTGTGCTTTTCTATTAGCATTCTCAACGCAAATACTGCATCTGTAGCACTCTTCCTAGGTATGATGCCATACTGCTGTTCACAAATGCTGACTTCTGCTCTCAGTCTAGTTTCCACTACTCTTTCCCATAACTTCATTGTATGGCTCATCAACTTTATCCCTCTATAGTTACCACAATTCTGCACATCCCCTTTATTCTTAAAAATAGGCACCATCACACTTTATCTCCATTCTTCAGGCATCTTCTCACTCTCTAAGATCCTGTTGAATAATTTAGTCAGAAAATCTACCGCTGCCTCTCCTAGACACTTCCACACCTCCACAGGTATATCATCAGGACTGCTTTTCCACTCTTCATCCTCTTCAATGCCTTCCTCACTTCACTTTTACTAATTTGTGCTACTTTGTTGTCTACAATAGTCCCCTCTTCTACCGCCTCTCTTTCATTTTCCACATTCATCAGCTCTTCAAAGTACTCTTTCCATCTTCCCATCACTCGTCTAGCATCTGTCAATACATTTCCCTCTCTGTCCTTAATCACCCGGACCTGTTGTACATCCTTTCCATCTTTATCTCTCTGTTTCACCAACCTGTATAGATCATTCTCACCCTCCTTGCCAATTCATGGTACGCCCTTTGTTTTGCCTTTGCTACCTATCTTTACCTATCTTTACCTTTCGCAGCATCTCCCTGAACTCCTCTCTGTTCTCTTCAGTCCTCTCAGTATCCCACTTCTTCTTTGCTAACCGCTTTCTCTGTATATACTCCTGCACTTCCTCATTCCACCATCAAGTCTCCTTATCTATTTCCTTCCAGATGAAACACCAAGTACTCTTCTAGCTGTCTCCCTGATAACACTAGCTGAAGTTGTCCAATCATCTGGAAGCTCACCCTGACCACCCAGACCCTTTCTGAACTCCTCCCTGAAAACCATGCAACACTCCTCCCTTTTCAGCTTTGCCTTTGTCCTCTTCATCTTCCTTGTCACCAGATTTATCCTACAAACCACCATCCTATGCTGTCTGGCTACACTCTCACCTACAACTACTTTGCAGTCACTGATCTCTTTCAGGTTGCCTGGTCTATACAAGATGAAGTCTACCTGCGTGCACCTACCTCCGCTCTTATAAGTTACCCCATGTTCCTGTTTTTCTGGAAAAAGGTGTTCACTACAGCCATTTCCATCCTTTTTGCAAAATCTACCACCATCTGTCCCTCTGCATTCCTATCCTGGATACCAAATCTGCCCATCACTTCTTCATCCCCTCTATTGCCTTCACCAACATGTCCATTGAAGTCTGCACCAATTACCACTCTCTCATTTCTGGGAATATTCTGCATCACTTCATCTAACTCATTCCAGAACTTCTCCTTCTCTTCAGATTCAAATCCCACCCGCGGGGCATAGCCACTAACAACATTGAGCATCACAACTTCAGTTTCTAGTTTCAGACTCATAAGTCTATCTGACATTCTTTTCACCTCCAGATCATTCCCAACAAACTCCTCCTTCAAGATAATTCCTACTCCATTTCACTTCTTGTCAGTACCATGATAGTACAACTTAAAGCCTGCTCCTAAGCTTCTAGCCTTACTACCTTTCCCCCTGGTCTCCTGGACACACAGTATATCCACTTCCCCTCTCTGCATCATGTCGACCAACTCTCTACCTTTTCCTGTCAGTCCCAATATTCAAAGTCCCTACTCTCAGTCCCAGGCTCTTTCCTTTCCTCCTCTCTCTCTGCTTCTGAAGACGCACTCCTCCTCTTCTGCTTGTTCTTGTTCTTCGACCCACAGTAGCCCAATTTCCATTAGTACCCTGTAAGTCATCAGTACCAATGGCGGTCGTTGTTAACCCGGTCCACGACCAATCCGGTATGATATAATTATGGTTGACTCGCATGTTTGGTTTTGGCAAAAGTTTTACGCCGGATACCCTTCCTGATGCAACCCTCTGCATTTATCCGGGCTTGGGATCGGCACAGGGAGACTCTGCTCCGTGGCCCCCCATGGCAGTCTTGGAGAGACACGGGCTAGTGCTGCCCTGAGGCTGCGTTTAACACATATTAATTTCATGTTAGCTTAAATACCTTACATTTGTCTGTTTCTGCTGCTAGTTGTTTTTAGAATTCATGTTAATTTATTGGAGTTAGTGAAAACTCATTACAGTGATTTCTCTTGCTTTGTGTGATTTGATAAACCCATATACAGTAGTTTGTGTATTGAATAAACTAGTCCTGTGACATAGGATGAAGCGTAAAGAAATCTATTTGACATGATTCCATTTGAAATATTCAAAAAAAAGTATTTTAATATATCTCTTACTAAAACTAGGGACACACCACACAACTTTCCTAGTCATTTCCAATTTAGAAAAAAGTAGGAATATGCATTTCCCAACTGCTTTCAGCATTTTTTTTTGTGACAAATTCAGTACTGGTAACCATACAGTTAACCACATTTAACGGCTGTGCATTACGAGAGGATGAGGGATCACAGAATTCATGATGTGTCAAACAAACTGATGCCATCTAAAAGCATCAAACTTTTTTGCGAAGTCTAGCAAAAGTAATGATTTATATAACAGTGAAATGGGTAAACAAACATTGACATCAAACAGCTTGTTGTCATTGATTATTGTGCAGTTATCTGCTCTTTTTTTCAATTAGTGTTGTCCAGTTTCATTTCATTGGCTTTCTCCCTCCTTAGCCGTTTATCATTATGATCATCATGATTTGTTACTCCCACTGCATTATGTTGTCTTTGTCCATTGAATTTCTTTTGTGCCATGTTCTCTGTCTTTGGCTGCTGGCGATATGTGTTTGCAATTAGATTGATTGTTTGCAACTGAGGTGGAGTGGTATCGGATCTGTTTCCCCCACACATTTGTCAGTTTGGGTCTTCTCCCTCTCATAGATTTCTGTGCCATCTAGCCTGCCAACCGTCCCCAACTAGCATTTGGCTGATGTTGACTTTGCCAGACTGTGAATCATGGGTAAAATCAGGCGGAGAATCTTGTGGTGTGTCCTTGGCTTTACTCACATACTGACATTTAGAATGGTTGTAACTGCTTAGTCAGGTCAAGGAGTGTCAGAGAGAAATGTATTTCCCAATAGATAGTAGATGATACCTGATAACCTATACTGCATTCTACTTAAGACGAAATAGTTACTCATAGTTTGTTTTTCACCCTTTCCTTCAGGTCAATATATGATGACCAGCCCAATGCCCACAAACGCTTCATGGAGAAGTTGGACGCTAGGATCAGGAACCATGACCGAGAGATCGAGAAAATGTGCAACTTTCACCACCAAGGCTTTGTGGATGCGATCACAGAACTTCTCAAAGTCCGTACTGATGCAGAAAAACTAATGGTAAGAGAAATAGAAATGATTCATTCCTGTGCGGTTACTTTGTTTTATCTCTATATAACAAAATAATATCTTCTTCTTCTTCTTCTTCTTCTTCTGCTTCTTCTTTTTCTTCTTCTTTTTCCTCTTCTTCTTCTTCTTCTTCTTGGGCTTTTCCCTTCAGGGGTCGCCACAGTGAATCAACTTTCTCCATCTAACCCTATTTTCTTTATCGTCCTCCTTCACACCAACTACCTTCATATCCTCTCTCACTATGTCCATAAATCTTCTCTTTGGTCTTCCTCGAGACCTCTTGCCTGGCAGCTCCAATTCCACCATCCGTCTACCAATATATTCTCTATCCCTCCTCTGTACGTGACCGAACCATTTCAGTCTGGGTTCTTTGACCCTCTCTCCAAAACATCTACCAAAATAACCTCTAACAAACCAAGAAGGGAAAAACATTACATTACATTACAGTCATTTGACAGACACTTTAATCCAAAGCGACTTACAAAGAGTGCAATTCAGTCACCAAAGATCAGAAGTACCCGTAGTCGGAAGTCAGAAGTGGCCACTCTACCAAATAGCCATCTCAGAACCATATACATACATACATTCATATCATCGTTGGTTTTTTTTTTTGTTTTTTTTTCTGGAGGGGTTGGGGGCTAAGTGCGTTTAGTGGGGTAGTGCTTGGTAGGAATTGAGGAGCCGAGACCGAGAAGAGCTGAGACCTGTTCGATTGGCAGCCAGGGGCTCTGAGTGATGGGGTGGACAGTCGCCGAGAGGTGGCAGATTGGAGGGGATGGGTAGGGACGTGTGGCTTGACCATATCCTGGAGATAAGACAGGACTGTCCCATTCACTGCCCCGTAGGCAAGCACCAGGGTCTTGAACTTGATGTGGGCGGCTACTGGGAGCCACTGTAGGGACATGAGAAGAGGAGTTGTGTGGGAGAATTTGGGACGGCTGAACACCAGGCGGGCTGCCACTTTCTGAAGAAGCTCCAGAGGTCTGATGGTTACCGCAGGGGCAACAGCAAGGAGGGAGTTGCAGTGGTCCAGACGAGAGATGACTAGAGCCTGGATGAGTATCTGCGCCGTATCCGCCGTGAGGAATCTGCAAATTTTCCTGATGTTGTAGAGGAGGAATCTGCAGGAACGTGCGACTGCTGCAATGTTTGCTGAGAATGAAAAACACTTTATTCATACAAACTAATGAGCTGACTCAGGACAGAAATTAAGGGGAAGGGAAATCATTGCAAAAGGGTTTTAATAGCTTTGGCCTTAAGCTATTATTGGTCCAAACAACCAGGGAACATTGAGATAACTGACTTGAAATTAGCATGTGTCTGTCTGCTAATATTAGATGACTCAGCACCTGTCTTGTCCATTGTTGCTCAGTGAAATAAAAATAAAAAGTTGTGATCAGAACACTGGTGCTGCTGTATTGGGGCTTCCTATGGAAAGGTTTGTCAACAAAAAGCCAAATTGTCAATTGGGTCATGGCTTTCAACCATTTGGCAAGAGTAGATAGTTCAAAAATCTCCATACAGAATTGAGAATTTTGTCACTAAATCTGTGAGAAAGAGCCCGTCATAAACCATTAAACTGCATGAAAGGCCTAGTGCTCGAATGATGGACACAGGTCCTTGCTGTCTAGTTAATCTGAATTTGCCTGCTTTTGTCCTTCACTCTCATGAACAATGAGCTGATTACAAGGCTGAGCAGCTGCAGGAAAAGAGGTAGTGAGGGAAAAGAGAGGGCATAAAGGGGTTTTAGAGGGGTAGCAGATGGAGGAAAATTTGTGATAGATTTGTAATTTCATCTATATATGTTAGTACATTTTCTACATACAATTTACAGTTTCTTTCTTGTCATACTAGTAGTTTTAGATATTGAACCTCTTCCAACACTGTTACATTCAATAGGAAGAAAAGTGAGCATGATCATCATATGAAGAAGCCCCTTGTTTGATACTAATGTATATCAGAATATCATGGATCCTCTTCTGTTCCTTTTGGCTTTTCCCTTCAGGGGGCTGCCACAGTGATCAGCTTTCTCAATCTAACCCTATTCTCTGAATCCTCCCCTCTCACACCATCTCACTTCATATCCTCTCTCACTACGTCTATAAATCTTCTCTTTGGTCTTCATCTTTACTTTATTACGGGTATTTAGAAGACTTCAGAGAAATGTTATTTTGATTGGGGGAAAAAGTTATCCATTTAAGGTTTGGTTTTGTTGCCAGGTCATTAAATTATGTTTATAATACACATTGTGCATCCTACTGCTGTGAGGTAATCTGGGATAGACCATTTGATTTCCAAGCTGATTTACTCTTCCTGCATTCAGACACACAACCTGTCGTTACCGAGGTTTTGATAGATAAGTGCAGTTATGACAGAAATAAAGACTGTTATAATCTGAGGAAGTTGTATGACTGATGAGACTGGCTTTGCCATTCAAGACCAAGGAGTATTCCTAAGTAATTCCTATGTTAGTTTGGCTGTGTGCTCAGAGTCATTGTCCAGTTGGAAGGTGGACCTGAGGTGCAGAGCAGACTAAACAAGGTTTCCTCCAGGCTCGCTGTTGGACCAATCTTTCTTTCGATAACAACCAGTCCTTGCAGCTGAAAAGCCAACCCACAGCTACAACCATCATGCTTCACTGTTGGGTGTCCTGCGGAAGTTGATGAGCAGTGCTAGGTTTCCTCCTCAAAGTCAGCTTAGAAGTAAGGCCAAAGAGTACAAATTAGGTCTCACCAGACTAGAATATCTTTTTTTCTCACAGTTGGGGAGTCTTTTAGATGTTTCTTTGCAGGCTTTCATTCATCTTACATTGAGGAAGGCCTCTGTCAAGCCATTAGCCAGAGTGTTCTTTGGGTACTTGGTTCATTCCCTCTTTGCCCCCAACTGCCCAGTTTGGCCCACTCTGGAAAGAGTGCTAGCTGTCCCACACTTCAATTTCAGAATTTTGAGGCTGCCAATACAGCAGATTTTTTTCTTTTTTATGTGGCCTAACCAGATCTTTACCCTGCCATGTCTTTTAACTGCTCTGACTTACAATCACCGGCCACTTTATTAGGTACACCATGCTAGTAACTGGTTGGACCCCCTTTTGCCTTCAGAACTGCCTCAATACTTCGTGGCATAGATTCAACAAAGTGCTGGAAGCATTCCTCAGAGAGTTTGGTTCATATTGACATGATGGGATCACACAGTTGGCGCAGATTTGTCGGCTGCACATCCATGATGCGAATCTCCCGTTCCACCACATCCCAAAGATGCGCTATTGGATTGAGATCTGGTGACTGTGGAGGCCATTTGAGTACAGTGAACTCATTGTCATGTTCAAGAAACCAGTCCGAGATGATTCCAGCTTTATGACATGGCGCATTATCCTGCTGAAAGTAGCCATCAGAAGTTGGGTACATTGTGGTCATAAAGGGATGGACATGGTTAGCAACAATACTCAGGTAGGCTGTGGCGTTGCAACGATGCTCAATTGGTACCAAGGGGGCCAAAGAGTGCCAAGAAAATATTCCCCACACCATTACACCACCACCACCAGCCTGAACCGTTGATACAAGGCAGGATGGATCCATGCTTTCATGTTGTTGACGCCAAATTCTGACCCTACCATCCGAATGTCGCAGCAGAAATCGAGACTCATCAGACCAGGCAACGTTTTTCCAATCTTCTATTGTCCAATTTCGATGAGCTTGTGCAAATTGTAGCCTCAGTTTCCTGTTCTTAGCTGAAAGGAGTGGCACCCGGCGTGGTCTTCTGCTGCTGTAGCCCATCTGCCTCAAAGTTCGACATACTGTGCTTTCAGAGATGCCCTTCTGCCTACTTTGGTTGTAACGGGTGGTTATTTGAGTCACTGTTGCCTTTCTATCAGCTCGAACCAGTCTGGCCATTCTCCTCTGACCTCTGGCATCAACACGGCATTTCCGCCCACAGAACTGCCGCTCACTGGATATTTTTTCTTTTTAGGACCATTCTCTGTAAACCCGAGAGATGGTTGTGCATGAAAATCCCAGTAGATCAGCAGTTTCTGAAATACTCAGACCAGTTGTTCTGGCACCAACAACCATGCCACGTTCAAAGTCACTCAAATCACCTTTCTTCCCCATACTGATGCTCAGTTTGAACTGCAGGAGATTGTCTTGACCATGTCAACATGCCTAAATGCACTGAGTTGCCGCCATGTGATTGGCTGATTAGAAATTAAGTGTTAACGAGCAGTTGGACAGGTGTACCTAATAAAGTGGCCGGTGAGTGTATACTGTGAACAGTAAGGCCTTATATAGGCAGGTTTGTGCCCCTTTTAACCATGTCCAATCAATTAAATTAAACCCAGCTGGACTCCAATGAAGGTATAAACTTATCTGAAAGATACTTAAAAGAAGTGGAAAGCATCAGAATTAAAATTCCTGTGCGTCACAACATAGGGTGTGAGTACTTATTACATGTGATATTTCAGTTTTGCAAAATGTCTAAAAGTCTGTGTCTGTTCTGTCATTATGGGGTGCTTAGTGTACATTGATGAGGAAAATTTATTTAAATTATTTTAGCACATGGATGCATTGGAACGAAGGCTGAAAAATTGAAGATTGCAATGTAGCTTTTCAAAATATTCAAAACTAATTTACTACAGTAGTTTGTGACTTTGAACAGTGTTTTTTCATGTTTTTCCTTCCAGAGAAAGATTTCAACTTTAATGCCCCCCACTACAGATCCAGGAAAAGTGTCTGCTGTTCAAGACTGGCTAATTCTCACAAGCATAAGCAGCCTGAGGAGCTATCTGGGCCTTGCCTTGTACAGGGCCTTCATTTGTGACGTTACTTACTGCACATTGGTACATTGGCTGTTAAATTAAATGCTGACTCTGCTTCTGCCTTCCTGCGACTCAAGATGTGAGCAGCACAGGGATGTGTGCTGACTTATTGCAACATGAACAAGATGGGGACCAAGCTGTGCTTTTCTTCAATCATACACTGAGCTTAGTTGAAACGAACTATTGGGTCACCAGACAAGAGCAATTGACAGTGGTTTGGGTATTTCAGTTTGGCCATATCTTCAAGCCAACCACTTTCTCATTTCTACCAACCATGACTCTGAGATGGTCTATCACATGTGTATGCTGGTGCAAGGATGGAAGTTTTAGTCCACTGAGACTGATTTTCTCCTTAACACCCCGTTAGTCTATCTACCTGGGAGATGGCAACAATAGGCTTAACCTACAAGCTGAGGAGCATGGCTCTTCTTCACCTGTACTACTTGTGTGTCAGAGACAGACTTTGTGTTGAGCAGAGGATGACTGAACCCCCCCCCCAGCCACTGGCTGGTGGACCAGAATATCCTTGAATGTGACCCAAATGCACCTAAGGGAAAACTGGGTCAATTTCTTCTGTTCATCCATTGAGGCTCTTCTGAGCCACACTTTGTCTTGTCTCTAAACTGGGACCTGTTTGCCTTGGGTGACCCTTCTTGCATCATATAGCACCCGACAACTTAGGTCCAAGGATCACTGGGATGAGCAAATCCCCCTATCACGATAAGGTGGCAGCTTAAGGAGCGATGACTCTATGTCCCCAAAGAAGTCATTTAATCCCACTTTTCCATTGTATCAAAATGTGGCCTCTCCAATATGTTATTTCAGCGAGTAGTAAAATTGTGTTTTAATTGTTAGCATTTCTGGATACTTTAATCTTGCAAAATTTCAGGTAATTTACTGATAAACCTTAGTTTGCTCCTCTTAGATTGTCAAACTGTTGTTAAGGAAGACGCTGACGCCTCTAACTGCTCCCCTGGTGCTGCTCAATGGATGATGTCTGCTCATGGTTCATCCATGATGGTTTAAATGCATTTGCCAAACTTAGCTGATGTTGTGCTGTATGTATAACTGAATGTGACAATAAAGGGCTTTCTCTTCCTTTTTTTTTTAATGGAGTGATGCAGATTATCTCATGAGGTAAGAGGGTAGTAATTGATGCAGATTGATTCAATGGACGTGTTGGATGCAATCAAGTGTCTAAAGAAAGAGTGCAAAATACCAGGACCTCTTGGATCACTGCAGGGAGAAAGGTTGGCTGGCAGGGCTGTTCCCAGTCATGTAGGCTGCAAAGGGTTCCTGCACAGTCAATGTGGAAACTGCTCACTGCCACAGGGATGACAGGAAGGGAGAGAAAGACTGTAGCTTTTAGGATGGGAGGCAGCAGAGAGAGCCTCCTGCTGGTTATGGAGAAGGAGGGGGGGGGGATTAAGCTGGTAGCTAGGAGGATAAGATGGGCAGTGATTTGGCCACCACTGCTGACCCACCATTATGAGGGTGATGGGGTTCAGGGCTGAAAACACCCAGTGATCAAATGACTCTGTCTGACAACCTCAACTCCTCCCACTCAAGGCTCCATTCACCAACAGTTAATGGTGAAGAAGAGGGATCTTTGATGTAATTATATTCATGACAGGCAGATTTGGTATCCAGGATAGGGACAAAAAAAAGGAATGGTTAATGAGTATAGTGAATTCTCTCTTGTAAAGGAGGCAAAGACACAGAGTAAGGTCTAAAAATTTGGGTAGGAGCACATAGGTCAGGTCAGGAGGTGCTTTCAGATGACAGCTATACCTAATGTGATGAGGGAGGTGGGAAGGAGTAATAATAACTTATCCTTTTATTAATTAATGCTCTACAATTAACCCATCATGGATGAACCACGAGCTGCCGTCCACCAGCGCCAGGGGTTTAGTGTCTTGCTCAAAAATACTTCGATACACTAGGAGGAGCCAGGAATCAAACCAGGAATGCTCAGTTCCAAAGATGATTGCTCTACCTCCTGCACCACCTCTCCAGGCATGTCATCTGGAGAGAAACAATAAGGAGACTTGGTGGTAGTAGTTCCCCTGTGAGAACAGGTAAAAAGAAAAACAGAGCTGCAGTTAAATCATCCCTCTATCTTTCTTCTCAGGGTCAAGTGACAGACAGCAATCGAAGACTTCAAGAAGCTGGAAGAGAGGTAAGATTATGCAGTCAAGGTTTAACAGAAGACAAAATGTATTTTCATTGAGAAACACATACGGCATGCCTGGTTGTTAACTCTGCAGACCATTCTGCATTCGATTTTGACTTTCTATAACCGAGGAGTCACAATGAGGAGCCCTCACTCATTCTGCCATTCTAATGGCTGTCCCTCCTTCAGGTGACAGCTCAAACAGAGGAGGTTATTCGCTGTCGTATCCAGCAGAGGAACATGGCCACTACTGTCGAGAAACTGCAGCTCTGTATACCAGGTATTTAATAGGAGCTTATAGTCGCCGTCAGTGATACATAAAGTGCCTTATCATGATGTACAGATGAAAATTTTCAGTTTTGATGTGTAACATGATGTCAGTATGGAAAAGCCAAAGTCAGAAAGACTACTGAGCACACCTGAACATAAGCCACACTGGCAAAAAATAAACAAATAAATATATGTTTACATACATGGGCTGTACTTGTCTATAAGCTGCAGGTGTCCACGTTTTAACCTGAGATATTTACACAGAAACTTTTTTAAAACTTTAATATTTCCCGCTCCATCTTTCCCTCACTCGTGGACAAGACCTCAAGATACTTGAACTCCTCCACTTGGGGCAGAACCTCTTCCCCGTCCAGGAGTGGGCACTCCACCTGTTTTCGGTTGAGCACCATGGTCTCGGATTTGGAGGTGCTGATCTTCATCCTGGCTGCTTCATATTCGGCTACAAACTGCTCCACTGAGAGCTGGAGATCATGTGCTTATGAAGCCAACAGAACCACATAATCTGCAAAAAGCAGAGACTCGATCCTGTGGCCACCAAACCAGATCCCCCCTACGCTCTGGCTATGCATAGAAATTTTGTCCATAAAAATTATGAACAGAATTGGTGACAAAGAGCAGCGTTGGTGAAGTCCAAGTCTCACCGGAAACGAGTCCGACTTACAACCGGCAATGCGGACCAAGCTCTGACACCAGTCATACAGGAACCGTACAGCCCATATGACAGGGTTCGGTAGCCCATATTCCTGGATTGCCTCTCATAGGATTGCCACGGACATGGTTGAATGCCTTCTCCAGATCCACAAAACACATGAAGAATGGTTCAGAATGGTTGGGCACACCCCGAAGTCCCTACAGTGCTGCAGAGGTGTGTTGGCCAGGACAGCTCTACAATATCCAGAGACTTGAGGAACCAAAGCAGAACTCACCTGCCCCCAGGGACCTGCTAGTGAAGAGCTTTTTGACTGCTTCAGCAACTTCAGCCCCAGAAATAGGTGTGTCTACAGAGCCCCTTAGCTTTGCTTTCTCATTGGAAGGTGTTCCGACGAGATTGAGGGGGTCTCAGAAGTATTCCGCCCACTGATCTACAACGTCTCGAGTTGAGGTCAGCAGCACCCCTCTCCCACTGTACACAGTGTTGACAGAGCACTGCTTTCCCCCTCCTGAGCCACTGGATGATGGACCAAAATCTTCTTGAAGCCCTCTGGAACTTGTTCTCCATGGTCCCCCCGATCAGTTGACAGCTCTGCCCCTCTCTTCACCCGAGTGTCCAGGACATGCGGCCACAAGTCAGACTACTTGACCACAAGATTGATCAAAGAACTGCGGTCCATTGGTGCCAAGTGCACTTATGGGCAAATTTATGCCTGAACATAGTGTTTGTTATGGGCAATTTGTACCAAGCACAGAAGGTCAATAATAAAACACTGCTCGAGTTCAGATCTGGGGGGTGCGTTCCTGTTAATCACGCCCTTCCAAGTGGCACTGTCGTTGCCCACGTGACCATTGAAGTCTCCAAGTAGAACGAGGGAGTCCCCAGTAGGAACTCTCTCTAGTAGCCCCTTGAGGGACCCCGAGAAGGGTGGGTAACCTTAACTGCTGTTGGGTGCATTGCTGCAAACAACAGTCAGAACCCATCCTCCCACCTGAAGGCGGAAGGAGGGTACATTCTCATCCACCGGGTTGAACCCCAGTGTGCAGGCGCTGAGTAATGGGGCAGTACTCGTCTGACTTTATCTTGTCGGAATCTCTCAGCCTCCCGCACTGGCTCTGGCTCCTGGAAGCTTTCCCTGACCACCCAGAGCCTTTCTCAACTCCCCCCTGAAAACCATACAACACTCCTCCCTTTTCAGCTTTCACCACTTTGTCCTCTGCTCTGCCTTTGTCCTCTTGATCTCCCGTGTCACCAGAGTCATCCTACAAACCACCATCCTATGCTGTCCCATGCTACACTCTCACCTACAACTACTTTGCACTCAGCAATCTCTTTCAGGTTACCAAGATGTAGTCTACCTAGCCATTTCCATCTTTTTTGCGAAATCTACCACCACCTGTTTCTCTGCATTCCTATCCTGTAAGGCAAATCTACCCATCACCTTTTCATCCCCTCTATTGCCTGCTCCAACATTCCCATTGAAGTCTGCACCAATTACCAATCTCTCATCTCTGGGGATATTTTGCATCACTTCCTCTAGCTCATTCAAGAACTTCTCCTTCTCCTCAAATTCATATCCCACATGCGGGGCATAGCCTATAACAACTTTGAGCATCACACCTTCAGTTTCCAGTTTCAGACTCATAAGTCTATCTGACATTCTTTTCACCTCCATATCATTCCCAACAAACTCCTCCTTCGAGATAATTACTACTCCATTTCACTTCTTGTCAGTACCATGATAGTACAACTTAAAGCCTGCTCCTAAGCTTCTAGCCTTACTACCTTTCCACCTGGTCTCCTGGTAACACAGTATATCCACTTTCCTTCTCTGCATCATGTCGACCAACTCTACCTTTTCTTGTCATAGTCCCAATATTCAAAGTCCCTTCTCTCAGTCCCAGACTCTTGCCACACCTCTTCTCTCTCTGCTTCCGAACATGCCTTCCACCTCTCCTTTTTTGACCTACAGTAGCCCAGTTTCCATTGGTTCCAACTATTGTGAGATGTCTCAATTTCAATATTTGAATTCTTGTTTATGTTTGATTGTGAATAAATCATGAGTTTGTAAAATTTGCGAATCATTGCTTTAAATGTTTATCGGCATTTTACACACCATCTCAAATCTTTGGGAATTGGAGTTTTATGCATTGACAACACATTAGGGAAAAAAATTATAGCCAACCCCATATAATGGCATTCAATGTCTGAAGTAGTGAATTAGTGTCAGGCTTATTCCTTAAATTAGACTGTTCGTCAGGGCCCTGTAATGCTGCTTCAGAAATCTGATGACTTATCAGTATTTCAGTACATCTTCAAAAACTTAGAACTTACAATTACGCATTTCTGTCAAAGGCTTTAATTACATCAAAATCAAATACAGTAAGTCACATTTTTTTAGGGACTGTCATTTGACAAAGCAGTGGATGCTGTGTATAGACATTTTTTTTTTCAATTTATAAATTGTTATTTTCTTTAATAAGAAAGTATTTTGTGGAAAGGTATTGGCATTGTCTGATCAGAATGTACTTAAAATCATTTTACCACCCTGTTTTCTGTCTTTTCTCCCACAGTGCTAGAAATGTACAGCAAACTAAAGGAGCAACTCGAATCCAAAAGGTAGAAATTTCATTCACTTTTATCCCAAAGGCAGCGGGTCTTACCTTTCAAAGCTTTATATTCACAGAGGATGGGGGCTTGGATTTTGAGTAAATTTTATTCTTTCTTTATCGATAGGAAATGCAACTTTGTAGTTTACTGAGTACCACTTTCAGTGAACCGAGATCCTGCCAAACCCATGTTAAATTTTATGATGCAACCTCCCAACTTATCCCTGCTCCATAGCTTTGATTGAACTTCATTTTTACCCCATGAACCTCACTGAGAGGACAATAATGACCCTTTCTTGTTTATTTCTGTGGCCCAAAGGAGGGGGCCATTCACTTGCAGGACAATTGACCCTCAGTGTGCCCTTTTTCACAACAAGACCCCCTCACTGCAGCCTGCCACAGCTCATGGGCAATCCAAGGCAATTAGACCATGCCAGCCACCCTGTGCAATCTGTATATGTTAGTAGATGCTGCTTTTAGCTCCAATAACATGGCCCATGCTCTGTTTTTATAAACCGGGAAGGGTTTGCATGGTGCAAATGTACCTTGTTATCTGTACTGCTGCTAGTCAGGTCACAATCTGTTCAATGTCCTGCCACTTGTAGCCTTTGTGTCCGCCTTCCTGGTTTACTGCACGCTGACAAACCTTTTCACTGTAGACTTTATGAGGCTGTCTTCTGTTCATGTGTGCACAACACATTTTACACTCACTGACCGACCAATTAGATCCCCTCCCAGCCTGCCTATCAGCTTAATGATGGGAGCTCAGCACAATGACCTGAATCTGAACCCTGTGTGATTTGTGCACACCATGAAAGACCATGATGACCATCGTGAAAGATAGTGCTGGGCAGTTTTCCCGTTTCAAATATCATCCAACTGTGATAATGTGGATTAAAATTTTGAAATTTTGATAGTTTCCAAAATAACTGGATCATGATAAGCAAGCAGGTAATAAGTCACTCGAAAATTAAACAAAATAACTAAAAGACAAATAAAAAATTAATCATTGAAGAGCTTTCGAGAAATTGTTCAATAAAATACCTGAATCATAGTAAAGAAATAAGTCATCCAGACACTACCTACCAATATTTCAGAAAAATAGAATACAAATGTCATCATAAAATTGTCAAAAATATGTAAGACCTTCAAATAAAATACCTACTAATGATTCTCCTGTGGGAAAAAAAAAACTCTTTCAAAGATATCTTATCATTTGCTATGTATCTGTATGATAAACATACTCTGTGTGAGATAATTTTTCTTACAGAGGCAATCATCAAAGACTTCCCAAGAATACAACATTGCAAAGATTCTGTTAATGAGCATGATTACTTGTATTTCTAAGAATCAAAATATACTTTGTGACACTTTTGTGGCTAATTCTGCTGCTGGATATACTGTACTGGCTCCCTGTAAAGCAATATGCCCTAACAGGAGATTTGTATGGAAATTGCACCAGATGTTATGAGTTTTAAAGGTTAACAAAATGTTATGTTTTTTCAGTTCAATAATTGAATTAAAATAATAACCAAACCAAATCAAAGAAGGAGAGGAGGAAGGCATGTTCGGAAGCAGAGAAGAGAGGAGGAAAGGCCAGAGTCTGGGACTGAGAGAAGGGACTTTGAATATTGGGACTATGACAAGAAATGGTAGAGCTGGTCGACATGATGCAGAGAAGGAAAGTGGATATACTGTGTGTCCAGGAGACCAGGTGGACAGGTAGTAGGGCTAGAAGCTTAGGAGCAGGCTTTAAGTTGTACTATCATGGTACTGACAAGAAGTGAAATGGAGTAGGAATTATCTTGAAGGAGGAGTTTGTTAGGAATGATCTGGAGGTGAAAAGAATGTCAGATAGACTTATGAGTCTGAAACTGGAAACTGAAGGTGTGATGCTCAATGTTGTTAGTGGCTGTGGCCCGCATGTGGGATGTGAGCTAGAGGAGAGGGAGAAGTTCTTGAATGAGCTAGAGGAAGTGATGCAGAATATCCTCAGAGATGAGTGAGTAATAGTTGGTGCAGACTTCAATGGACATGTTGGTGAAGGCAATAGAGGGGATGAAGAAGTAATGGGCAGATTTGGTATACAGGATAGGGACGCAGAGGGACAGATGTTGGTAGATGATGCAAAAAGGATGAAAATGGCTATGGTAAACACTTTTTTCCAGAAAAGACAGGAATATAGGGTAACTTATAAGAGTGGAGGTAGGAGAACGCAGGTAGACTACATGTTGTATAGATGAAGTATCCTGAAAGAGATCAGTGACTGCAAAGTAGGTGTGGGTGAAAGTGTAGCCAGACAGCATGGGATGGTGGCTTGTTGGATGACTCTGGTAACAGGAAGATCAAGAGGACAAAGGCAGAGCAGAGGACGAAGTGGTGGACGCTGAAAAAGGGAGGAGTGTTGTATGGTTTTCAGGGAGGAGTTGAGAAAGGCTCTGGGTGGTCAGGGAGAGCTTCCAAGTGATTGGTCAACAACAGCTAGTGTCACCAGGGAGACAGGAAGGAGAGTACTTGGTGTGTCATCTTGAAGAGAAGTAGATAAGGAGACTTTGAGGTGGAATGAGGAAGTGCAGGAGTATATACAGAGAAAGCGGTTTGCAAAGAAGAGGTGGAACACTGAGAGGACTGAAGAAAACAGACAAGGGTACATGGAGATACAACATAAGGTAAAGATAGAGGAAGCGTAGGCAAAACAAAAGGCGCACGATGACCTGTATGCTCGGCTGGACAGTAAGGAGGGAGAGAATGATCTATACAGGTTGACGAAACAAAGAGATAAAGATGGAAAGGATGTACAGGTCCAGGTGATTAAGGACAGAGAGGGAAATGTATTGACAGATGCTAGAAGAGTGATGAGAAGATGGAAAGAGTACTTTGAAGAGCTGATGAATGTGGAACATTAAAGAGAGGCAAGGGTAGAAGAGGTGACTATTGTAGACCACAAAGTAGCAGAGATTAGTAAAGGTGAAGCGAGGAAGGAATTGAAGAGGATGAAGAGTAGAAAGGCAGTTGGTCCTAATGAGATTCCTGTGGGGGTGTGGAAGTGTATATGAGAGGTAGCGGTAGAGTTTCTGACTCTATTATTCAACAGTATCTTAGAGAGAAAGAAGATGCCTGAAGACTGGAGACAAGGTGTGATGGTGCCTATTTTTAAGAATACGGGGGATATGCAGAATTACGGCAACTATAAAGGGATAAAGTTGATGAGCCATACAATGAAGTTATGGGAAAGAGTAGTGGAAACTAGACTGAGAGCAGAAGTCAGCATTTGTGAACAGCAGTATGGCTCCATGCCTAGAAAGAGTACTACAGAGGCAGTATTTGATTTGAGAATGCTAATAGAGAAGTACAGAGAAGGCCAGAGGGAGCTGCATTGTGTTTTTGTAGGCCTAGAGAAAGCATATGACAGGGTGCCAGGAGGGGAGTTCTGGTACTGTATGAGGAAATCTGGAGTGGCAGAGAAGTCTGTTCGACTGGTGAAGGACATGTATGCTGGCTGTGAGACAGTGGTTTGGTGTGCTGTAGGGATAACAGAGAAGTTCAAGGTGGAGGTGGGACTCCATCAGGGATCAGTTCTGATCCCCTTCTTGTTTGCAGTGGTGATGGACAGGTTGACAAATGAGGATAGACAGGAATGTCCATGGATCCATGGCTAGACAGAGTATATGCGTGTGAATGAGAGGAATTTAGGTGGAACGGTGAGGCTCCAGTGAGTGGAGATCAGGAAGTTGGAGGATTTCAGGTACTTGGAGTCAACAATCCAGAACAACGGAGAGTGTGGAGAAGAGGTGAAGAGACGGGCTCAAGCAGATTTGAATGGGTGGAGAAAAGTGTCGGGGGTACTATGTGATAGAAGACTATTGGCCAGAATGAAAGGAAAGGTGGACAAGACAGTGGTGCGACCAGCGATGGTGTATGGCCTAGAAACAGTTCCAATGACCAAAAGACAGGAGGAAGAGCTAGAGGTTGCAAAGATGGAGATGTTGAGGTTCTCTTTGGGAGTGACCTGGATGGATAGGATCAGGAATGAGTTTATCAGCGAAACAGCACATGTAAGATGTTTTGGAGAGAAGGTCAGAGAAGCCAGTCTGAGATGGTTTGGTTGAGTGAAGTAAGAAAGAGAGAGAGAGAGAGAGAGAGAGAGATACCAGGGGAAAGACCGGGAGAAAACCAGAACAGAATATTTGAACACCACACAGAAAGGCCCCTGGTAGAATTGAACCAACACTAATAATTGCATGGTGCCACTTGCCACACACACACACACACACACACACACACACACACACACACACACACACACACACACACACACACACACACACACACACACACACACACACACACACACACACACACACACACACACACACACACACACACACACACACACACACACACACACAGAAAGAATATTGCTATAACATGTGTTTTTACAGATACTATGCAGCACTGAAAACTATGGAGCAGTTGGAGAAGGTCTACATCCCTAGGTAGGAGTGATCTTAAGTGAATAGTGAATATGATGCCTCCAACTCTTAACAAAACCCTTTCTCAGTGATTGACTGTTAGGATTCAAGTGATTTCACCCAGCCTTTTCAACCTTGGGGTTTCAGCCCCTATGGGGGCCGTAAAATCATTGTTGGAAAATATAAATTCTCTAATGTAATTTTTGATCATGATTAGAGCTTTTAAGTAGGGAGTAGTTTTACTTGCTTTTTATTTAGTTTTTTTGTTCAAAATAGATATTTCCAACTGAGTCTTTAGAATTGAATTGTGTTTTCTGTCTACAGATGTGACTGTTTTGATAGCTGTTGCATGTTTGGAAAGACGGTAAACCAGCATCATAGGAAATGTTTCGGTTCAAGACTTTGGACAGTCAATGAATCACCTAAGCTGAAAACAAACTGAATACAACTGATTCAGTGATCGCAAATTAGTGGGCTGTATGGCTGTAGCGATGCGTCAGTACTAATTTTATTGTCTTGAATGTGTGATAACAAGTTACATTAGTACTCTTGATTCGTTGTTGCTCAACACTGATCCTACTGTATCTCATAGAGTAAGCCAGTACAGGTTCTGTCAGATCATGGCTGAAAACCTACCCAGACTGAGAGAAGAGATCAAGGAGATCTCCATGTCTGACCTTAAGGATTTCCTTGAAAGCATTAGGAAACACTCAGACAAGGTCGGGGAGACAGCTATGAGACAGGTAGGAGACAATTCCATTGTTCCACCATGTTTGCATCACACACGTATGACCTGACACACTACCATGATTTTAATACACGATTACAGTTTGAATTTCAGATTATGGGTTTCACAAAAGTCTTAGACAATAAGGAAGGTGGCATTTATTTAAATACATACAAAATGCTACTCAATGTATAATTGAGTATTGTGTATAATAAATTTCAATACTTTCACTTTAAACTTTGACATTTCCTTTATATTAAAGATTGTGTTTTAATTTTGTTATGCTACTTTTGAAGTCAGATTGTTTCACAGGACCTTAGACAGTGAGAGGATGCCTGAGGAAAGGAGAAGAAGTGTGAAGATGCCCATTTTTAAGAAAAAAGGGAGATAAGCAGATTTGTAACAATAGAGGAATAAAGTTGATTAGCCATATGATGAAGTTATGGAAACAGTTGTGGAAACTAAACTGAGAGCCAGAGTAAGTATTTGTGAGCAGTGGTGTGGTTCCATGCCTAGATATAGCACTATTGATGCAGTATTTGCTTTAAGAGTACTGGCAAAGAAGATGCAACAGGGTGCCAAGAGATGAATTATGGTACTATATGAGGAAATCTTGAGTGATAGAGAAGTATGTTATGAGATGAGATGAGATGAGAACAACTTTATTAATCCCGAAGGAAATTGTTGTGCCAGAGTTTCACGTAAAAATCATAACAGTAATCGATAATAGTAGAAAGGAGGAAGAATAAGAAATACAATGAAATGTATTATAGTGGTGCAGGACCTGGATATGTGAGCTGTGAGACAGTGATGAGGTTTGCTGAAGGTGTGACAGGAGGCCAAGGGCAAGGTGAGATCATCAGGCATTAGCTCTGAGCCCCTTCTTGTTTGCATTGGTGTTGGACAGGCTGACAGATGAGGTTAGACAGGAATCTCATTGGATCATGATGTTTGCAGATGATGTTGTGATCTGTAGAGAGGGGAGGGAGCAGATGTAGGAAATTCTTGAGCGATAGAGGTGTGCCCTGGAGGGGAGAAGAATGAAGGTTAGCCACAGCAAGACAGAATATACTGTATGTGTGTGAATGAGAGGAACCCAAGTAATAATCTGAAGCTACAAGGAGTGTAAATAAAGAAGGAAGGGGATTTTAATTACGTAGGCTCAACACTCCAGAGCAATGGAAAGTATAGTGAAGGGAAACAATGGGTTCAAGGAGGCTGAAACAGCTGGAGAAAAGTTTCAGGAGTAATGTGTGATGAAAGATTATTAGCCAAAATTAAAGGAGAGGTGTACAAGGCAGTGGTGAGACCAGTAGTGCTGTATGATATGGGACAGCATACTGTATGTGAGATGCTTTGGAGATAAGGTCAAGGAGGCCGGACTGAGATGTTTGGAAAGGAAAGATGCAAAGGTAAAGAAGAACTTGCTAATCTTACAGTCATTTTTGCAGTTTTCAAGGTAACTTTAGCCCATTTCAGTTCATGTCTTTTGTTATTGTAAAGGCACTGAAAAACTAAAACCTCTTTCTTTGACAGCAAAACACTGTGCCCATTAATTTCTGATTCAGTCAACTGCAAACAAATAAGCAAATCTCTGCTTCTGTGCATAACACATAACTGGTCCTCATTGTGGAAATTAATGCTTCCCATCACCATAGTAACTCCAACTTGAAGCACAAAACAGCCATGCAGTAAAAATATGTATACACTACAGGGTTTATGATGCCATTCCTACTCTACACAGTTTTTGAGCAAAGTATTCCAATAAAGTATCTATTCTATGTTATTATAATGTGCCCAGTGGATAAGAAATATTTCTCAAAATGTGCTTCAGATATTTTTAGTCAGATTTTTTCCACTTGTTTATTCGTTTGTGTGTGCCTGTGTGCCTGTGTGCATGTATGCGTGTGTGCGTATGTGCGCACGGTTGCATGGACCCATGCATGTATGTGCGGGTGTGTTGGGTCTATGTGTCAATTTTCAGGCGCAGCAACATACAACTTTTAACAGTGTGGTAGCAAAGCAGGCCAATATTGGTCACTACACTAAGCCCTTGTACTTCTTCAACGGAAGGACGCACCCTCCAAATGGTCTGATGACGGACAATGACACAGGAGATGAGGATGATGCTGATGATGAGGTGAAGAAGCTAAATATTTGGATTTTGAAAGATTATATGAATTCTAAGTAGACAGCGAACTTCTAGTTTGTTTCTAATGCAACAGTCTCAGATTTTTCCTAGTAATTGTAGTGGGGATTGTTTTCCTTTTATTTCATATAAAGACACAATATTGACAAAGTAGTAATATGTTTTATGTGTATATGTGCGTGCGTGCATCTGTGAATTTCTATCTATCTATCTATCTATCTATCTATCTATCTATCTATCTATCTATCTATCTATCTATCTATCTATCTAACTATCTATCTATCTATCTATCTGTCTGTCTATCTGTCTGTCTGTCTGTCTGTCTGTCTGTCTGTCTGTCTGTCTGTCTGTCTGTCTGTCTGTCTGTGTCTGTCTGTCTGTCTGTCTGTCTGTCTGTCTGTCTGTCTGTGTGTATATATATATATATATATATATATATACATATGAATCTAAGAATCTAAAGCCTCGGGAGGGAACAGGCCAGTATCTCTCTCTGAGCTGGTCACAAGGCTGGATAAATGCAGAGGGTTGCATCAGGAACGACATTCGGTGTAAAACTTGTGCCAAAACCTACGAATCACATACTGGATCCTTCATGGCCTAGATAAACATATATATGAGTCTTAAATTGTGGCATGGTGCACTATAAAGACTATTGTGTAACCTTGAACAGGTATTCAATGTTTTCTATAATTTTTATGGCAAATGATTGAAGAAACTGATATAACAGTGATGACTTCCAGCGCTGTCTCGGGCGACTGCCTGCCAGAGTTTCTCCTCACCTTAGTGTCTCTTTTTCCTAAATTCTCTACTTCTATTTTTCTATTTACTTCTCCTTGCTTTAGTAACAATTTAGTATATTGAATTTACCAAAATTCTGACTGGGATGTGCTCTGCAAAGACCAGGAAGAGGACATTGAAAAACTCTGCCTGCATTACGGACTATGTGAACCTCTGCACGGACAACATCATCCCCACCAAGACAGTGCAATGTTTCACAAATAACAAAACCCTGGGTGACTAAGGACATTAAGGCCACGCTGAACAGGAAGAAGGCGGCATTCAGGAGCAGAGACAAAGAGGAGCTGATGAAGGTGCAGACTGAGCTGAGGGAGAAGATCGCAGAGGTTAAGGACAGTTATAGGAGAAAGCTGGAGAGCAAACTCCAGCAGAACAACATGAGGGAGGTGTGGAGTGGGTTGAAAACCATCACTGGCCATGGAAAACAAGGAAGCCAGATGATGGTAGGAGACCTGCATGAGGCCAACGAACTAAACCTGTTTTTCAACAGATTTGATGAAGAAGCCTCTGCCCACCCTCCCCCCAGCTCCGCTCAGGACTTTCCTCCCCCTGTGCCCGTACCCCTCACCTCTAAGACTTTTACCCCTCCCCCATGCACCTCTTCTGCTTCCCTGTATGATGTCTCCTCAACACCTCAGCCCTCCTGCCCCCCACTGGGACCCTCTCCACCCCCTCCTGTCACCTTCACCGCTGAGGAGGTGAGGAGAGAGTTCAGTCGCCTTCATCCCAGGAAAGCCGCCGGCCCTGACGGACTTAGCCCCAGAGTGCTGAAAGGATGTACCTCTCGGTTGTGTGGGATCTTCACATACCTCTTTAACCTGAGCCTGATCCAGATGGTTGTCCCTGACCGGTGGAAAACCTCATGTCTGGTCCCAGTGCCCAAGAAAAAGCATCCCAGCACACACAGCAACTACAGACCAGTGGCTCTGACATCCCACGTCATGAAGTCGCTGGAGAGGCTCGTCCTGAGGCAACTTCGTAATGTTGTCGGACCTTCGCTGGACCCCCTGCAGTTCGCTTACCAGCCTCGGATAGGAGTGGAAGACGCCATCATCTTCCTGCTGCACAGAGTATACACCCACCTTGAGGAGGCAGGAAGCATTGTGAGAGTCATGTTCTTTGACTTTTCCAGTGCTTTCAACACCATTCGACCATTCAACACCATTCAAATAGGCATTCAAAGCTTCTCGACATGCAGGTGGATGCTCCACTCACAGCCTGGATCAACAACTACCTCACAGGTCAGCCGTAGTATGTGAGGCTGGGGAACATCACGTCGGACACCATTGTGAGCAGCACGGGGGCGCCACAGGGGACGGTCCTGTCTCCTTTCCTGTTTACGCTCTACACCTCAGACTTCATGTTCTCCTCGCAGTCCTGCCACCTGCAGAAATTCTCAGATGACTCTGCCATCGTGGGCTGCATCAACGGAGGCCAGGAGCAGGAGTACAGGAGCGTGGTGGACAGGTTTGTGGAGTGGTGTGGACTGAACCACCTGCAGCTCAATGTGTCTAAGACAAAGGAGCTAGTGGTGGATTTCAGAAAACAAAGGACCCACCTGAACCCGGTCACCATCAGGGGTACAGAAGTGGACATTGTGGACACCTACAAATACCTAGGTGCACTTGGACAATAAACTGGACTGGACCGTGAACACCAATGCCATCATCAAGAAGGGTCAGAGCTGTCTGTTCTTCCTCAGGAGGCTCAGATCTTTCAACGTCTGCAGGACCATGCTGCAGATGTTTTACCACTCGGTGGTGTCCAGCGCCATCTTCTACGCTGTTGTGTGCTGGGGCAGCAGGCTCAAGACAGCTGACACCAACAGACTCAACAAGCTCATCAGGAGAGCTGGGTCTGTCCTGGGAGTGGAGCTGGAGTCTGTTGTGCTGGTGTCAGGGAGGAGGATGCTGAGGAAGCTTCTCAGCATCATGGACAACGTCCATCACCCCCTGCATGCCACACTGACATCCTGTCGGAGCTCTTTCAGTCGTAGATTGATACCACCAAGGAGCTCCACTGAACGCCACAGGAGGTCTTTCCTACCTGAGGCTATCAGACTTTTTAATTCCTCTTCCCTCAGCCGCAGGGAATGTTCAAATCTTGTAGTTAAAAATTAACAGTTAAGACAATTTATATTTCATTGTATTTCTTATTCTTCCTCCCTCCCACTATTATCTATTACTGTTATGTTTTTACTTGAAACTCTGGCACAACAATTTCCTTTGGGATAAATAAAGTTGTTCTCATCTCATCTCATCTCATGATATATCCTCATTTTTAACAGGTCCTAACAGCTCAGGACCTAGTGGACTTCTCTCCTGTGTATAGGTGTTTACACATCTACACTGTCTTGGTAGGTGTCCCACACTTTTAATGACTCTTTACACCCCACATCAAATCACTTAGATAGTATTGGGACAGCTGTTAACATGGATCTAATAGTGCATTTAATTTCAGAAACTCACATTTAAACCAAATATTATGGGAACATTACAACTAAAGAATTTACTATACTAAACTACTCCTGTACTATAACTTCAATGAAAAAAAAAATGGTGAAGTATGACTAACTGCAAATTGATCAAGCATGGTCAGCTCACTTGCTCGGTAACCTGCTATAGGTTTAAGAAGACACATAGAATTTCTTTAAGAGAGCCCAGTAGGGGGCGGTGTTTGTACACAAAAAAAATTAAGTTTTTTATTGTTCTGCCTTTTAAGAAGTATAATATTTGCATTTTAGTTGCATCTCACATTGAGTGTTGTAATTGTACCAAGCACTGAGTGTATGAGAAGTTGTATTTTTTTTCCCAATATAAGGTTCCTTATAATTTTGCATGACCTTTTATTTGTTGTGTGTGTCTGCAGGGAGACCGTGAAACCTTTGAGAACTACTACAGGAAACAGAGGAAGAAACAGGCCAGGCTAGTACTGCAACCACAGGCTAACATGGTAAGTGACATGGCTACAAGGTGTACACACCATTATTTGGAAACATGTGGTAAACAATATTTCTGAAACGTAGCCACCCATTTCACCCAGATTTGACATACAGGATTCAGTTACCAATATCTATGGCAACTTTTCATATAGTTTATGGATTCTGACTTTTGGTTACTTAACATGTCATTGTTGATGACACACAAACAGGCAAAAGGCACTCTAAACCCTTGGATAACCTATGTCACTTAAGTTACCTAGTTCTATTTACCTTATATGGATATGTGGCTTCTGGCCAAAATTATTCATGAAGAGTAAAGTGGCTATGACAGTGTTTCACTTTGCCGACCTTTGGTGATAGAAGTTGATTACATTAAAGATAAACCAGGCATAAGTATGAAGGAGAGAGTGAATGGTTGTATATTCCAATATGTGTCCCCTTGATTGACTGCCACTGTACTCTTGCCAAATGTCAGCTGGGATTGGCTCAAGAACCACAGTAACTCTTTAAGATGTGCACATAAGCACAATATCTACCTGTCGTAGGTTCACTGATAAGCATTTTCCCATGACTTTGAAAAAGAATTAACCTCCTGGATATATTTTGAAAATATAATTTGTGTGTGTGTGTGTGTGTGTGTGTGTGTGTGTGTATGTGTGTGTGTGTGTGTGTGCGTCCATTCCCAGCATGAAACTGTTGAAGGCTACAGGAGGTACTTCAATCAGATTGTAGGGTATGTTATCTTTTTTAGTCTCGTGTCATTGTCACAACACATGTTGCTGTTGAAATTCTTCTCCAATTCAATTAAATGGCAATATTAACTAGAGAACTTTGAAATATTTCTGTGTCACTAGGTTCTTTGTAGTGGAGGACCATATTCTCCATGCTACACAAGGACTAGTGACAAGAGCTTTTACTGATGAACTGTGGAACATGGCCCTGTCCAAGATCATTGCTGTTCTGCGAACACACTCTGTAGGAACAAACACACACACTCACACTCACACACACACACACACACACACACACACACACACACACACACACACACACACACACACACACACACACACTCACACACACACACACCAGCGGGGAGCTGACTGTGAAAGCAAAGGAGTTAATAGAGATAATATATCCTGCTGTGAATCTGTTTATCCTGGAAAAGAGTCATTCACTGGCACTCACACAAATGTACGCACACAGAACACTGCAGAGGTCAGCTCACCCACAAACACTAATTGTGTTACTTTCCAGAGGAGAGGTCAAAATACACATACACTTGCAGCTAAGGAGGACATCATTTGGGCCTTAATGAGAGACAGATTGTAACAATAACAGCAGATTAAGGTGGCATATTCCTGACTGCTGGGCTCCAGTCATTTGTAAATGACCCAGAGGATTATGCTAACAGGCTAGAGAATGGGCTGCACAGTGTGGGGGTGAAAAGATTTACAAAGCCCTTGGTCTCCCCCTTGGCCTCCAGCCCCTCTTCTTGGCAATGGCACAGGCAGCTCCACATTCATTGCATGATCAGGCCACAGGGAGAAACTCTGTCACAAGCCACTGAGATTCTACATTTAGAGAATTTTTGAAAATATATAAGAAAGGAGTCAAGCCCCTCATAAACACACATTCATAGAATTTCATCAATGTCTTTATGCGGAAAGATAAAAATATCCAATGACATATTTTATGTACAACTGCTGTATGACTGATATAATTTGATGTAAAATACTATAAATATTTATCTGGCACTTGTCAGAAAATGGTACATCCAGACATTGAACTACTCCTAGGACACAAGTATTGTGGCAAACAGCAGATGTTCGTCTGTTTGTCATGTGCCAGTTTGTGTCTGAGGAAACAGAGAGGTACTTCCTTGGGCTAGATCTTGTCTGTTTTCATTTTCTTGCTTGATTTACAAGCTCCAGGGTTTGCCAGGATCACTTTATCAGTTAGGGGTCTTAAATAGGCTGCACCTATGCTACTACCAGGGATAGAAATCACTCCAGAAAATAGATAGGATCCCTTTCTTGTTCCTAATTGACAGTGCAACAGTGTACAAGCTTTACCACCACAAACACAGACACACCACACACACCACACAGACACCACACACACCACATACACTTAATGCTCCAATTACTAGCTACAACTATTACATTTGCCAAGTTTCTCTTTAGAAATATGAATTACAGGACGAATACATGAATGAAATACCTGTCAAATTACCAAAGCTGTTTCAAAATTCATTGGACTAACTAATTTGGAATGGGTGATTTTCTATACATATTGTTATACTATAAATATTCCATCATACAATCAAACAGAAATCAAAATTCTCTCCTCCCCTTACATTTTTATTCAATTTTTCCATTCATTTTTCAGTTTTATTTGCTGCAGAGCATATTGAGTCTTTGACTAAAAAGGCCTGTGTCCCTGCATCTCTATTTTCCGCTGTAATGTAAGGAATCTTTACATACTGTCAAAACAATATTCTGTCTTTAAAACATATAACCAATCAAATTGGTCGGATACTGATTTATGAACTCTAGTAGACTCCACTGTAGAGTAAAAACCTCTGCTACAGACTTCAGTAATGTGACTATTCTCAGAAAACATCTGATCCATCTCAAATTGTTTCTTATAATGACATTATTCAGTTTAATTAAATCAGAAAATGTTGTTTAAGTTGAAATAGATTTTTCAATTGTGTTTAAATCAGGTAAATGATTTAGCACTGAGCTAACAGGGTCAAGCAGGTAAAAATTAAATTGGACTATTCTCTGTACTTGATCAAACCCCTCACAAAACTAAGTGAATAAAAACAACTAAGTGAATAAGTGAATAAGAACAATGGTGTGAAACTCATTAAAACAATTGCTGAAATCTGGTGGGATTAATTAATGATATCATGGCACTGTGAGCTGCTCTAAAAGAATTCTGTATTAGTGCCTTGTTGGTGTAGAATGGTGGTATAACTGGGAGAAGAGGTTATGAGCAAGGTCAGCACTTTAGACAAATTAAAAATGATATTTTAGAGGTAATACTGTACATTCATGGGTAATTTCCCAGTAAAAATGCAGCTTTTCCCTTCCTTTTAATTTATTAATATTCCAGATGCCCCTTACCTGAATTCATTTCTTTGGAGAAAGCATAATAGCAGCCAAATGCTTATATATTTCCTGGATGAATGCAGGTCTATACCAAAGACTGTCAGTGAGGTTTTCTTATGCAGCCAATTCATGTCCATATACGTCTTGAGTTCAGCAAATGCAACAATAGGCCTGTATGTGGCTGCAGAAAAATAAACACGTATAACACAACCTGCAAATGACCTGTAAGGTGCCAACAAATCATAACACTGTTGCCAATCAACCCAGTTGTATCACTTGTTGCTTCAACTATGAATTGAAAGTTTCCCAATTATCAAAAGATCAAAATAAAAATTTTCACAAGACATCATTATCCACTCCAAATATCCAAGGTCATTTTTGTTGTGCTCATCAAACTTTATCTGGGCTGTGTGTTTTACTAAACTTCATTAGTTGAGATATACATAGAGTACAAATGTCTATTGTAGCTGTTTCTCTATCAAACCTTAGCTGTTGCTTCCCCCCTATTTAATTTCCAGTCATACTGTGAAGACCCGGACCTAGTCCTGGAACTCAAGAACCTCATAGTCATATTTGCTGACACACTTCAGGTTGGTTTTTTTGCCTCGGTTAGCTGCACTTTTTTGAACAATGTGTATCTTTGCAAAGTGTATGTCACAAAGTGTCACTTCTGATTGTGTGTTTGTTTCTATAGGGTTATAGTTTTCCAGTAAATCGTCTCTTTGACCTGCTTTTTGAGGTCAGGGACCAGTATAACGAGACCCTGTTGAAGAAGTGGGCGCTGGTTTTCAGGTAGGTGAGGGTCAGGTGTGTTTCTCTATAATTCTATTCATAGTGAGGAATTCATATTAGACCTTGCAGATTCTTGTTCTTTTTGTTCTTTGTTACCTTTTAGCTGTAGAGTGAAGCCTCACTGAAAAGTTTTCACAGCATTTACATGTAAAACTTAAATAAGGTGTTCTGATGACTAGCAATTTGATACCCTATTAATATTCTACTTCATTTAATGTAATATACGTATATTTATATACTTACTTGACACTAAATGAGATACTTTTTTTAGTCAGCCAATTACCTGGGAATAACTTAATGCCTTTAGGAATGTAGGCAGTCAAGATCACCTGCTGAAGTTCAAATACAGACCCAGATAGGTGATTTAAAGAAATGAAAATTCTTCTCACTTTTTCTCAATTCATCTCAAACCAACTACTGTCCTCTGTCGCCAAAGAACCATTAAAGCCTAATAAACATAGTACTGTATACAAAAAAATAATTTTTGGTACTGCTCTGGTTACAAAAGAAAAACCCACAATGGTCAGTGAGATAACTTGGAACTGACAAACGTAATAATAAATACAAAATGACAGAAAATTAACCAATGAAAATCTTATGAATTGTTGTTCAACAGAATAATTTAAGAAACAAACTAATGAAACTGGCCTGGACAAATCGATGGTACCCTTAACTTCATATTTTGTTGCACAACCTTTTGAGGCAGTCACTTCAATCAAACAATTTTTTTTTACGTTCAGCAGGTATTTTGGCACAATTCTCATGAGCAAACTGTTCCAGTCGGCTGAGGTTTGAGGGGTGCCTTCTCCAGACGTCATGCTTCCACAAATGTTCCAAAGGATTTATATCAGGACTCAAAAAGGCCACTTCAGAAAGTCCAATGTTTTGCTCTTGGCCATTCCTGGGTGTTTTTAGTTGTGCTTTTGGTCATTATCCTGTTGGAAGCATGGCCTGCAGCAAAGACTAAGCTTTCTGACGCTGTGCAGCACATTTCATTCCTAAATGCCTTGATAATCTTGTAACCTGCACTGATTCCAGACACACAGTGCCAGATGTAGCAAAGCTACAGAACATAACTGAACTGCCTCAATGTTTCACAATAGGGATATTGTGCTTTTCTTGGTATGATTCATTTTTTTGTCTATGAACAGAGTTGATGTGCCTTGCCAAAAAGCTCCAATTTTGTCTCCTTTGTCCAAAGGACTGTCTTGCAGAAGCTTTGTGGCATGTCAATATGCATTGTGGCAAATTCCGGTCTCACTTTTTTATATTTTGCTTTTAACAGTGGTGTCTTCCTTGGTCATCGACTTTGGCTTAAAAAGTGACAGATGGTGGGGTCTAACACTGACGTACCCTGATCTTTGAGCTCCCCTTTGATTTCCTTGGAGGTTGTTCTGGACTCATTGGTCACTGTTTATATAATCCTTCTCTTCAATTTCACATCAATTTTTCCCCTTGCAGCCATATCCAGGGAGGTAGGCTACAGTCTAGTGGACCTTAAACTTCTGAATAATATGTGCAACTGTTGTCACAACACCATCAAGCTGCTTGGAGATGGTCTTATAGCCTTTACCTTAAACATGCTTGTCCTGTATTTTTTCTAATCTCCCGAGACAACTCTCTCTGGTTCATGTTTTGTGTGGCACACACCATGCCATCAAACAGCACAGTGACTATTTATCACCCTTTGAATAGGCAGACTGGCTGACTGACTACAAGTTTGAAGACACCTGTGATACTAATTTGAAGAAACACCTTGGTTCAACATGTCCCTATGGTCAAATTATTTTCAATCTTTTCTAAGGGTACGATAATTTTTGTCCAGGCATGACTCATTAATTTGTCTTCTAAAAAAATTCTGTTGAACATCAATGAAAACTCAATGTCTGGCTCTCATTGGTTAATTTTCAGGACCTTTTTATTTATTATTACTTTATTCAGTTTCAAGTTATTTCATTGATTGTTGTGGGTTTTTCTTTCATTAACAGAGGGGGACCCACATTTTTTTTTCCCAGGTGTGTATCTGTAATTTCAAAAGGAAACCTGTTGGAGAAAACTGTACAAGCTCTATTGACATGACTATGAATTGGATCAGTTTCCTGACTAACACTGAAGTGTGTACAAACTCTGATTCTGCAGAGATATCTTTGAGTTGGATAACTATAGTCCCATCCCTGTGGACACAGAGGAGGAGTATAAACTGGTCATCAGCCGCTTCCCCTTCCATGATGCAGAGATAGAGAAGGTACCATGGTCATAACACCTTACCAATGCATGGCAAGAGCTTTAAGGATGACTGTTTGCCCTCATATGCTAATTTAAATAATGCAGCAATTCTGTTGTCCTCACTGAAAAGTGCAGTAGGACAATAATTTTATTTTTTTGCCTTTTAATGCATTAATATTTAATAACATTTTCAGTTAATTTCATGTGTCTTCTTTTCTATGTCTAAGCAGCAGGACTTTCCCAAGAAGCTGCCAATGTCCCAGTCTGTACCACAGATCTATATGCAAGTTAAAGAGTTCATTTATGCCAGTCTGAAGTTCTCTGAGTCTTTACATCGCAGGTAAGTGTCAAGTCAAAGTAGTCCCCCTCCTTCACACTTCAAATCAACATATAATTTTGAAGCACCCTAAGAGGCAATCTGGAGTAAATATTTCATGTCTATGCAGTTCAACAGAGATTGACGATATGTTGAGAAAATCAACTAACCTACTTCTTACAAGAACCCTCAGCAGCTGCCTACAGAACCTCATCAAGAAGCCTCACATTGGACTTACTGAGGTAGGATCTAAACTAGTGGTTCTTAAGTGGCTGGTAGCTCCTGAAAAGTAGATTACAGAGCTATTAAGTGGGTTGCCTATTACAGTTTTCTGATGGAAAAGAAAACTTAGCCAGTGAATTGTAATTTTATCTCAGTGCCCATAGACTAACCTATGCTGTTTGTTTATTCAGCAGTGCAAACCAGATTATGGCGCTGTATTTAGGTCACTTTAGTAGCTGTAATCATGGATATAGTTTTTTTTTCAGTTTTTAGGGATTTTTAACTTATAAAAAATGTTGGTCATGAGATGACATTTTTGGTAAGCACTGCTCTAAACTAAGGTTGTTTTCGATTACTCTAAAACCTGAACATTTTTCTGTGTTGTAGTTGGTGCAGATCATCATTAACACCACCCACTTGGAGCAGGCCTGCAGGTATTTAGAGGAGTTTATAACAAACATCACCAATGTGTCCCCAGAGACAGTGCACACCACCAGACTTTATGGGTTGTCAACCTTTAAGGTAACACCTTATTGTTTTGTGTTGTTTGTTTTATCACTTTTTATTTTTCAAATCATTTTCTAACCCAAAGGCTACAACACATTATTTCTCTGGCTTTGCTGCTTGAAACCCAACATTAAGAAGTAGAGCCTATTACTATTACTTCTATCACAGTCCACCAAACAGTAATAAAAACACTTAATGCTTAGGAGGTTACTGTAATTGATACACTTTATTAAATGACGACATAAAATGGCGAGAGAAGATTTTATAATCCACTGATGCTATCAATGCATGCTAACAAACTGGTAGCGGCAAGGCAGTTACAGTCATGGCCAAAAGTTTTTAGAATGACACTTTCACAAAGTCTGTTCCTTCAGGGTTTTTAGGTGTTTGCCAGATGTTTCTATGGTTGTGTCATTCTCAAAACTTTTGGCCATGACTGTACACCAAAAATGAGATGAGCGTTACATTTAAGAGTGAGAGCAGGCTACATACAAATACTGTATTGTATGTAAAAGATGGACTGAAGCTTCTCATTCACATGTTCCAACCCTGATAGGGGCAAAGTTATCAATTTCGGTGTTATGTTGAAAACAAATGTATAACTCTCTATTCTTATAAGACAGTGGAACACAATTCCAGACTCAAGTTTTTTAATGTCTGAATGCAACTTAAAGTCGTCAGAGCCATGTGTTCTGATATGATTGATGTAGCTTGCTGACCAAGCAATAAACTGCAGAACTGAACTTCAACTTCTGACAAATCACTTAACATAGTCAATCTCTGTCCTACCATAGCACCAATTGAAATGTAAGTTACCTGTCTTACGTTATAAAATGAAAAAAAAATCCAAAAATCTGATTTTGATTGGACTAAAAGGGTGGCATGCTTACAGCTTGGATACATTTGAACTTTTTTTTATCACAGAAATTTTCTATCAAATAATTACATAAAAAGTTGGGAAACGTTTTTTGTCTCAACAAAATAACTTCCAAAAGCTGTTTTCCAGGATGCTCGTCATGCAGCCGAGGGTGAAATTTACACCAAACTCAACCAGAAAATCGACGAGTTTATTCAGTTAGCCGACTATGAGTGGGGCATGGCTGAGTCTGAGGGTCGTGCCTCAGGATACCTCATGGACTTAATCAACTTCCTGCGCTCCACTTTCCAGGTCTTCACACACCTTCCGGTAAGCTGGATACATTTTCCTTCTATTCACCACACTCTTCCCCTGAAAACATTGTCTTGTGATGCAATGAAGGTTTTGTTTTTGTTGACCTCATCTGCTCTAATCCTGTACTGTTTCATCATGATCCTAATTGAATGTAGACCGTGGAAAAAGTTTACTTTGGCAATATGAGTATATTTCACATTTTACTGTGAACAATCTGTATGAAATGGAAGGTGTGTGTAATTTGTGGGTTCGCTATCATTGCATGCCAATTGTGTTGGTACTGACATTAATAGTTTTGCTCATATTGACATCTTACTACATCAACAGCCTGTTCAGTTTCTCTCTCATCTTTCGAAAAATCCTTTTTTTCTGCCTTGAATGACCTTGTTTCTGATCCTACCTCTAAACCTTCTGAAATGAACAGCTCTCTGCTTTGTTTGCTCTATTATCAATTTATTTTATTCATTAATTGATCAAGCATGCTGTGGTACTCTAGCTGAAATTTACCTCCTCCTGTCCATTTATTATTCCCACCTTTCTTTTCCTGTCCTTTCCTTTGTCCCTTCCCCTCTCCCATTTTTGGTTGATTTGGGGTGCCACTGCTTAGAATAACAACAATGACCATGCATCGATGTCGGTGAGTAATCCTGCCTGTGTTACGACAATATATTGCTGATTCTCAGGCAAATGGGGACATCTTACACATGTTTGATTTAAAGACCATACAATCTTCTGACTTGATACAAGAGACTGTGCCTCTCTTCAAGTGACATAAGTGTCAACATGGGTTATTTCAGAGAAACTATAATATATAATGTTACCTTTTATGACAAAATAGTAACATGTCATAATGTCTAGTCCAATCCCCTTTTGGGCTTGTATCCAAACCTTGTCATTTTTGTGACCGTATGGACAAATGTTCCATTTCCACATGCTGAAATGTGTTTATTTGAGATTCATGCAAGAATGTGGAGATTTGGTACAAATCAACCAGCTCTGTATTGTTTTCAAATGTTTCAAATTGTTTTATGTCAGGTCTGATAAAATTAGTTCATACCCTTAAAGTTCAACCCTTTTTTAAAATCATTTTATGTATTTTTTTAGAATGTTTTTACAATTACTCACCCAGTTTTACATGAATTTCAGAGTTTGATAATCAATTTATTCATTGTATTTTTCATAATAACCAAATTTTGGCTGTCACACCACTTGGCAAAAGCAGATGTCATGTCTGTTATGTCAATCCTTCTTCATGTATGCACAACACCACTACTCATGATTAATCTAAAGTGACAGAATATGATCAGTACTATGACGAAACTTTCAGAGATTGTTTAGATATGATGACTATCGTGTCACAAAATATCAGATTCTATTAAACAGCAACATTATTTACTTGTTCAACAAGGAACTCCTACTTCCATGCTTCAGCTGCTACCACAGACACAGTACTGCTGATAGTTTTGAAAGACTAAAAAAAAACCAAGAGAATATTTTTGATTCAGTGCAGGGTGCATGCCATGCGTATGCGAGAGCTGCTACCTTATCGTGGTGAAGGTTTGTGTGTCTTTAAGGTCACGTAAAGCAAACAGGTCCTCGATTAATGACCACTTAGAGTGCAGTTAAGAAGACTTGCAGGCTCGATGGTGAGTGCCTGATGGTTGGGCCTGCACTGATTCGTGAGGTCGGTCAGGTGCAGTGTGAGTTTGGCGGTAGCCAAAGGTGGAGGTACCATGGGATCCTGATCCTTGGCTGCAGAAGCTGCACATAGGAACCTGGGATATCAAAGTCAGAATCAGACAGGTTATACAGTTATATTTACAGTATAAATAGGTATAAATAATGGTTAACATCACCTCTGATGAGCAAGAATCCTGTGCTTGTGTACAAGGCTGAGAAATTCTGGCTAAGTATAGTTGGGCTTGACTCAACTCCCAGCTCTGGGTCCAGAATCAGTCTCCTTGAAAGGGTTTGGAGTCTCTTTCACTCCTGACTTGCCCCCAGTGAGAGGTGCCGAGCAGGTGTGGGCAAACTTATTGCACCCAGATTCGGTGCCTGAATATTGGGGTTCACCCATGTGGATGAGAGAGTAGCCTCCATCTGCCTTTGAGTGAGCAGGCGGGTTCTTCCTGTTGTTTGTACCCTTGCACTGACTAGCATCTCAGAGTGCCCACCTTTTTTGAAGGGGGTGCTTGAGAGCGTTCCTGCCAGGGACTCTTGTTCTGATGGGGGACTTCAATTCGCACAGTAAGACAGTAAGGCAGTAAGACATGGAAGGGCCTGTCAATGATTGTCCAGAACAAACATCATGCTAAAGCATAAATGTGTCTATGTCTACATTTTGCATCAGAATACCCTAGGCTGCAGTGTGGTGACTGTGGGGTTGTCTCATCAGACATGCTTGGTTGAGAAATGAGGGGAAGCTATCGCAAATCTCAAACTGTTGGTAAGTTGGCTCTGATGGTGGGGGAGAATGCCAGTCAGGCCTGGTAGGCTCAAAAGTATTGTAATGGTCTGCTGTGAACATCTTGTAGAGTCCCCCTGTGAGAAGAAACATCAATTCCCACTCCTGGAAGAACTTTAACCCAGGGGAAGCAGGAGACATCAAGTCCGAGTGGGATATGTCAAGGCTACATTGTCAAGATGGTCTACTAAGTGTTCACTACTGAAGCAGTGATTGTAAGGTAGTTGCCGCCTGTCATGGCAGAAACCTGCAAAGTAGTTGATGTACTCTGGTTGGGAGTCATGGCATCAAGCTGAAGAAGGAGTCCTACACAGCATATTGGCCTACTCAATCTAACAGACATGCCATCCAGTCAGGATACAGAATGTTGCACGCTGGGGTGGGCTCTCTTATCTCTGGGGCTGAAGTAGCAGAGATGATTAACGAACTTAGTCACAAGGATCGAGGGGTGGACAAGATACACCCAAAGTTTCTCAAGGCTCTGGATGTTGTGGGGCTGTCTTGGTTGACATGCCTTTGCAGCATTGTGTGGACAGGGGACCAAAAGGTGTGATCCAGCTACTAGGGGATCACAATTCTCAGCCTCCCCAGTGAAGTCTATTCAAGGTTCCTGGAGAGAAAGGTCTGTCTGATACTTGAACCTTAAATTCAGTGGGTGTACAGTGATAAGGGTGTACAGCAGGCCCAAGTGGGCCTGCTGTACACCCTTATCACTGTCCTGCAGGGTAAATGGGAGTTACCCCAACAAATCTGCATGTTCTTTGTGGAAAAGGCATTCCCTCATGTCTTTCAGGGAGTTCTGAGTGGTCTTTGAGTATAGAGTACCAGATCCCCTGATAAAGGCTGTTCTGTCCCTGTACGACAGCCCTGAACTTCGCCAAGGCTGCCACCAATTGGTCACCACTTGTGTTCCTAACTTTTACGGACAGAATTTCTAGGTGTAGCCAGGATGTTGAGGGGATTTGGTTTGGTGGCTTCAGCATTGGGTCTGTGCTTCATACAGATGATGTGCGTGTGTTGGCTTCATCCATCCATAATCTTTGAAGTGGTTTGCAGCAAAGCATGATGATTGGACGAGAATCAGCACCTCCCAATCTGAGGCCGCAAACCTCAGACAGAAAAAGGAGGGGTGCCCTCTCTTGGTCTGGGATGAAACTGTGCCGGAAGTAAAGCGTTTGTGTACGTCATAGCCTTGTTCACGAGTAAGGCAAAAACGTAGCCGTAGAAATGACAGGCTAGGTGCAGCATCTACAGTTATGGATACTCTCCATTGATCTGTTGTGGTAAATAAGGAACTGAGCAGAAAGTGAAGCTCTTGATGTATCTCTCTATGTTCCTGCCATCACCTATTTTATCACCCTCATGAGCTGTTGATTGTGACCAAAGAAACAAGATCGTAGATGCAAATGAGTGAAATTATTTTCCTTCACATGGTGTATGGGTTCCCCATTAGAGATATGGTGGCCAGGGGGAGAAAAGTCTAGACTACACTGCTTATGCTGTTGGCACAGCAACCTGACCCCAGCAAATACAGCTTAAGAATCAAGCATGGCATTGCCAAATAAAGAAGTTGCAAAAAACAGGTGGGAAACTGCCAAGTGATTTAAAGTTAATTAATATTGTAATTGTTGAATTGTTGAATTAAGGAGTGCGTGTTCGGAAGCAGAGAAGAGAGGAGGAAAGGCCAGAGTCTGGGACTGAGAGAAGGGACTTTGAATATTGGGACTATGACAAGAAAAGGTAGAGCTGGTCGACATGATGCAGAGAAGGAAAGTGGATATACTGTGTGTCCAGGAGGTAGTAGTGGAAAGGTAGTAAGGCTAGAAGCTTAGGAGCAGGCTTCAAGTTGTACTATTATGGTACTGACAAGAAGAGAAATGGAGTAGGAGTTATCTTGAAGGAGGAGTTCGTAAGGAACGTCCTAGAGGTGAAAAGAATGTCAGATAGACTTATGAGTCTGAAACTGGAAATTGAAGGTGTGATGCTCAATGTTGTTAGTGGCTATGGCCCACAGGTGGGATGTGAATCTGAAGAGAAGGAGAAGTTATGGAATGAGTTGGATGAAGTGATGCAGAATATTCCCAGAAATGAGAGAGTGTTAATTGGTGCAGACCTCAATGGACATGTTGGTGAAGGCAATAGAGGGGATGAAGAAGTGATGGGCACATTTGGTATCCAGGCAGAGCAGAGCAGAGCAGAGGACAAAGTGGCAGAGCAGAGGACAAAGTGGTGGAAGGTGAAAAGGGAGGAGTGTTGCGTGGTTTTCAGGGAGGAGTTGAGAAAGGGTCTGGGAGGTCAGGGTATGCTTCCAGATGATTGGACAACAACAGCTAGTGTTATCAGGGAGACAGGTAGGAGAGTACTTGGTGTGTCATCTGGAAGGAAAGTAGATAAGGAGACTTGGTGGTGGAATGAGGAAGTGCAGGAGTACATACAGAGAAAGCGGTTAGCAAAGAAGAAGTGGGATACTGAAAGGACTGAAGAGAACAGACAGGAGTTCAGGGAGATGCGGTGAAAGGTAAAGATAGAGGTAGCAAAGGCAAAACAAAGGGCTTATGATGACTTGTATGCTCGGTTGGATAGTAAGGAGGGTGAGAATGATCTATACAGGTTGGCAAAACAGAGAGATAAAGATGGAAAGGATGTACAACAGGTCCGGGTGATTAAGGACAGAGAGTGAAATGTAATGACTGGTGGTAGAAGAGTGATGGGAAGATGGAAAGAGTACTTTGAAGAGCTGATGAATATGGAAAATGAAAGAGAGGCAAGGGTAGATGAGGTGACTATTGTAGACCACAAAGTGGCACAAATAAGAAAAAGTGAAGTAAGGAAGGCATTGAAGAGGATGAAAAGTGGAAAATCAGTGGGTCCTGATGATATACCTGTGGAGGCGTGGAAGTGTCTAGGAGAGGCAGCGGTAGATTTTCTGACTAGATTATTCAACAGGATCTTAGAGAGTGAGAAGATGCCTGAAGAATGGAGACAAAGTGTGATGGTACCTATTTTTAAGAATAAAGGGGATGTGCAGAATTGTGGCAACTACAGAGGGATAAAGTTGATGAGCCATACAATGAAGTTATGGGAAAGAGTAGTGGAAACTAGACTGAGAGCAGAAGTCAGCATTTGTGAACAGCAGTATGGCTTCATTGCTAGGAAGAGTACTACAGATGCAGTATTTGCGTTGAGAATGCTAATAGAAAAGTTCAGAGAAGGCCAGAGGGAGCTGCATTGTGTTTTTGTAGACCTAGAAAAGGCATATGACAGGGTGCCAAGAGAGGAGCTCTGGTATTGTATGAGGAAGTCTGGAGTGGCAGAGAAGTATGTTAGACTGGTGCAGGACAGGTATGCTAGCTGTGAGACACTGGTACGGTGTGCTGTAGGGGTAACAGAGAAGTTCAAGGTGGAGGTGGGACTCCATCAGGGGTCAGCTCTGAGCCCCTTCTTGTTCACAATAGTGACAGATAGGCTGACAGATGAGGTTAGACAGGAATCCCCATGGACCATGATGTTTGCGGATGACATTGTGATCTGTAGTGAGAGCAGACAACAGGTAGAGGAACATCTAGAGAGGTGGAGGTATGCTCTGGAAAGGAGAGGAATGAAAGTTAGTCGCAGCAAGACAGAATATATGTGTGTGATTGAGAGGAACTCGGGTGGAACGGTGAGGCTTCAGGGAGTGGAGATCAAGAAGCTGGAGGATTTCAGGTACTTAGGGTCAACAGTCCAGAGCAACGGAGAGTGTGGAAAAGAAGTGAAGAGACGGGTCCAAGCAGGTTGGAATGGGTGGAGAACAGTGTCAGGGGTACTATGTGATAGAAGACTTTCAGCCAGAATAAAAGGAAAGGTGTACAAGACAGTGGTGAGACCAGTGATGCTGTATGGCCTAGAAACTGTTACAATGACCAAAAGACAGCAGGCAGAACTAGAGGTTGCAGTGATAAAGATGTTGAGGTTCTCTTTGGGAGTAACCAGGGTGGATAGGATCAGGAATGAGTCTATCAGAGGGACGACACATGTTCGATGTTTTGGAGAGAAGGTCAGAGAAGCCAGACTGAGATGGTTCGGTCATGTACAGAGAAGTGATAGTGAGTATATTGGTGACGGATGCTGGAATTGGAGCTGCCAGGCAAGAGGTCTCGAGGAGGACCAAAGAGAAGATTTATGGACGTAGTGAGAGAGGATATGAAGGTAGTTGGTGTGAGAGAGGAAGATACAGAGAATAGGGTTAGATGGAGAAAGTTGACTCGCTGTGGCAACCCCTGACGGGAAAAGCCGAAAGAAGAAGAAGAAGAAGAAGAAGAAGAAGAAGAAGAAGAAGAAGAAGAAGAAGAAGAAGAAGAAGAAGAAGAAGAAGAAGAAGAAGAAGAAGAAGAAGAAGAAGAAGAAGAAGAAGAAGAAGAAGAAGAAGAAGTAGTAGAAGGAGAAGTAGAAGTAGAAGTAGAAGAAGAAGAAGAAGAACAAGAACAAGAAGAAGAACAAGAAGAAGAACAAGAACAAGAACAAGAACAAGAACAAGATGTGTGTTAATAGAGTTAACACTCCTGCCCATGCAGGGATTTTTCCACTCAACCCTCCCTGGCATCCGACATTGGACTGCCCAAGCCAATTGTCCCACAACCCCACTGGGGAATTCAAACAATGTATATACACACTTGAGGGGCCGCTGAACTGAACATTTCAGTTCAATTCCCAGCTCCTCCTAGTGTGTCAAAGTTGAATTGTTGAATTATGCAGTTGATACCCTTAAACAATTTTTTTTTTTACTTCAACCCAATGGAGCATGTTTCAACCCCAAATTTGATCTCCTTTCATTTGTATTCTATTCATTTTCTATTTTTCTTTTATATGGCAAAATGTATAAATCATATTTTGTTTGCTATTCACTTACTTTCCTTCGCAAATACCTTGATTGTTATCAAAATCCACAAATCACTCCACTTCTTGATTATTAACATATTATATATGTATTTATAATAATACATTTCAGATACTAAAACAAGCAAGAAATAAAAAAAACAAAACAATCAAGCCTTTATAAGAAAATTAACTAGAATAAGCTAGAATTACCTAGAATTGGCTAATTTGTCAAGTATTTTATATCATCTATGTTTGATTTAATTGCTGGTTCTTTGTGACTAATAGCAATGATTTGTGGGGAGTGGCAGCACGTCCTAATGCCTTTTTGTATATCCCAATGGAACTACCAAAACAGATGCTACAGCACAGATTTTTAGTTTTTAGTAAAACACACACATCTCTACAAATCAGACACTGACAACATCACCCTCACAAATCTAAACTGGTGAATGTGGTGAGTGTACGCAACTTTTCCTTTTTTTTTTCTTTAACTATGTATAACTATGAGCCATTTGCCAGAATTTCCAAGTGCTTTTTAGCTTGTCGTGTAGTTTGAGCTTATTTTCTTTGCTTTAATTAATTCTTTATGGAAAGGAAATTTCCATAAGATGCTCAAAAGATGGTATCGTCACGGTATATTTCATCAGGTTTCCTACTCTTTCATAAGATGGCGCAGAATCTGACCGCTTTTCCATTGTTTTATTTTTTTTCCCCTTTATCTATTGTACTTCTTTATGTTCTCCCCACTGTCCTTCCTCCTTTTATCGTTTAACTTTTTCTTATCTTGTTTGATACCATATGATCTCTCAATACTACTACTGCTTTCTTCATATTATGCCATTTTAATCTGCGCTTTCCATGAATTTTCCCTATTTCTATTCATATCTACCCCATCCAATGACACCTTCTTATCTTCATTAACCCTCCCCCATCCCCCCACGGTGATGATTCTTTCTTTCTATTCTCATCCTTTAATCCTGTCTACCATCTCCTCTCCCTTTCCCCGCAGGGTAAAGTGGCACAGACAGCTTGTATGTCAGCCTGCAAGCATCTGTCCACATCGCTGATGCAGATGCTGTTAGACACAGAACTGAAACAGATCAGTATGGGAGCCATTCAGCAGTTCAATCTTGATGTGATTCAATGTGAATGTAAGTGCAACAGTCCCTCAATTTGCTTTCTGTATTAGTGACTGAGAAAAGATGTTTTGTTATTAGTTCAACTGAACTTTATAATGGGAGAGATTTTGGACTGGAAATGTTTTTTTGCTGTCCATTGACTTCTTAGCCTTGCACTAACTACTTTCAGAAAGGTATTTCAAACATAGACGTCTATGCAAAACATAACAAACATAAAATATTTTCACATTTTACATGTAGAAAGATTAAGATATCAAATTAAGATACGAATTGAGTATAATAACAACAGCTATAATAAAACCTAAAATGCAAGTGGAAAACACCAACAAGCAGCATATACCAGTAAATGAGAAACCACAACAACCAATCACAAAGCACAACTAGCTGAATTAATTATTAACAATCATGTCAAAAATGAAAAATTGCAAATAAAATACTGCAACCAATTTGCAAATGTAATCCATTTATTATTGCTTTTACCAATGGACCTACTTTTTGTAGTGATTCCTTATTATTTCAAGCAGTGAAAAATAGAGGTGTAAAGTTTTGAAACCAACACCAATCTTGAGGTTCCTTGTTAAGTTCAATTCATATTGTGCTTGTTCTTAACAAAAGTTATCTTGTGATAACCTCAAAAAGTAGCTTTTGGGAGGCATGGTGATGCAGTGGTTAGCATCTATGTCTCACAGTAGGAAGGTTCCTTTTACCATATTTTCCACACTATAAGGCTCACCGGATTATAAGGCACACCTTCAATGAATGGCCTATTTTAAAAAAAAAATCATAATATAAGGCGCACTGCATAATAAGGCGCATAGAATAGAAGCTACAGTAGTGGCCGGGGTTGCGTTGTGCATCCAGTAAATTGAGCTGCACTTAAGGTAATGTCAACAAAACAGTCAGATGAGTCAGTCAATCAAACTTTATTAATAGTTTTGTATTCTAGTAATAGAGTACAAACCAACGTTCTGACAACTCTGTTCACTCCCAAAACAAGTTAGTGCATTCACAATACGGTACCGTATGTACTGGTAGCTCTTACCGGTATGCCTTTGTTCAAACAAAGCATTTCCAACTCCATTTGTCACAGTTCAAAGCTTTTCATAAAATGAAAGCACCAAGAAAGACTGCCTCTAAATTCGTTGATGTTCATGTCGCTAGCTAGCACTGTAGCCTTCATTCGAATAGTGACCGTGGTGACACCTCTACTTGCTGCTCTCTGTTCAACAACCCACTGTTCAAGTTTGTCCTTTAACTGTAGCCATTCTTGCTTTGTTCCCGAGGAAACTCTGTTCGGGCTTCTTGACTTGGTGCAAGTCATCTTATTGCTTCCTCCACTTCTGCACCATTGATTTGTTAATGTTGAATTCTCTCGCTATTCCCATGTTCTACTGCTTGACTGATCGCCTTGAGTTTCAACTCTGTGTCGTAAGCGTGTCTCTTGAAAGGTGCAATTTTGGGGTCTTTATACAGACATAAGTGGTGTGGGACTGGAATTCCGCTTTACTGGTTTTACCGCTGCTACTTTGGTGACACGCACACACACACACACAAACACACAAATGGAAATGAAAAAGCCCGCTTCGCGCAGTCACATATCCCAGCATGCACTGTGCACTACTTCTTCTGCGGGAGAAAATGGAGTTGGCGGCTGCTTCCCGTAGTTGAGAGACCTCTTACGGCTCAATACTGATCCATACAGCTGAGAGCTGAAAGACAGGATTTGTAATGAGTAGACTGTGATTTCAGACAGGGGCAGGTTTGATAGAAAAGCCCACATTCTGGATATGGTTGTTCTATTGCTAACGTTCCTTTCAGACAGGGGCAGGTTTGATAGAAAAGCCCACATTCTGGATATGGTTGTTCTATTGCTAACTTTCCTTTCCAGAACATGGTTTATGCTTGGTCACTTGATCAACCCTTTCATCCTAAAATCTTCATGTCTCACTGAGTGCTTCAAAGTTCGTTTTTAATTGTAAAAGCTCCTTGTAGGCAAGTGTAGGGAGTTTTCTAGATCAAGTCGCATCCTGACATCCATGCTCTGAGAATCATGTGTAAGGTATGAGCTTTGGAAGTTTGACCACAGAAAGAGAGTGTGTCCACTAGATGCGGTTACCCAGCCAGGCAGGAATGTGGCGTCCAATGTTTATCCCTTCTTTTATCTTGTCTTGGTACAGGGGATTCCTCAATTGGCCTGCCAAGTTACAAAAGCAGGGCACTCCTCCAGTATTAAAACAGGTCACCAGAAGAACGGCCATCACATTAAAGCTGCCATACATGCAATTTTAAAACTTGAAAATTTGAAATATTTATGCTTTTTTAAATAGATTTTATGAATTGAAAATATGTGCCATGTACAGAAACATACATACATACAACATATTTACCATTTTCCCCGGATCTGCTTTAAGCATATCGGTTTATGCATTCGTGCATGTGTGTTGTTTAGGGGTCAGCTGAAGTTTAATACTATGTCAGATGATCTTTGCGTGATTCCCCAAGTTCAGGTGCCACGAAAAGAAACTTCATAGAGATGTGATATTTTTACCTCTCCAGAAATAAAGGATGTGTCAGATAATCCTTGCTTTTACTCTAAAAATTCCTTTACTTCTCTACTGTTTGTTTACTGCTCAGATTCAGATAATGGATTAACTTTCATTTCAGTGTAATGCTACAGCCAATTTAAAATGATTATTGCCTGGTCATGTTTTTGTCATCATTGAGTTACTGTTTTTTTCTACAGTGTTTGCCAACTCAGAGCCAGTCCCAGGTTTCCAAGGAGACACACTTCAACTGGCATTCATTGATCTGCGACAGGTAAAAACAGTGTTTCAAATTAATGGGGTTAAGAAAGCTATTATCAGGACAGTTTTTTATATAAATCATGTAATTGAAAATATAGCTATTTATCTACCAACATGTTTATGAACAATGAATTGTGAGTTTGAAGAGCTTTATTAGCATTATGCATTCATATGTAGCAGGTTTTCTATGTCTGCATGGAGTTTCTTGTGACTCAAGTACTAATTCCCTTCAATACTGCAACTTCTCTTACACCCATTGTGGTCTAGCTTTGTAAATTAAATAAGGATTCCATATGCACTGTTTTAACATTAAAACCATATCGGCCATATTGGCCATATTGCTATGCTCATAACTTTAAGTAATTGATGAAAAAGTAAGACACATTTCAAAAGGAGTATCTCGTAATTTTCATATAATTACTATCATAGTACCGGTAATATTCATATATAAAAAGTTTTGGCCATTGAAACATTATTTGGTTTCAAACAATTGTTTAAAATTTAAAAATGTAAAAAAATACTTAAAGTTGTTTTTACTTTTGACTTCACTTTTATCTTTACAGTGTTTTCTCTGTCTAACCCTCTACAAATCTTAACTGACCTATATTTCACCTACTCAAGAAAATCCCCACCCCTCCACTCGCAGGCATAGTTTCAGCCTACTTGCAGCCATAGTCTCAGCCTCCTTATTTTTGTAAACACCAGTGGTATGTAAATTGTTGTTGGGTCTCATTAGGTTGTGTCTGCATTGACCTGTTAATCTGAGCCTGAGGTGAAGGCTTGGCCTTGTACTCAGTCCAGGTCACAACCCTATATCAGGAGATTTTTGAATACGTTTTGAAAGACTAACCATCCTATTTCTGCCTAGATTCATTTTAAAAAGTATGAATCAACACTAGCATTATACAAACATTCCCCCAAATCCCCTACATTCTGATGATTGATGAATGGATGGGTGAATGAAGTATATGACCTCCCTTTCTTCGGCTATATGATGATGTGCTGCTAATGTTGGTCACTGTTTATACAAGATGCATCTGCTCTTGCTTTTTACTGTATATATGCAGCCTGGTTGACAAAGTGTTAATCGTAGCCTCAGGTAAAGGCGCATGGAAGCATTCAACAACTGGGGTTATGCAGAGGTCAAGCTTTTACTCTTACTGCATCTAATGAGTCAGGATTTTGTTTGAGAACCTTGTGTCTTGTGAGTAAGCATGGACATATTGTAAACTATACATTTTATTCAATATATTTTCAGCTGTTTTCTTTTTTTGGATGGAAATAGCTTCACATTCTTTTCAGTCTGACTATGATTTCTTTGCAGAATTCTTGTAATTCTTAATATAAAATGAAACCTGGAATAGAAAAAAACAATTACGACTGCCCACTCACTGGTGCCTGACATTCACCAGTATTTCTGGAGCCTTGTGTCACCCTTTGACAGCACAAACAATGACATCATAAAGCACCCCTCATTAATATGATTTAATGAAACAGTTTCTACATGCTTTAATTTAGAGAATTACTGTCACAAAAAAAATAATGTTCAAGCTCACCGTGCAATATTAATTAACTAATTCAGCTTTCCATTTGTATGTGTAAGGGTTGACTTTCAATGCATTTTATGTACAGTTTCTCATAATGTATCTGGCTGCTTTCTACATATCAGAAAAATGAGAAAGCAAAGAATATGGTCAAAAGAATGTGGGGGTGGCATGGCACAGGTGGTTAGAGAGGTCATATTGGAACCAAAACCAAATACCAACAGTTCACTTCCTGAACTCCATGAACAAAACACTGAACCCCTAACCGCTCCCTGGGCCCTGCTATATGGTTGCACACTGCTCATGGTTCAATCATGATGGGTCAGTAAAAAATGTAAAAAAAAAAAAGAAGTTTGTATCATAATTTTTTTAACATTTACAGTAGTGTGCTATAGGAAGAAAAAAAAAAAGTCCTGTGATCTTTGGGAACCCCTCCTGCAGGTGCTTCCCAGTTCAGCTTGAACCTATTTGGTGCTAGTACCTGAAGTGTGCCACTAACTTAACCCACTAATTTACTGCTAGCTTGAATTTTCAGCATCACATTCGCCAGTTAATTGCCAAATTAATGTCTGTAAATTCAGTGACCTCGAGCAATTTTCAAGTATCCAGCTAGCCTGATATGTTGAGACCAATAAGTGAATTTAAATGCAACCTTGTAGTTTTTTTTAATAATTTATATGAATCATGAAGGGCTTGTGCTATCCAGTTCTTTATACCGAATTATCATCCCTCAGTGGATGAATAAGGGAAATTTAACGTATAAAGACTATCAGTCAGCTACATATTCAGTCTTACTTATTCAGTCCTAAGTTAAGTTTTTGCTTGTTTTTTAACTGCATACAGTCAGTTTGAAACTCAGAAGCAGGAGCCGTTTTTTTGCTGGTTTGGTCTGATTTGTGAACGCTAACTACGGTGCTGTTGTCCTTGCACAGTAGAAGAAAGTCTTACGGTCACATTCAGTCATACATGAAGCACAACATTAGCGACATTTGACCACTGCATTTAACCAATCATGGATGAACCATGACCAGAAGGCACCTACTGAACAGTGGAAGAAGCACTTAGGGGGTTCCGTGGACCGCCACAACCGCTCTAGGCCCTGTGCGTCACACCAAGTAAAGACTACGAGGGGCTAAGAAAATTCATAAACAGTGTTGGCTAGAATACCTGACAGGGTCAAAGGGGCATTGGACATTAGAGCTGACCATTATTTGACCATATGCGTCAAGATGATCCACTAATCCACTTTTAAATGCCTCTACATATCATTCAGAGGTACAAGCTGGATGGTGTTGAACGCACTGGAAAAATGATGGAGCCCGATGGTCACAGTGCTCCCAGGTCAGGCCTCTCTGGGTTGGCGTAGCTTGGTAGTGATGATTTCACCTGTGGGGAATGGTGTAACCAGGAGTTAAGATGCTCAAGGACAAGGCTACCCAGTGTCTTCATGACACGCACTCCTCCTCTTCTTCTTGTTCTTATTCTTCGACCCACAGTAGCCCAATTTCCATTAGTACCCTGTAGGTCATCAGTACCAATGGCGGTCGTTGTTAACCCGGTCCGCGACCGATCCGGTATGGTATAGTTTTGGTTGTCTCGCATATTTGGTTTTGGCAAAAGTTTTACGCCGGATGCCCTTCCTGACGCAACCCTCTGCATTTATCCGGGCTTGGGACCGGCACAGGGAGACACTGCTCCGTGTCCCCCCAAGGCAGGCTTGGAGAGACACGGGCCAGTGCCGCCCTGAGGCTGCATTCCACTAGTGCAGTACCAATCACCCAAAAGTGTCTGGTGAGGGTAATCTCTCTCTCTCCTTTAGCTGAATAATACCATTGTCACTATGCTGTTCTTTCACAAATCTCTCAACATGACCCAAACTCCCAGCTGTTTCACCCTATTCCATCAGTATACACTGTGTTAAGGTGGGGCAGGAGGAGGTCATCTCCATCAGGTTAAATAGGGGTCATGGAAGGGTTAAATTTTGAAGTGTTCTTTTAAACCTCTGATACCCGTCATATCACATATCAGCAGAACTCCCTCTCTGAGTCCTTACTTTTGCATGCTCCTAGTCTCGTATAATTTTTCTGAGGCTGACAGTGATACATTGGACCAACTTACATACAGTAATATTGTCTTACCTTTTTGATGAACAGTTTCACATACCTCCACTTGCCCAGGATCTCAAAAGAAGCAGTGATTTAACTCTTGTTTCCAAAGAATTGTAAAATAATAGAGTTGTGGCCCTCTCAGTAATTGGTTCCGTAGTTTAATTTTTAATGCAGTGCGTGGCAAGTTGAAGGTTACTTGATAATAATAGTCATATAACTTGATTGCTATAACTTGAAGTACTTCAGCTAAGATAAGCAACCATACATTTTGTCATTAACTCATTAAATCAATATCAAATTATGTATGTTTTTATGGGTGTTTTTCAAGTAACTACATCCAAAAAATGGATATATTTGTTGCAGTATGTGGTTGAGTTTTAATGTCTTGCAGATTTCAATTTTCTCTAGTCCTCCATAGGTGATATAAAAAAAGTGATACAAAATTTATTTGCATAATAAATTTGCAGTACACAGTACACGATAAATTTGCAGAATATCCTTCAGCAACCGACTCCTTAACCCCAAATGTGTTGGAGAGATTTTGTAGGTCCTTCTTAACAGCTGCTGTTTGGCTTCCCAGCTCTGCTGTCATTAGCATTCTTTCATTCATTCATTCATTCATTCACTGAACTATACATCCAATCACCCATAGTTGTTGCTGCTGTAAGCATTGTCGCACGCCTCTAGTTGCCGCTTTTGTACATTTTTGCACTGTTTATATAGTTTTCATATTCTCTATCTTTATTTCTTTTTATCGTATATTTTTAGATTTATATATTATAATGCTGCTATTTAAACGTTTCCACTGTGGGATGGATTAAAGGAATATTCTATTCTATTCTATTCTATTCTATTCTATTCTATTCTATGTCAGATCAACCTGGTAAAGCTGGACAAGAAGACTACCCAATTATATAGTTATCTATTAATAATGTAAATCATCATAGGCTTGCAGAAATGCAAATCCATTTTCAAAGTGGTATGAAAAGTAAGAATTATGCATTTACAATTTATTGCCAATTCCTGGTACGACTCATGCTGTCCTCCTAGTCTAGTCACCTAGCACAGACTTAACTCATCGTACGGGGGCTGCATGGTGCGGTGCGGTGCGCTGCAGTGCGGCGCAGGGTTAGAGCAGTTGTCCATGGAACCGAAAATTCCTACTAGCTTGTTCAAGTGTTGTTTAGCAAGACCCTGGACCCCTAACTGCTCCTGGCACTGCTCTGTAGCTGTCTTCTCTTCATGGTTCATCCATGATGCGAATCAAATGTAGGGGTCAAGTTGTCAATGTTGGGCTCTATGTATAACTTATTGTGACAATAAAAGGGTTTTCTTCCTCCTTTTAATTTTTATACAGTACCATCAATCATGGTCAATAAAATTTGGCTTTTTTAACATAAAAAATTATTTGAAAAAACTATCTAATGTTCGTAAAAACAGATTTCTACAAAGTTATGTCAATGAAATAAAAATATATAAAGAAATATAATTGTTTGCATAATTAATCACCCCCTTTTTAAGTTAATGGTCTAATTCAATAAAGGTCCATCAAATTCTTGCCTATAATCTCACATTTACTGAAATGAAGATCACCTGATTAGTGTGGTTGTGCTTCAAGTGATTGAAGTATAAAACATCTTTGTCCGAATGGTCCAAACTGGTGGATTAGTATTCTTGGCGACAATTACACCATGAAGACAGAAGAACACTCCAAGAAACTCAGGGAAAAGGTGATTGAGAAGTACAATTCAGGGAATGGATACAAAAAAATTTCCAAGGCATTGAACATCCCCCAGAGTTTGGTGAAATCCATTATCAAGAAATGGAAGGAATATGGCACTTGCGTGAATTTGCCTAGATCAGGCCACCTTTGTAAACTAAGTGACCGAGCAAGTAGGAGACTAGTGAGAGAAGCAGCCAAGACCCTTACGACTACTCTGAATGAGTTACAGGCTTCAGCTGATGAGATGGGACAGACTGTGTATAACTGCTGTGCAACTGCTGCCCGGGTTCTTCACCGGTCAAAGCTCTATGGGAGAGTGGCAATGAGAAAGCCTCTGTTGAAGAAAAGTCATATTAGATCTGTTCATGCCCGATACCAACGGAACCTGATTGAGCTTGAGCGGTTTTGGAAGGAAGAATTGGGCAAAATTGCTGTGGGCAGATGTAGAAGACTTATCGAGACTTATCCACACAGACTCACTGCTGTGATTGCATCCAAAGGTGCATCTACAAAATACTGACTGGAAGGGGGTGATTATTTATGCAAACAATTATATTTCTTTATATATTTTTATTTCATTGACATTACTTTGTAGAAATCTGTTTTCACTTTGACATTAAAGAGGTTTTTACAATACATTTTTGTGTTAAAAAAAGCCAAATTTTATTGACCATGATTGATTTATGAGAGCACTAAAAGGTTAAAACATCCAAGGGGGTGAATACTTATGATAGGCACTGTAGATACATTCATTTCCTTAACCTAAAAGAATTGTGCCTTGCTACACTCTCATTTCTCTGTCTGTTCTCATCAGATAGTGAAAAACACTTATTGACTGACTTGTCTTTTTCTGTGTTTGTATGTTTTATCTGTAGCTGCTTGACCTATTTATGGTGTGGGACTGGTCAACCTACCTGGCAGACTTTGGGCAGCCAACCTCCAAATACCTGAGAGTCAATCCGGCCACAGCCCTGGCATTACTAGAGAAGTAAGTGCCGAGGGTATTTTTAAAACCAAGTGGCAAGAGTAGTGGTTGTGTGTGTGTGTGTGTGTGTGTGTGTGTGTGTGTGTGTGTGTGTGTGTGTGTGTGTGTGTGTGTGTGTGTGTGTGTGTGTGTGTGTGTGTGAGAGAGTTTTTGCGTGAGCAAAGTGCTGATGAAGTGTCTGAATATCCAGAAAATTGTCTTTAAAGTACCCTACAATGCACAAACTTTTAAAATTTAGTTTAATTATTTTCAATATGTGATATTAGGTGATATCAATCAGTGTAAGAAATGCTGTTTTGAAGCTCATATTACATAATTCGCAAGGCCTCTAAAATTTTGTCTACAACCCAATTGAAAAGGTTTGATAATATCAAAAATGCTCATTTATCAAAATAGCGTATTTGCGTTTTGTAACATTTGTCACAATTTTACATAAATTTTTGCCTTTGAGCTGGTAAAGTTTTTCAAAAATGCATTGACTGGGGTAATATAATCTATGCTTGCCAACAGACAAAAATGATTAAAATGTCAAAAAAACAGTCTTCTTTAAATAAAAATAGTTAGACACTTCTACCTTTAAGGTGCATCACATGATCAACCATTTCAATTTTTCTCAAGGAAATCAAGCCATAAGAAAGTAAAACCAGTATTGCATCTCTCATCAACAAGTGATGAAATCCAAGACCTTATTACGTCTACAAATATTAAGACAAGAAGAATGTGTAAAGTGTAAAAATTGTGTAATTTTCTTCATTTTTTTTTTTTTTACATCTTATATTGTCTATCTTTTTTGGAGTTTTCTTTTTCTTTCCTAAGACGAATTGGCTTTTCATTGGCATAGGAAACCTGTGGGTAGAGCTTATTTCAATGTCCTGTGAAATCTCAACAACTCACACATCTACAGTATGACCCACATTAGCATTTGTTGAGGTTATAACACACCTACATTCATTTTAATGATACAAAGATTTTTCTGATATGGCTTACATTACATTGACATTTAGGAATTATACTAATTAAATAAGTTGGATACATCTACATATACGGTTAATCATATGATTAATCACTTAATACTTTATTATGTATCTATCCTTGTAATACATGCTCTTATTGCTTTTTCTTGCTGCTGGTCAGAGTCTACCGAGGGTAAGGGCAGTTTTCTGTCTACAATTATTTAGTACTCTACAATTCATCATATGAAAAAAATTCAGTGAAATTTTAAGCATAGTTCTACCTCGTAGTTCAATGTTTTTAACTTACCTATCACCAATTGTGGTATTTTTCTAGATGCAAACAAGAAACCATGAACTCCAGCAAACTTTTTGTAAACTTTTTTACATTTGCAAACAATTCAGTGTGGTTGCCACATGCTGCACGAAACACTGCCCGTCAGGCACTTTCCCCATTATTCTCAGTTGCAAGACCTGGAAAAAAATGTTTCTTGGCCAAAATTTGCAAGTCCATGTGGAAAAAATTCCAGATAAACTTTATTGTCCCCCAATGTGAGATATTTGACTTTGGCGGTTTCAATTGTGCGTCAGCCAAAGAAGATGATAAAACCGAACAGACAGCACATAGATGTTATTGATTAACATACAAGTTACTAAAAGTACCTCTACAACATTGCCCATAAAAACCTGAGACAGTAAAAATTGTGCTTATAAACTGCATGAAAAGGAAAAAGGGGTAATGGGAGATTCGCCTGTTAAAACGTGCCTATTCGCTCCAACTGGTACCAATTGCCTTTCACGTTTTAATTTCATGTTGATTATATCTATTGCTCTTGTTTTTATCCACTGTTCTCTACTATAAAGTGTCCTTCAGTTATTAGAAAGGCACTTGTAAATGTATTATTATCATTATTATTATTATTATTATTATTATTATTATTATTGTTATTGTTGTTGTTGTTGTTACTTTGCAAATTTTATAACCGCTTCTGTTACATATCCGGTGTGCCTCATGCAAATGTTTACTGTTTGAATAGTCAACATGTTTCCCTCTATGTGAAGGATGAAGGACACAAGTAAGAAGAACAACATCTTCTCTCAGTTCAGGAAGAATGACAGAGACAAACAGAAGCTGATAGAGACTGTGGTGAAGCAGCTGAGGAGCCTGGTCAACAATATGTCCTCCTAAATACATGTGTCATGTGTGTTTGTGATGTCACAAGCATCCAGTAAATTGCATAGACACTTCCTAAATAACATCATACCTGTTCAAAGAAATATCCTTCTGATGATACACAGGTCAAAGGTGTATATTCTGTACAGGCAAACAGAGCACACTCCGTGTAGTGTGATATCATGAAGGGAAGCAACTCCTTGCAAGTACATCATGTCCTTTCCTAACTGTAATATCGCACTGTACATACCAACATACCACACATACTCAATGTATACTGAAAGGGACAGTTACATGTTTGTAAAATATTGTAATGGCTATGACGATAAGACAAACTATTGTTTTATATGTCTGTGAAAGTGGAATGATTGTAGCTGCAAAGAAAGAGACACAAGTGCTGGGACTATGTCACAGAAGGCAACCTATCACCTTGTCCACACAATGATGGGTGAAAGTTTTTTTCTGGCTCTATCAAGGGGACAAGTTAATGAAAACACAAATATCAAACATTCTAATATGTCTCCTACACTTCTTATGGTTAATCCCTATGAAACAACTTAATGATTCTTCAGTCCTACATCCCCAAAATATTATATACTGTTCAAAGCTTTCAAGCATCTTCATCTTATTATGTTGAAACAATGGCTTTACGCACTGATAGTTTTATGTCTGTTGACAAATCATCTTTGCTCTCTCCAGCAGCCCAGTAACCATATGGCAGAAAATTGTTGTTTGAGAAATGGACCTTTATTTTTTTTCAAACTGTGGTGAAAATCAGCCACAGACAGGTTTCTAAGTGGGACAAGTACCAGTATTCTTAAATATGCAATTCATTTTAGCACAACTTCAAACTTGTGTCCAGGGTTTATCTACCGTTTGTCAGTGTCAGTGAAAGAGTTACAGGGATATAATGCAGCTGATATTGCTTCAATTTACTGCTTATACTTGATTGACAGAATTGGACAATGCTTTTGTACTGCTTGCTTGGATTACTTGGATTATGTATGCATGACCCAGTGCTAATATAGTAGTTTGTTTGAAGGTCTTGAACTGCTTTGATACTTCCTGCAGTTTTCATAACTTATTTATGACCTGTAAAAACATAACTCAAAATTTGATTTGATAGTGAATTGAAGTTTCTCTCACCTTTTCCTAGTCATTCAATCTTTTAATGTTTGCATGTTAAAAACCAAGTTAAGGAATCAGATTAACTTCAGTGAAATAAGAATTTGATTTAAATACAGGTTTTTCCACAAACCTCTGTGTCTTCTATCCTTGGAATACTTGAATTCCAACAGAAGTGGTTATTGTGCCACCACACTTCTAGCACAACCTACATCATAGAGATGTGCAAATAAATTTGGCTTTTGCACACTCATGTGGAGCCAGCCACTGGTTTCAGTTGCCCACCTTTGCTAGCTTCAACATTTGTTCATATGTTCAAGACCCCAATTTTAAAAAAACTGGTCCTTACCACATGCTAGACTCCCTCTTTCCACTAAATGTGGAAATATAACCTGGTATGATCAAGATAAACTTATAGTCCCAGTAATTCAGTGTAGCTGTATCTGTGTGTGTTCTGTAGAAATGTTTGCGATTTCAATTGAAAGAAAATGAATGAATGATGATGTCTTATATCTCTGTCAATTTTTGCATTTTTCTGCCACATGTTTTACAGGAAGCATCCGCCTCAGACACTGTGTGCATAACAGCTGATATCACAATTGGTTTGAAATTTCCTTTTCAGTGGACTATGAAATTGGAAGGTGACCAACAAGCTCACAAAAAAGTTTCAGCAGTTAGATCTGACAAAGATCAAGATTTGAAAGGGGTATTGGAGGTGTGCAGATACTGTCTGATTTTTTGAAATACATAGAATGTTTGCCTTGAATAATATCTTTTCTGCAGAAGATATAAACTTGAAAATCTGCTGAGTTGCTCCTTTAAAAATGTATGACCAATATACAGGGGTACACACAGAGAGAGTTATTGCCTTGTCTTTGGATGCATGAATCATTATATTACACAGGAGCCAACTCTGTGCTATCCAAACAGCAATTTGCACAACATTTCACTATAATCAGATTTCACCTTGGTCTCATCAACCTGAACAATGTTTTCACTGAAATCTCATCATCGATTGTGTCAGTTTCTCTAGTGAGTGGGAATAAAATATAGAAAGTTGGCTTAAAAGGGTGAACAGTTTAATAGCCTTCAGAATAATTTTGTAAAAATGCAGGCAAAACTAATAACAAAAGAAGCATGGGGCTTTTTTCTAAAGGTAAACATAGGATCATTAATAAAACTGTAACAACATTATTTTGTTCGAGCTCTTTAAGGCTTCATTCAGATACGAGATATGGTTTAATAATCTGAAACAGCCCACTGCAACAGACTCTATCACTTTGACGATAGGTCTTTTAACAAAGACACCGGTTAAAACCAAAGATATATTTTAAAAGCTACATCAGTTTGCTGACCACTGCTAACTTTAATTTAGGTGTTTGATGAGCCTGCACTTTATTTGAAATTGACATTGAAACATTGGCATTTCTGATAGTCAGAAATTGAAGACACATTCTGTTCTATTCTGTATATTCTAAATGATCATAAGGATTCCACCCTGACTTTGCACTTTTTCCAAATCCTGCAGTACATTTATGCCATGTATACCACAAACTAAGCTGTAATTTGCTCTAATTTGAAAAAGACATAGAATAAGATATTTTATGTTGTCTGTCATGTGTGTGTCACTTTGCATGTCATTACAGTCTCATGAGTATCAAACATAATTTCCATTAAAGATTCTGAAATCCACTGGACAACTTTACATATTGTGAACTAAATTGCCTGACGGCATATGCTTCTTATGCACCTGGCATGTTGGACTAGGTTGCTTGTGCTTTCTAACTGTCCTTTGGTAATGGAGGAAACTGTGAGATGCCCTGTTCACCCAATACTCTTAGTAAATTTTAACACTTAAGGACTAAGGACATGTGAAGTTGAAAGCTTTTTGTGTTTCTCAAGTCACTCCAGATGTTCCATTTCCAACTATATATTTCAGCAGGCAGTTGGCGTGTTAAAATGATGATATAAAATTGTATATTTAACGATTTAATAATTTGCCTATAAATTCTCTGTTTTTGTTATTTAAAATTAAGTGAAATTTTAGCACCTCATTATACAGATGTCTCCTCAAAGAACAGCAATAATGAATTGAGGTTGATAAACATAGAATACTAAAGTTTTTTAGTATTTGCTCAGTTCTCAACTCTCAGCTGAAATGTTTGCACTGTAAACATGGCAGTTTATGTTTTGGGGGTTTATTTTTTGCCTTTTTTATTTAGTTGATTGTTAATGCCACTGTATATACTGTATATTTTGTAAACAATATATTAAAGCAGATTTCTGTCACAAACAAAATATGATTGACCCTGATATGTGTCTCTGTGATGATGGAATATTACTTCACTATCTTAACTGACTCACACAGCCAAGTGATTTAGCTTTCCACCTGTTATCATCTAATTTTCAGATCCAGTTACACTGATTATGTCAACTGATGATGACAGTCCTCTCATTAACTGTAAGGGAGTATATATAGCAAGAGAAATGACTGTCTAGCCCATCTAGTCACGGTATGAAACTCCTCAAACTTTTTTAATTGCTTTCCAATGTTCAAATCATTATAGAAGCGTGTTCATATTCTTGTCTTAAATAAAAAAAAAAAAAAATTGACCTCTGCTAGGAATACAACTGTATATCAGGACTCAGCAGAATTAGAAAATTTTGTCTGACCACCTCATAGCATTAAATGTCCATCCCTTCAGCAACTTTTTGTTTAACAAGTTCTCTCTCAAGTACCAAATGTAAAATAATTTTTGTGTTTAGCGCCTGAAGTTCTGAGTAGAAATTACATTACTAAAAGAACACAATTTTTTTATGTCTAAATATGAACTGTCAAACACAATGAAATAGCATTTCATTGATATATTAATCTTATTTTTCACATTTCAATAATTATGTCTTATTTAGTTGCTCTATTGTGTACTTAGGCAGAAGAACAAGAACAAGAAGAGGAAGAGGAGGGCGTGCTCAGAAGTAGAGAGAGAGGAGGAAAGGAGAGAGCCTGGGACTGAGAGTAGGGACTTTTAATATCGTGACTATGACAGGAAAAGGTAGAGAGTTGGTCGACGTGATGCAGAAAGGGAAGGTGGGTATACTGATTGTCCAGGAGACCAGGTGGAAAGGTAGTGAGGCTCGAAGCTTAGGAGCAGGCTTTAAGTTGTACTATTATGGTACTGACAAGAAGAGAAATAAAGTTGGAGTTATATTGAAAGAGGAGTTTGTTAAGAACGTTCTGGAGGTGAAAAGAATGTCAGATAGACTCATGAGTCTGAAACTGGAAATTGAAGGTGTGATGCTCAATGTTGTTAGTGGCTATGGCCTGCATGTGGGATGTGAATTTGAGGAGAAGGAGAAGTTCTGGAATGAGTTAGATGAAGTGATGCAGAATATTCCCAGAAATGAGATTGGTAATTGGTGCAGACTTCAATGGACATGTTGGTGAAGGCAATAGAGGGGATGAAGAAGTGATGGGCAGATTTGGTATCCAGGATAGGACTGCAGAGGGACAGATGGTGGTAGATTTTGCAAAAAGGATGGAAATGGCAGTAGTGAATACCTTTTTCCAGAAAAAACAGGAACGTAGGGTAACTTATAAGAGCGGAGGTAGGAGCACTCAGGTAGGAGCACGCAGGTAGACTACATCTTGTATAGACGAGGTATCCTGAAAGAGATCAGTGACTGGCTACACTTTCACCCACACCTACTTTGCAGACGGCATAGGATGGCGGTTTGTAGGATGACTCTGGTGACAAGGAAGATCAAGAGGATAAGGGCAGGGCAGAGAACAAAGTGGTGGAAGCTGAAAAGGGAGGAGTGTTGTATGGTTTTCTGGGAGGAGTTGAGAAAGGCTCTGAGTGGCTAGGGAAAGCTTCCAGATGATTGGACAACAACAGCTAGTGTCATCAGGGAGACAGGTAGAAGAGAACAGTGTGTGTTATCTGGAAGCAAAGTAGATAAGGAGACTTGGTGGTGGAATGAGGGAGCACAGAGAAAGCAGTTAGCAAAGAAGTGGGATACTGAGAGGACTGAAGAGAACAGACAGGAGTACAGGGAGATACAATGTAAGGTAAAAATAGAGATAGCAAAGGCAAAACAAAGGGCGTATGATGACTTGTATGCTCGGTTTGACAGTAAGGGGGGAGAGAATGATCTGTACAGGTTGGCGAAACAAAGAGGTAAAGATGAAAGGGATGTACAGGTCCAGGTGATTAAGGACAGAGAGGGAAATGTATTGACAGATGCTAGAAGAGTGATGGGAAAATGGAAAGAGTACTTTGAACAGCTGATGAATGTGGAAAATGAAAGAGAGGCAAGGGTAGAAGAGGTGACTATGGTGGACCATAAAGTAGCAGAGATTAGTAAAACTGAAGTGAGGAAGGCATTGAAGAGTGGAAAGGCAGTGGGTCCTGATGATTGTGGAGGTGAGGAAGTGTCTAGAAGAGGCAGCGCTAGAGTTTCTTACGAGTTTATTCAACAGGATCTTAGAGAGTGAGAAGATGCCTGAAGAATGGAGGCGACGTGTGATGGTGCCCATTTTTAAGGGTAAGGGGGATATGCAAAATTGCGGTAACTATAGAGGGATAAAGTTGATGAGCCATACAATGAAGTTATGGGAAAGAGTAGTGGAAACTAGACTGAGAGCGGAAGTCAGCATTTGTGAACAGCAGTATGGCTTCATGCCTAGAAAGAGTATTACATATACAGTATTTGCGTTGAGAATGCTGAGATTCCCTTGTGCATTGCATTTTGCACATATTAGGCACACTCTACAGAAATGTTTTGCAAATGATTGAAATCCATACATCGTATAATACAATGACATTTGCTGAACCATCCCCCCTGTTGAGACATGAGTCGGTCCATGGCTCAATATTGCAGCCCACCTGAACAAATTTCTGGGAAGGACAGATTTTCCGTCTTGGGAGACATAGATACCATCTGTCAGAGCCGTGCCCTGAGCGGTCCATTTAGTACGCTCAGTCGCCGGGCCCTGCTGTTGCATAGCCTTAAGAACGTTAGTGTCAACATCCTGTGTCAGAGTACAGAGAGATGGAGGAAGTGGCTCAGCAGCTGCTTCCTTTCTACCTGGCGTTATCGTTCGGCCATTGCTACTTAAATTGTGTCCCAAATATTTTACTATGTCTTTGCATAATTGCACCTTGTCTATGTTGACTTTATGTCCTTCTTTTGCTAGATGTTGTAGCAACGCCATTGTATCTATTTTACACGTTTCAAGATCCGGGGATCCCAGCAATATGTCGTCGACATATAGTAAAATTTGGCTCCCTCCTGGAGGTTCGAATGTGGACATGCTGGAGCCCATTGCCTGGGAATAGATTGTTGGGCTCTCACAGTATCCCTGTGGCAATCGCGTATCAGTGTATCGCTTCCCTTTAAAGTTGAATGCGAACCAAAATTGACTTTCTTTGTGTATTGGTACGGAGAAAAATGCATTGCTAATATCCACCACAGTAGAGACTGTTGCGTCATTCTGGAGTGTAGTCAGCAATGTATGAGGATTGGGTACACACGGTTCTCTTTGGATGACAGCATTATCTACAGCTTGTAGGTCTTGGACCATGCCCCAACCCGTAGAGGGTGCAGGCTTTTTTACTGGACATATGGGTGTATTGCAGGGCGAGTCGTTACACTCGATGATAACACCTGCTTTGATTAGCGCATCTATTACTGGTTGTATTCCCTCGAGGGCGTCTGGTTTTAGGGGATACTGTCTCATTTGTGGCCTGAATTCGCTCTTGGGTCGTATTTTTACTGGTAGGGCTCCTCTGATTAGCATCAGATGCTCTCAGTTCCTCCTTTCGTTTGATATCTTCTTTGTGAGGTGTTATGCCTTTTAAGGCAGCTTTGACGTCATCCAGCGTCCATGTTCTGAACACTAGAATAGTACGTCTCTCCCCTTTTACTCCTGCATTAGGATTTGCTACTTCTACCATGGGAAACAAACCTTTTTTGTCGCATTTAACTGCGTACAATTCTCCATCAATTTTCATATCTTGTACTTTTGGTCTTAGACTTAAGACCTTCCCAAATGTTTTAGACCAGTCGTTTTACCTGGGTCTGCACTTCTAGTTTTCGCTCTATTTTGTTTCTCATACTCCCCTGTTTCATACAGGGGAGGTGACAGATTCCCAAGATCTGGATATATACTTCTCGGTGTTGTTTTTGGATTACGACTCCTATGCTTATCACCTTCACTGTCATCCTCACTATCACTTCCTCGTTCCCTCGGCTTTGGTCTACTTTCTCGTTCCCTTGGCTTTGGTCCAGTGGTATTTCTTCTGATCACTGGATCGTCATCTTCCTTCCTGTGATACATCACATCTTTCTTTTCATCATCTTTTCAAGAGTCTTTTTCTTTCTCCTTTTCCTCCCCCTTTTTATCTTTCTTATTGTCCTCTTTTTCCGACTGCGCTCTCCGCATATCAACTTCTCGTTTTCATGCAATTTGGATCCAGTATTCCAAACTGCTCATTCCCCACTTTTCTGCTTTTCTTGCATTGTTTTTACATTTCTCCAGTATCTGTTCTCTTAACTCCGACAATGGTTTGACTTTCAGTTCACCCTTTAACCCAAAATGTGTTATCCATTTGTCTAATGGCACCACATGTTCGGGTTTTTGCCAATCCACTAACTTCCAGTCATTGTTAGCGAGTCCATCTCTTGGACTCGGTTTACTCTTACTCTTTCCTATTCCCATCTTGTAATAGTTTCTATCTGTGTCCTACAAAATCACTATTTTGTATAAACATATACTTCGTGGTACAGCGATTAAAAGAATTTCAGGACCAATATTTTCTTCCTAACATCCTCCCAAAACTCTCTGTTTACTAATCCACCTTTTTCTTATCGGTCAACAGGGTCTAGAATCCTTGACCATATTGTTATCTCTCATAACAATTTTCACTGTTATTTACAAACCAGAGTTCTACTCACCCCTGCCGTCCCTCGGATTGCCTTCAACTGTCAGACTCCTGCGGAAGGACTCACATCAGTCCTGGAAAGGGTCTCATAATTCTCTGTCTAATCGAGAATTGCCTTGGCCAAGGTCTGTCTGATTGATGTCCTCCTTCGGGGTTCAAAGGCCGACATCAACACTATAAGGAAGACAGGAGACGAGTCAAGTCTGTTCAGCTCGCGAGGAGAGTCAGTTGGAGCCCCACCGTAGTAGTCTCCAGACAGCTCTGACCTCCCTTCGATAGCATGAGCTTTTATTTGTAATGGGTGTCGTTACTTATGCGTAAGCAAGAAAGTAGTTAATGGGTAAACGCATGTTGGGTGACGCTTTTTACGGGATAATCATGTTTTTAGTACAGTCAGCACCTTCAACAGGATTGTTTGCATCAGAGGACGTGGGTACAGGTTGCATAGAAGAAGTATAACAGGATAAGGTTACAGCTTGTATAGCTTGCAAAACAGAATATGGTTCTCACACATGATAATATAACACAGACAGTCTTGCTATATAAGGTAAATTAATCTAACAGTGAGACGGTGATACGGTGTGCGGTAGGGGTAACAGAGAAGTTCAAGATGGAGGTGGGACTCAATCAGGGATCAGCTCTGACAGCCTTCTTGTTCGCAAAGGTGATGGACAGGCTGACAGATGAGGTTAGACAGGAATCTCCATGGACCATGATGTACAGATGACATTGTGATCTGTAGTGAGAGCAGAAAATAGGTAGAGAAAATCTAGAGAGGTGGAGGTATGCCCTGGAAAGGAGGGGAATGAAAGTTAGTCGCAGCAAGACAGAATATATGTGTGTGAATGAGAGGAACTCAGGTGTAACGGTGTGGCCACAGTGAGTTGAGATCAGGAAGTTGGAGGATTTCAGGTACTTGGGGTCAACAGTCCAGAGCAACGGAGAGTGTGGAAAAGAGGTGAAGAGACAGATCCAAGCAGGTTGGAATGGGTCGAGAAAAGTGTCAGGGGTACTATGTGATAGAAGACTATCGGCCAGAATAAAGGAAAGGTGTACAAGACAGTGGTGAGGCCAGCGATGCTGTATGTCCTAGAAACTGTTACAATGACTAAAAGACAGCAAGCAGAACTAGAGGTTGCAGAGATGAAGATGTTGAGGTTCTCTTTGGGAGTGACCAGGATGGATAGGATCAGGAATGAGTCTCTCAGAGGAACAGCACATGTTAGATGTTTTGGAGAGAAGGTCAGAGGAGCCAGACTGAGATGGTTCGGTCATGTACAAAGGAGGAATAGAGAATATATTGTTAGACAGATGCTGGAATTGGAGCTGCCAGGCAGGAGGTCTGGAGGAAGACCAAAGAGAAGATTTATGGATGTAGTGAGAGAAGATATAAAGATAGTTGGTGTGAGAGAGGAGGATACAGAGAATAGGGTTAAATGGAGGAGGTTGATTCGCTGTGGGGACCCCTGAAGGGTAAAGCCAAACGGAGAGGAAGAAGAAGATTTATCTTTACTGCTTCATCAAAACATCAAGGCAAAAGTTGAGATCATTCAAAATAGGGAAAAACTTTAACATACTTCAAATGAAATACTATTGAATTACATTTTTTTGAAAGTATTTTGATGTTAGCTCTGTCTAATTGAATAAATTCTGATGGCTCCCCTAGAATCAGGGTTTTTTTCAATGATACTGAAATGGCGTTTAGAAAATGAGTTGGATATGATCGTGTAAATGTGGGAATGAATCAAGTTTAATAAGGGATTTTATGGGTCTTGGTTAATTTAGTGAAATGGTCTAGTCGTGAGTTGTTTATTTAATATGTACTGGTTTCATAGCCTCTTCAACATCCAGGCTTCTTGGGGAGATGGGAGTACAAGGACATGCCCACAGACAGGCAGTCAAAGACCTCTCCAGGGCTGCTGAGAACGGAGCCAGTGGCTGAGGTTAAAGAGAAAGGATCCAACTTGGGTCTTCAAGTGAGCTGATGGTATCTAGGGAGTGAACCTGGGACGCTGGGATTCACTGCTGAACCCTCTGGAGATGTTGTGGACCAATCAGTGAAACATCCATGAAAGTGGGTGCTCACTTGACAACCTGAAGGAAGCAATCACTCACTTGAACCCCACACCGTCTCATCAGTGCCTTACCTATGCTTTTATCGAGGGATATCAACACCTAGTCCCACACAACAGATCTGCATTAGGCCAAAACAATTCTTCTCATAGAAAATATATATCTGCGCATTTATGCATCATCACATGTGATGTGTCATTCGTCTTAATAAAACTGAAAAATATGTTGATATACACATTGTGACCAGACCAGCTTATAATAAGATGTTTAACTCTTCCGTTCATTGACAGAATTCTATATTTTAACTTTGCTACCTCAGAAAGAGAAACAAATTGCCAGTATGCGAGCCTGTGTGTTTTTCAGCCCTGTAAAGTGCTGAGAGGGATGTGATTTATAAAGCATTTGATAATATTTTTTGCATTACACAGCTTGAGAATAAAAACCTTTAATATTGGTCCCATGAGGTAACAGTTCTCAACCTTTTTTGTGAGTTCCCTGTGAGACAACGGTTTCATGGACTTGCCCCTAAATTATGGATAAATTATAATTTTTCTAAGTGAAACATCTTTCACACTAATGAAAAATAAAATGAAGTGAAAACAAACTAACAAACAAACAATTATTCTATCTTTCTGTGTCACCCAGCACTTAATATGACCTGCAAACCAGTACAGGGCAATGGTTGGAACTACATCTGAGCTTTGTCCTCAGAGTCAGCAAAACATGACACTGAATGTCAATGTTTAAGCATCAATTTGTTTCGCCAGACTGTCACAGAGATGTGTAGAATATTGACTGTGGACATACTAATATTGAATATGTATCCTATATGTTTACTGGAAATCTGCACATGCGCAGACATGCTGTAGACGGACTCTTGCCTATGGGTACGAATTGCTACTCTCCCCTCCCTCTTCAGTAAAGTAACTGCTACTCAGATCTCCGGTTGTCTTTCACACAACACACAATATGTTTTTTACATGTCCTCTGGCTGTAAAACGCAAAACAGTTTGCAGCTGCATCTTATGATGTCATTAATTTTGCTTCCGAAGAAGTTGGGTTTATGCTGATTTACATCAGGTTTTATGGTAACTGTTCTTCTTGACAGGGAGTTTCAGTTAGAGGTGCAAATCTGGGGTATGTTCCCAGTATGTGGAGGTCAGTGAGAGTATCAGGCTACTGGTTCAACATAAGGTCACTTGTGGATTTTTACTGATGTCATCATCTCTCTGTGGCTGTGTCTTTCACTGGAGGAGAGGGTGTAACTCAACCAACCAGTATTTTTAGCTTGAATGAAACATGCTAAGGCTGCAATGAAAAATGAAGTACACTGAGATGCGTTTAGTTTAATAACACAATACAATACAATACAATACAATGAATAGTATTCTATTCACTCTCTTTACAGAGTAATGAACTTTGAAAAAGAAGCAAAACAACCATGCCTTGGCCAAATGAGAAATTTCAATCAGCATCACCACCCTATGTTTTCTTTTAAGCTTATCCTTAAGCTTATCCACACAGTTGTCTTGCCTTGGTCTTCAACAGCATCTCTTCAACACAACACCAAGACCTATCTTAAAGAATGTATATCTTAGTTTTGTTCTCTGAAGATTAGAATCAGGTTAATATCCAAACAACCAGAAAAAATGCACGTATACATCCACAATACTAAGCCTATGACTTATGAAAATCTGGTTTGGTAACTGAAAGAGAAAAAAATCATGATGAACCCAGATGTGCTGTTGGTGTATTGAAGGATATCAAAATGTGTGTATTATCAGTCAATTAATAAGATAAGAGGATTATCTCTACCTATCGCCTGCATTATTACAGTGAATGAAAGCACTTTATGGCCTTGTGTATGTTTTGACTAAAATACTTTCCCTCCTATGGACCCTCCAAAACACATCACCTTCTTCTTTTCACTTTGGAGGGTCTGGTAGTTGGCCCTCAAAACAGCAAACTGCTAATGTGCAGAGCAGAATTTAATAAAAAATACAAATGTTTTTTTAATCAAGATCATATTCTTGTAATCTCACATTAAACTCACCAGGATGATGAAATCTATTCACCTTTGGCTATTGGTGAAGACAGACCTGAAGTAGGGGGATGACATTTACATAAAATATAACATTTTAAAAAGCCAAAAGTCAAGTCAAGACACACACACACACACACACACACACACACACACACACACACACACACACACACACACACACACACACACACACTCAAACAAAAAAAGTGATGTTGAATTTATGGCATCACCAGACTTCATTCAACAAGAAGGAGCAATAAGTCTTAGCAGAGTTCCCTTCACATTCATTTTCTTACCTATTACTAAGGCTACGCCCATTAGAAGAAACTAATTTCAGTCACTTGCAAACTTGCAATCAAGACCTTATTGTTTGGAATGTGACCAAAGTTGAGAACAGAAATTGATTGATAAATTGAGATCTTCACTTTCTTTCTCAGCTTCTTCTTCAGAAAATAAGACAAGATAATATTTCATTGATTCCCCATAGGGGAAATTCAAGTGTCAAAGCAGCACAGAGCAGAGAACCGGTATCAAAAGACATTGAACAATAACAATAACAGCATTGGAGTAAAGTTGCAGGTAGTGGCCAGTGGTACAGATGGGACTGCAGCTGGTCAGATGCGTGCTATCCAGACTGCTGTTATACAGTCTGACAGCCATGGATACAAAGGAGTGTCTGAAGCGCTAGGTTCTGGTATGAGGTGCCCTGAAGCGCTAGGGCTGGGATGAGGTGCCCATCAGGCACAGCTCATTGTGCACACAATGTGTAAGAAGGATTGTCCAGGATTGCTCGAAATTTGTCTTTCACTGTCAATCACTGTTTCCAGACTGTCCAAGTTTTGCTCTCCTCACCTGCTTGTTAAGCCTGTTGACCTCACTGGTCTCGGTACCGCCCCAGTGTGCTCTTCTACAGCCTTGAAGAGCGCACTGGCTACCATAGACTGGTTGAAGGTTAAGTGAAACACAGCCAGGTCTTGACAAAAAGTGGAGACCAAAAGGTAGGCAGACGGAAAGAGGCAGGATTCTCTGGACTGGTCTATAACATAACCACATGAGGCATATAACCAATGACTTTCTTTTACACCTTTAACTAGGTAACAGTTTGAAATTGTGTTCCTAAAAAGTTTCATGTACGTTTTTTTTTTTTGCCCTGCACCTGCAAGTTAAATTAATTGTTGTTTCTTAATCCATGGTCAAATTAAATGGAACAATTTACCATAAAACCAACAGGAAAAAAATTATCCTAGAAAAAAAAAGACTGTGGGAATTTACTTTATTACAACAAATATGATTAAAACTACATATTACGAAAAATATCTTAATTGGGGTGTCTTGCGAAAAAATATATAAAAAAATAAAGCAAACACTCATTTGCATATCAGATTATAACTGCTCTTCATTTGGTGGAGGGCTTTTTAACAATTCCCGAGTTGGTGCCATTATAAAAGAAGATCATAACAGAGTAAGTTCACTCCGATTTTCAGCCTGCCTCAGTACACAATCTTCTTCTTCTTTCGGCTTTTACCTTCAGGGGTCGCCATAGCGAATCAACTTTCTCCATCTAATCCTATTCTTTGTATCCTCCTCCTTCACACTAACTACCTTCATATCCTCTCTCACTATGTCCATAAATCATCTCTTGGGTCTTCCTCAAGACCTCTTGCCTGGCAGCTCCAATTCCAGCATCTTGGCTGCAAGTACTTGAAATCCTCCTGCGTCTTGATCTCCACTCCCTGTAGCCTCACCGTTCCCCCTGAGTTCCTCTCAGTCACACACATATATTTTGTCTTGTTGCGACTAACTTTCATTCCTCTCCTTTCCAAAGCATACCTCCACCTCTCTAGATTTTCCTCTATCTGTTTTCTGCTCTCACTACAGATCACACTGTCATCTGCAACATCATGGTCCATGGAGATTCCTGTCCAACCTCCTCTGTCAGCCTGTCCATCACCATTGCGAACAAGAAGTGGGTCAGAGCTGATCCCTGATGGAGTCCCACCTCCACCTTGAACTTCTCTGTTACCCCTAAAACACACCGTACCAGTGTCTCACAGCTAGCATACATGTCCTGCAACAGTTTAACATACTTCTCTGCCACTCCAGACATCCTCATACAATACCAGAGCGCCTCTCTTGGCACCCTGTCATATGCTTTTTCTACATCTACAAAAACACAATGTAGCTCCCTCTGGCCTTAAAAATAGGTACCATCACACTTTGTCTCCATTCTTCAGGCATCTTCTCACTCTCTAAGGTCCTGTTGAATAATCTAGTCAGAAAATCTACCGCTGCCTCTCCTAGACACTTCCACACCTCCACAGGTATATCATCAGGACCAACTGCTTTTCCACTCTTCATCCTCTTCAATGCCTTCCTCACTTCACTTTTACTAATTTTTGCAACTTTATGGTCTACAATAGTCACCTCTTCTACCCTTGCCTCTCTTTCATTTTCCACATTCATCAGCTCTTCAAAGTACTCTTTCCATCTTCCCATCACTCTTCTAGCATCTGTCAATACATTTCCCTCTCTGTCCTTAATCACCCGGACCTGTTGTACATCCTTTCCATCTTTATCTCTCTGTTTCGCCAACCTGTATAGATCATTCTCACCCTCCTTACTATCCAACCGAGTCAACCAAGTCATCGTACGCCCTTTGTTTTGCTTTTGCGACCTCTATCTTTACCATTCGCCACATCTCCCTGAATTCCTGTCTGTTCTCTTCAGTCCTCTCAGTATCCCACTTCTTCTTCGCTAACCTCTTTCTCTGTATAAAATCCTGCTCTTCCTCATTCCACCACCAAGTCTCCTTATCTACTTTCCTTCCAGATGACACACCAAGTACTCTTCTACCTGTCTCCCTGATAACACTAGCTGTAGTTGTCCAATCATCTGGCAGCTCACCCTGACCACCCAGACCCCCTGAAAACCATGCAACACTCCTCCCTTTTCAGCTTCTACCACTTTGTCCTCTGCTCTGCCTTTGTCCTCTTCATCTTCCTTGTCACCAGAGTCATCCTACAAACCACCATCCTATGCTGTCTGGCTACACTCTCACCTACAACTACTTTGCAGTCACTGATCTCTTTCAGGTTACCTCGTCTATACAAGATGTAGTCTACCTGCGTGCTCCTACCTCCGCTCTTATAAGTTACCCTATGTTCCCATTTTTTTCTGGAAAAAGGTATTCACTACAGCCATTTCCATCCTTTTTGCAAAATCTACCACCATCTGTCCCTCTGCATTCCTATCCTGGATACCAAATCTGCCCATCACTTCTTCATCCCCTCTATTGCCTTCACCAACATGTCCATTGAAGTCTGCACCAATTATCACTCTCTCATTTCTGGGAATATTCTGCATCACTTCATCCAACTCATTCCATAACTTCTTCTCTTCAGATTCACATCCCACCTGCGGGGCCTAGCCACTAACAACATTGAGCATTACACCTTCAAATTTCAGTTTCAGACTCATTAGTCTATCTGACATTCTTTTCACCTCCAGAACGTTCCTAACAAACTCCTCCTTCAAGATAACTCCTACTCATTGTCTCTTCTTGTCAGTACCATGATAGTACAACTTAAAGCCTGCTCCTAAGCTTCTAGCCTTACTACCTTTCCACCCGGTCTCCTGGATGCACAGTATATCCACTTTCCATCTCTGCATCATGTCGACCAACTCTCTATCTTTTACTGTCATAGTCCCAATATTCAAAGTCCCTACTCCCAGTCCCAAACTCTTGCCTTTCCTCTTCTCTCTCTGCTTCTGAACGTGCCTTCCTCCTCTCCTTCTTTGAAAGAGCAAATGGCCGTCATTGTTAACCCGGGCCACGACCAATTCGGTATGATCTGGTTATTATGTTTGATTTGAAGCAGTGAAGATAAATAAACAAATCATATATTTCCCATTAAAGGATATATTTTTCAATCCCTCTCGGGAGACAGAACACTACTTGAATTATAACCTTACTCTCATGGTTAGGAGAAGCTAAAAGCTTTTCTTCCCTCTCTACTTTTCAAGGTTCAGACTCTTGAGCCGATGGCATAGTTGTTTCTCAGTAAAATGATAAAAACTTGCACTTTTCATAACTGGTCTTAAAGGGTATTAAAGAGTGCATGTCCAATGTCTTTGAAGTAAACCAAGGTCCGAGGTTAGTATCTTTCCTTTCAATGCATTCTTATGAAATCCATTAATGCTTTAAGCAAGTAACATTAAATGTTGAATTTTTCCCAATTTAAAAGCTATATTCTACTAGAAACATAGATGCATACATACATACATACATATTAACTTAGTAATCTGCTGGTTTCTCATGTCGACTTTTTTAATTTTTTGACATCTGACTCTTCATACTGACTTTACATGATTATGGCATGGCAATAGTGGCATGGAAATACCTGAAAATGATACATTGATAGCTTCAATATTTATAAAAGAAATGCCAATGCTGGATGCTGGATGCAAGACCAATTCAGTGGTCAAACAATGTCTATTGGGATCTGTCAAGTGAGAGAGCCCAAGGACTCAGGATAAGATATGAGGTTATTAATCACTGATGAAGAAACGTAAGTGTAGTTAGAATAGAGAGAGTATGAAGGTAGTTGGTGTGAGAGAGGAAGATACAGAGAATAGGGTTAGATGGAGAAAGTTGACTCGCTGTGGCGACCCCTGACGGGAAAAGCCGAAAGAAGAAGAAGAAGAAGAAGTTAGAATAGAGAGAGTGAAAGTACATCATGGGCTATTCCTCGGCAGGGTAAGCCTATCGCAGCATAACTAGGGAGCCAGCCTAGCTAAAATAGGTTTTAAGCCTATTCTTAAACCAGTGGGAGATGCTTCCACAGAAGAGGAGCTTGGCAATTTAATGCCCTGGCTCCGATTCTACTTCTAGACACTACTGGAACCACAAAGAGGTCTGCATCCTGAGAGTGTATACAGAATTAGCAAAAAAGTGCCAAAAAAATAATCTTAAAGGTGAGATGTTCCAGGCACATCCCACTGGGTGGAGGCCCTGGGAAAGACCCAGGACATGGTGGAGGTACTGTGTCTCTCAACTGGCCCAGGACTGCTTCTAGAGTCCACATAGAAATATGGGACTCTCTGCTTAGGCTGCTGCTGCCACGACCTGACTATGGGGTAGGCTGCAGAAGATGGATGGATGGGTGGATTTCAAAGAGCGACATTGATGTGTTAGAAGACTTTGAAATCCACTGAACAAAACTCAATATCAGGGGTATTTGCTTCTTGATGTCACACATGCTTTAATTGGCTTTCTGAGGCAAGACAGCTCGTTCAACCAAAACTTGTCATGTGCAAATTGACTCTAATCCTACGGTTCCCCGGTTGCATTTTGGAGTGTTAAAATGAGTTTCAGGTTATCTCATTTAGAAAATTGTGAGCCATTCGTATGTGATTGACTGTGATTTCTTGCAGGTTGTTTGCAGCATTGTTTTTGGAAATATACTCAGGGTAGTTTTACCAGACATTTAGGAGCAGATAATCTTGTTAATGAATTTATTTCATTCATTATCTATACATCTTATCCTGCTGTCAATGTTTGGGCCATGGCCACCCCAGCTGCCATGGTCAAGAGGTGGGGTACACCCAGACTCGTCACCATGTGTAGAGACAAACAGTCATTCACTTACTCCCCTCAGATGTCTGGACAACGTCAACTCATTAAATGTTTTTGGACTATGGGGAGAAAAGGAGAACCTGGAGGAAACCCACACATACATTGGGGGAACATGCAAATTCCACGGAGAAAGGCCCCCTGTTGAGATTGAACCTTCCAGCTGTGAGGTGGAAGCGCACTGTGCCACCATGTTGCCCAGTTAATGCATTGATTAATCTATTTAAGTTATTTAAAGATGGGCAGGAGTTATCCATTTCTATTCATGTCTTTTTTTTATTTTTTATTTTACTTTCCATTTGACAAAGTGATGAAGTGCCTCCCTGAGACAGCTGGAACATGTCAGTTGGAAGTCACTTTATTACTCGCAGTCACTCCTGTCACATTATGACATTGCCTTTGTTGATTTCTTCATGCTTAACAGAACGATAACAATCTGAATACTTTTGAACAATTCCAAAAGTCTTCAAATTTAACAGCTGACTGACAGGAATATTTCTTCATCTGCTACCTCTTCACAACATAGAAAGTCTTCAACAATGATTTTGATCGTTTTATGTGTTGCTATAAAAGCAGAAGCCATACACATAAACAGCGCGCGCCAAACACACGCATGCGCAATATAACATCTTACAGTGCCAAAAGTCAAGTCGAGTCAACACACACACACACACACACACACACACACACACACACACACACTTCCAGCACAGCTCGGATGTTTTGCTCAGATCAGTCGGTGTTTACTTTTCGAGCAGCGTAGCCCGGGGATAACCCTGATGCGCGCAAGCTTGCGTTCCTCTGTGTGCCGTGCTGACCCACGTTTGAACCCGCTCAGCGCGATATCATTTTTTATAACATGCATATAAACACATGCCCACGCACGCACGCACACACACTGGCACAGAGGTTAAAGTCTCAGATTGGAAAGGAAGGTGGTGATAGGGGAGTGAAGCAGCCGCTTTCCATGAACTGTGACATCAGACTCATAGGTCAAATTAACAAACACTAAATGTCACATATCATATCAGAAGTGTTGTGACAGACACATATGTAAGGTAAACGAATGAAAGAGAGAGACATTCAGCAGTTTTTCAATCTCCTCTCCATTAAGGGAAAATGCTTTCAAAGAAGTTCTTTGCTCTTGAATGCGGCCGCCCTGCAGGCATGATTGCGGATCCTACAAACAGGGCTTAAGCCGAAGTAATGAGAGTGTAAACTAGCAGCCGCACTGCCAACAAAGAACGCGCTCCTATTGTCTCGCAGGGACTCAACACCTTTTCTCAGTGAGCTCTGGTGTGGATTGTGTTCGTGCAACAGGAGGTAAAGGACGAAACAGAAACAGCCCGAACAAATGGTGCGGGGTGCCAGCCAGGCCGAAGGCGGAGCCTAGAGAGACGCCCACAATTAAAGATGAACTTTGTGTGAACTAATTTATCTGAGGGAGGAGAAGGTAACAGGCTACCGGGAGCCTATAAAACCGCAGGATGAGCATCCAGTCATGCCAGTATCTGACAAGACGCTTCACCTGACAACACCAACAAAGATTCTCTGCAATGGCTCTGAGCACACTGTTGGCTACCTTTCTGTGCACAATCGTGCTGCCCGTCCTACTCTTCCTAGTCGCGCTGAAGCTCTGGGAGGTTTACATGACCCGAGGTAGAGATCCGAGCTGCCCATGCCCGCTGCCCCCGGGCTCAATGGGCTTGCCTTTCATCGGAGAGACGTTGCAGCTCATCCTGCAGGTAATGACACAACGCAGCTGCATCGGATCAGAATACAGCATGCGTTTTGTTCACATTCATGATTAGAATCACAACACAACGAGCATGGCATTCTAAAATGACGAGATGACCTTTTAGGAAAAAAGTTTTTTTTTTCCATGAAAAATCCCGTTAAGTATTTCAAGGGAAAAAAACTGTACAATTGTTTCATGTTATTGCAGCGCCGAAAGTTTTTGCGGATGAAGCGGCAGAAGTATGGCTACATCTACCGAACGCACCTCTTTGGGAACCCCACGGTTCGCGTGACCGGTGGGGAGAACGTCAAACAGATTCTGCTCGGGGAGCACCGACTTGTGTCCGTGCAGTGGCCCGCTTCCGTGCGCACCATCCTTGGATCCGACACGCTGTCAAATGTTCACGGAGTGCAGCACAAGACCAAGAAGAAGGTGAGACAGAATAGACTTAAGAATTTACACAAGTTGAGTTGATGAAGCTGTCAACGCGATCCCTTGAAAAATCTTTCAAGTGTGGCGGTTTTAGTCAAATATCTCAGCGGCAGTTTTTGCATTGTTAGTTGTTTTTTTTCTCACAAAGAAAATTACTCACTCAAACGTCAACTTGGAAAGTATCAACTAATCTGTATTTTGAAACGATCTGTAAGGGGAATGCTACCCCTCTAGCAGAGAGAGCCATATCTTCAACTGTAAAAAGAGGCATAATCTGAAAGAAGAATCAGAAAGGCAAATGTCATGATGTGCTCATAGTGGAAAGACCATAACATCGACTTCATAATAAATCGCGGGTGAAGCTGAAGTAACGGAGCAAGATAGCAAAACTCGTGTATTTTGCCCAGTGCTTGGCGGAATGTTAATAAATGCAGGATATAGTATTCTAGAAACTGCGGAGGCTCTCGACCCTCTTCACGGTCACAGCGACATCTATATGAGGTTAGTCTCATCTGTTGAGGCCTTTCTATTTAGAGATAATAATGATTGATATTCATTTAATCTCTAGAATTCTAAAGGCTGATCTGAACTAGACACTGAACTAGACAAATATTGATTCTGGTTTACAAGACCTTTTATTTACTTTTTTCTCATTTGGGTACTAAGGTTTTTTTTCTCCATTCCCTTTTATTTTTGCCTCTTCCCCTTCAAGTTAGTTTATTGGTCTCCTTGAATTGGAATCCAATCAGCAGTCAAGAATTCCTGAAACTTGCTTTGAGGAATAACGTAAACTTTTTGCCCCTGTATGATCATGCTTTTTCAAAAGTAGGATCTCCTGTGTTTAAAAAGAAACAAACTTGTCTCATGGAGCTCTGGACTGTTGCCTCTATAACATCGCTACCTGCTCCCTCAGGCCATTATGCGAGCGTTCTCCAGGGAGGCTCTGGGGCTCTACGTCCCTGTCATCCAGGAAGAGGTGCGAGCAGCGGTGAAAGAATGGCTGGCCCACGATGCTGGTGTGCTGGTATACCCTGAGATGAAGAGGCTTATGTTCCGTATTGCCATGAGGATCCTTCTGGGCTTTGAGCCAGAGCAGATAAAGACAGATGAGCAGCAACTCGTAGAAGCTTTCGAGGAAATGATAAAGAACCTGTTCTCTCTGCCCATCGACGTGCCTTTCAGTGGCCTGTACAGGGTGAGCAAAACTATCATAAGTCTTCTATAGAATAATCTATCAACAGCATTGTGATGTCAAATAATTTTTTCATGCTCCTTCTCTTAAGGGTTTGAAGGCAAGGAACTTCATTCACTCAAAGATTGAGGAGAACATAAAGAAAAAGATCCAGGAATCAGACTGGGGATCCAAACATGGAGATGCTCTGCAGCAGCTCATTGACAGCAGCCGAAAGAGCGGTGAACCCTTTAGCATGCAGGTAATGACAACATTCTCTAATTGCCCATGTTAAATTTCTGTTAAATCATTTATGTTGTTAAAAAACAGTTTTCTATTTGTAGGCCATTAAGGAATCTGCCACAGAGCTGCTTTTCGGCGGCCATGAGACGACAGCCAGCACTGCCACCTCTCTGGTGATGTTCCTCGGCCTGAATCCGGACGCTGCTGACCGACTTCGTCAAGAGTTGATCGACAAGGTAAATTAACACAATACAAGATATACAATGTGTTTTTGCACAAATGGTGACATCATAATAACAACCTCACTGAGGTTTTTAAGTCCCTAAATTAGAAACTCAAGTGTCTACTCCTGCTTCACATGGGCTTCACCTCAGTGTTACACACTAGATACTAAACACTGCTGCAGCTATTTCTGTAAGCTAAACTTATACAATTACTCTTTCAAATGCAGTTCCCAATTATTATTAAAAGGAAGATCATACTTGTCAGGTATCAGGCATCTCAGAAAGATTTTATCAAAATTTTTTTGGAATAGTTGTATACAAGCTATCCTGAACTAGACATCATGATGCTGACTTGTCCGCCAGGTTAATTATTTACCAACTTAAATTCTCAAGGAGGGTTGCATTTATATTTTGGCAATAAAATGTAAATTTTACATTATTTGTGATCTGATATAATGGCCCTATGTCAGGAGGTTTGATTGTGAAGAATTTCTTGAATAGTCTATCATTCATAAACATGGGGGTGGGTTTTCTGATGTGGAATGTTGGTTTAGGAGAGGAGAAAGACAAGAGAAATAACGATGGTGGAGTTACAGAGGGGGGAAGTGCTTTCGGACTTGTATTCAGAGTTTATTTCTGGCCTTTCTATAAGTAAGTTTCCTTCCGACTTGATTTTTTTGTGTATCTTCTGTGTTCAGGAGGAGCAAGGAATGGATCTCCAGAATTTGGATATTGAGTCATTTGAGCAGCTGAAATACACTGGATGTGTCATTAAAGAAACTCTGAGGATCAACCCTCCTGTCCCTGGCGGCTTCAGAGTGGCCCTCAAGACCTTTGAACTCAATGTAACTTAACAGACACCCCTCCCAGACCTCATGTGTCAGTAATTTTTTTTGTCCACTAATTATTTAACCTCAACGTTCCAGGGTTACCAGATTCCTAAAGGCTGGAATGTCATCTACAGCATCTGTGACACCCACGAGGTGGCTGACATCTTCCCTAACAAAGAGGAGTTCCAGCCAGAGCGCTTTCTGACAGAACATTCACCTGACTCCTCCAGGTTCCAATATATCCCCTTTGGTGGTGGTTCCAGGATGTGTGTGGGGAAGGAGTTTGCCAAGGTCCTGCTGAAAATTTTCTTAGTGGAGGTGGTCACAAAGTGCCACTGGACTCTATTAAATGGCCCACCCATGATGAAAACAGGACCTACTGTCTATCCTGTGGATAATCTGCCAACTAAGTTCACCAGCTATGTACGGAGTTAAGTCAGTGAGGCTGTGTAGGTTTTTGTACGTTAGACTGTTCTGTTTTACTCAGGCACTCCTAGGTATCACATTTAAGGCTGTTCATTTCTGTGCAAAACCTAGGTTATTTTACTCTGAAGAACTTGCTTTCAATGGCATGTATTGTAGGTTTTATAGAAAATTTGAGAAGGGATTCTATATTTTATACAGTGGATTTGTAAATATATATCTTTTTTTTGTGATAAGAACAAACTAAACAAGAGGCACTATTCATATGTGGAACACTTAATTCAGCCCCATGGTGTATCTATGCAGCATGTACATATGTAATGCAGAGTCTGTTATAAAACATTGTATCTTACCTCATTTTATTTAAGTGACATTATATGGGCTTTTTATTTAATAAAATAGTTTTTTGTAACATTTTGTTTTGATTTTCAATATGGTCAACCTAATTATGGGTGGAAAAAATACATGTTATATATAACAATGAAGCAAGAAGAACAAATGTCCGGCATTCATGGCCTTTCTAATCTCACTAAAATTCATACCACTAATAAATGACACTCAACAGAGCATCTGTAAAATTGGTCTGTGTTCAGCTCATGACATATGATTTTCCATTTATGAAACCATTTTTTATTTTACGCTTCAAGGAAATTGTAGTAGAAGCCATAGTTCCATCACCACCCTCCATCCTGCTACTGTCTCTTTTTGTCTTTCAATTTTAATTCTTTTTTTCATGACAAGGGAATTTGATAAAAGGTTTTCATATATGGATCAGTCATTTTTGGTCAGCAACCCCTCTTTGATGTCAATGTGATTCTAACAATGAAACCTGTTTTACTTTTTGATTAACTCCCACCTGATACTTCTTGGACAGTACTGATCTTGATCCTAGATGGAATGAACCTGCCCCCTTAGATTCCCCTGGTCAGTGGCGCTAATCTGCTCCATCAGTTGTTTACATTTGCTGAAATATATACAAGCATTTAAGTCAGTTTCCACACAGAAAAACACTCAACCAACTCATGGTAGATGTTACATATAAAAAAAAAAATCCTAGCAATTCACCTGTTCTTTTCACACAGTAATGCCAATATATTTAACAGTATATCCATGGACTCAAACCTGAGTTTCAAGATTCAAGTTTCAAAGTGTTTATTTTCATGTGCACAAGTGTGGAAACCTGTTTCCCTGTACAATTAAATTATTTTGCGGTCCGCAGTGCAGCCAGATAGGTAGTGATAAATAGTAAGCATACTGTTGTAACCAGATCAACACAGTCCATAATATTAAAATCCAGTCAGCCTATCATCACCTTGTACCTTTCCAATGTATTTATCTTCAGTGGCCTTATGTGACTCCATAGGAATGTAATAAGATACTACGATGCAACAGGTGATTAAGATGAATTAATTATTATAATGGACAGCTTCATTATCATAAGCAAATTAAGAGAGACAGGATTAATGCCTGCATAAGCTGTAAATGTGTGTGAGAATGAGTTGCTTGAGAAATGAGATAGAGCTCTCTTCTGTTCATTTGAGAACAGCGGGTATTGTTGTTTACTGATAACACTTACTAGATTTAGGGCGGATGGTTCTAACACACCCTCACAAATACATATATGCCCCACAATCCTTATAGAATCAATAAATTGTGAAAATAGGAGAAAAATCTGGAATCCATATAATGAAGAAAAGCAAAACAGTAGGCTAATGACTGTGCCAGATGAGCAGCCAAAGGGTGAAACAGAGTTCACACTGATCAGTTCAGTTTCAGGGCACTGAACCACTATCAACGTCCAAAGAAACAGTAGAAATAGGCCAGCGGGATGAAAACAATTCCTGCAGGTCAGAGATGAAAAATTTTCAACACACTTAAAATACAACCATTTAATTACTGATTTTTACAAATGAAAGGCATTTAAACAATAGAGATGCCGCTTTATGATGAGAGTTTGTAGATAGATAATGTGCTCCTGTTTCTTAGGCTATTTAGATCCTATCTTATCCTAAAAACACAAATGCTAAGCATAGTAATACGTTTCCTGGTGGGGAGAGCATGCATACTTCATTGTAAATATTTTATTAATATCTGCAAGATTTTATACCAAAAGAGGGTCATCATTTAATCAGACTTAAAAAGACAGACATGAATTAAGAACTTTAAATTTCATTTTTACTGTTTTAAAGTTGCTTCCACTCGGGCCTGTAAAAATCCTCTGTATCTCAGTCAGTCAGTAAGTGAAAAAGAAGAGAGTCCTGCCAGATGATTTCACATACACGTGACACAGTATAGATACATAGTAGCTTCTGTGGCAAGCTAATCAATCTGATGACAGAGGTCGTGACAGTCAATTGGCTTATAGTGTCTGCCAGCCTAAGTCAATGGGAGTGTTAATTCCACAAATAGTGTTTTGTACAGTGTCTACTCGCCCCTTATCATCCCGTAATGCAGAGTCACATAGATACTTGATAAGAGATGCTAATGGTGTGGTTAGGACGGTAGTTAGCATCATACTGTGATTATTCATTATTTGTGAGACTGTTGACAAGTTCAGCAGGTAGAGGTCACTACCCTGGAGACCAGCTGCTATTTCCAGCTATATCACAAAGTTACTGTTTAAAGCTTGCACCCTCTTTATCGTGAAACACGTGAAATTAAGTGTTTTGGTACCTTAAAGGTAAAAAAGACCTCACAATAAATACTTTTACAGTCAGTTCATTCTTGCAGATGAAGATGCTGTAACACAAGGCAATTGCTAGGTTAATGTCTACAATAACACATTTGCTTGGACTGGTGTGTGAGTTTTTCATTTATTCAACCAAAATTCATTCAACAACAGCCTCTTCAACTGCCACCCAAAGAGCACAGGTTTTGCACTGCTAAAGGTTTACCCTGTAACATCTACTCCCGAACTTGAATGTTTTGCCTTTATCAGTCCTTTAATTTAACAAATCTAACCTCTTTTCAGTGCATCACTCATATCTTACTTTCTAATCCCTATGAGAGATGAGATGAGATGAGATGGGTTAATGGATTCAATCCCTTTGTTGATTTACCATGAAAAAACAACAACCTGTGAAAAAAGTATGCTGATGCGATGCAATATACAAGTGACTGCTAAACATTTCCTGCAACATAACTTTTCTTTTCAAAATCTGGGGTTATAAGTCTGTTGTCTGATCTCCAACACACACACAATTATAGCAAGACCACAACATTGATTACAACATATTCTACTGCCAGATGGTATCCCAGGTCAGCCCATGAAAGCATGTGCCTCTCAACTTGCTGGGGTGTTTCCCAATATCTTCAGCATCTTTTTGGACTAATCCATTGTCCATGTATTCTTCTAAATTCCGTCACTGTCTTCTTCTTCTTCTTCTTTCAACTTTTCCCTTCAGGGGTCGCCACAGCGAGTCAACTTTCTCCATCTGACCCTGTTCTCTGTATCCACCTCTCTCACACCAACTACCTTCATATCCTCTCTCACTACATCCATAAATCTTCTCTTTGGTCTTCCTCGAGACCTCTTGCCTGGCAGCTCCAATTCCAGTATCCATCTACCAATATATTCTCTATCCCTCCTCTGTACATGTCCGAACCATCTCAGTCTGGCTCCTCTGACCTTCTCTCCAAAACATCTAACATGTGCTGTTCCTCTGATAGACTCATTCCTGATCCTATCCATCCTGGTCACTCCCAAAGAGAACCTCAACATCTTCATCTCTGCCACCTCTAGTTCTGCCTGCTGTCTTTTAGTCATTGTAACAGTTTCTAGGACATACAGCATCGCTGGCCTCACCACTGTCTTGTACACCTTTCTTTTTATTCTGGCTGATAGTCTTCTATCACATAGTACCGCTGACACTTTTCTCCATCCATTCCAACCTGCTTGGACCCTCTTTTCCACACTCTCCATTGCTCTGGACTGTTGACCCCAAGTACCTGAAATCCTCCAGCTTCTTGATGTCCACTCCCTGTAGCCTCACTGTTCCACCCGAGTTCCTCTCATTCACACACATATATTCTGTCTTGCTGCGACTAACTTTCATTCCTCTCCTTTCCAGAGCATACCTCCACCTCTCTAGATTTTCCTCTACCTGTTTTCTGCTCTCACTACAGATCACAATGTCATCCGCAAACATCACGGTCCATGGGGATTCCTGTCTAACCTCATCTGTCACCCTGTCCATCACCATTGCGAACAAGAAGGGGCTCAGAGCTGATCCCTGATGAAGTCCCACCTCCACCTTGAACTTCTCTGTTACCCCTACAGCACACCGTACCACTGTCTCACAGCTAGCATACATGTCCTGCACCAGTCTAACATACTTCTCTGCCACTCCAGACTTCCTCATACAATACCAGAGCTCCTCTCTTGGCACCCTGTCATATGCTTTTCTTAGGTCTACAAAAACACAATGCAGCTCCCTCTGGCCTTCTCTGAACTTTTCTATTAGCATTCTCAACGCAAATACTGCATCTGTAGTACTCTTTCTAGGCCCTCTATCCCTCTATAGTTGCCACAATTCTGCACATCCCCTTTATTCTTAAAAATAGGCACCATCACACTTTGTCTCCATTCTTCAGGCATCTTCTCACTCTCTAAGATCCTGTTGAATAATCTAGTCAGACAATCTACCGCTGCCTCTCCTAGACACTTCCACACCTCCACAGGTATATCATCAGGACCAACTGCTTTTCCACTCTTCATCCTCTTCAATGCCTTCCTCACTTCCCTTTTACTAATTTGTGCTACTTTGTGGTCTACAATAGTCATCTCTTCTACCCTTGCCTCTCTTTCATTTTCCACATTCATCAGCTCTTCGAAGTACTCTTTTCATCTTCCCATCACTCGTCTAGCATCAGTCAATACATTTCCCTTTCTGTCCTTAATCACCTGGACCTGTTGTACATCCTTTCCATCTTTATGTTTCTGTTTTGCCAACCTGTATAGATCATTCTCACCTTCCTTACTATCCAACCGAGCATACAAGTCATTGTGCGCCCTTTGTTTTGCCTTTGCTACCTCTATCTTTACCTTTCGCCGCATCTCCCTGAACTCCTGTCTGTTCTCTTCAGTCCTCTCAGTATCCCACTTCTTCTTTGCTAACCGCTTTCTCTGTATATACTCCTGCACTTCCTTATTCCACCACCAAGTCTCCTTATCTACTTTCCTTCCAGATGACACACCAAGTACTCGTCTACCTGTCTCCCTGATAACACTAGCTGTAGTTGTCCAATCATCTGGAAGCTCTCCCTAACCACCTATAGCCTTTCTCAACTCCTCCCTGAAAACCACGCAACACTCCTCCCTTTTCAGCTTCCACCACTTTGTCCTCTGCTCTGCCTTTGTCCTCTTCATCTTCCTTGTCACTAGAGTCATCCTACAAACCACCATCCTATGCTGTCTGGCTACACTCTCACCTACAACTACTTTGCAGTCACTGATCTTTTTCAGGTTACCTCGTCTATACAAGATGTAGTCTACCTGCGTGCTCCTACCTCCGCTCTTATAAGTTACCCTACGTTCCCATTTTTTTCTGGAAGAAGGTGTTCAGTACAGCCATTTCCATCCTTATTGCAAAATCTACCACCATCTGTCCCTCTGCATTCCTATCCTGGATACCAAATCTGCCCATCACTTCTTCATCCCCTCTATTGCCTTCACCAACATGTCCATTGAAGTCTGCACCAATTATCACTCTCTCATTTCTGGGAATATTCTGCATCACTTCATCCAACTCATTCCAGAACTTCTCCTTCTCTTCAGATTAACATCCCACCTGCGGGGCATAGCCACTAACAACATTGAGCATCACACCTTCAAATTCCAGTTTCAGACTCATAAGTCTATCTGACATTCTTTTCACCTTCAGGACATTCCTAACAAACTCCTCCTTCAAGATAACTCCTACTCAATTTCTCTTCTTGTCAGTACCATAATAGTACAACTTAAAGCCTGCTCCTAAGCTTCTAGCCTTACTACCTTTCCACCCGGTCTCCTGGACACACAGTATATCCACTTTCCTTCTCTGCATCATGTCGACCAACTCTCATAATCCCGAAAGTCAAAATCCCTACTCTCAATCCCAGGCTCTTTCTTTTCTCCAGCAGCCGCTCTAGGGACCCCAAAAAGGGTGGTCGGGCTGAACTGCTGGTGGTTGCATAGCCACAAACAACAGTCAGAACCCCTCCCCCCACCCAGAGTTGGTGAGAGGCAACCCTACTGCTCACTGGGTTGAACCCCCATGTGTGGACGCTGGGGGCATCCATACATTGGGGCAATCAATATGTCCACACTGGCCTTGTGCCTCTCACTGGGGATTTATCCAGAGTAGAAAAGAGTCCAGCCTCTCTTAAGGAGATTTTCAAGGTTCATCCAGATGAGTCTAACAATATCTACTTCTCAGCCTCGAACACCACATCAGGTACTTTCCCTACTGGAGAGATGACATTCAACTTCTCAAGAACCAGATTCTGCAGCCAAGGGTTGGACACTTGAGGTCCCCCACCCTGGCCACCACCTGGCTCAAAATGGACCCAATCCCTTAGGCCCTCCCTTTGGAGGGGATGTGCAGATTTTTGAGACCAAGTTTTTGTTATTTCAGACATATCAATTACATAATTAATGTGATTATAATGATTCTGCCAAATTGTGATTAATGCATCATATCACAGTAACGTGGTTTATATCCATATGTCTCATTACATACACTTTGGGCAAAATCTTTGAACCCATTTTTTTCACAAAAAAATTTTAGTTGTCATTCTCACTTGGTGTAGCATGTGGCTGGTAAGGCAGCTCTGTGCCATGAGTTTTGAAATTTCTTGGTGTTGGATATTTCTGTGTATATTGGTTTCAGCTACTTGCAGAAAGTTCTTGAAGTTTAATCTGTTGTTCTAAAGGTGAATTTACTTTTGGTGTAGGTCAACATGTTGATCAGAAAAGTTATTGTAATTCACCATAAAATGTAAATTAGGAAAACAGCAGTGCCTGCTGACCCAACAGGTCCAACTCAGATACCATATGCATTATCTTCCATTATTCATTCTCCCACTTGGAAGACAAAGACTACATCAGGTTACTCTTTGTTGACTACCGCTCTGCCTCCAGCAGTGGTCATCCCCCACAAACTTATCAGCAAAATAGCCACACATTGCATGCAGCCCAACCTCTGGTGCCCACTACTAAACTATCTGGCTGGCCAGTGCAAGGTCATTAGGAATGGAAATTGCACTTTTGCCAATATTATTAAACATATGGGCACTTCTCTGGGATGTGCCTGCAGCCCGTTCTACTCCATGTTCACCCATGACTGTTTGGCCTCTGACAAGGACATAATCATCCTGAAGTCCATGACTTATGCTGTGGTGATACGCACAGGAGGCATGGTAGGGGACAAAGTGGTATGCAGGAGGGAGGTGATCACTCCTGTGTCATGGTGTGAAGACAACAACCTCACATTTTATACAGACAACATGACAGACATGATAGTGGATGAGAGGAAGGAGAGAAGACCTCATCAGCCACTTCTCCTCCTGAACTTGAAAAATAGAGGGTGAGTAGCTTTAAATACCTGGGCATTCACATTAATAAGGGCAGTGAGGACATCACCTTGTCAAACAACAGCACATGGTTTGATAAGAAGGCTCAACAGTGGCTGTAGTTTCTGAGGAGGCTTAGGAAGTTTGGTTTATCACTGAAGAGCCTCAGCAACTTCTACAGCATTATTGTTGACAATATCTTGAGAAATTGCATTATCGTGTAAGTGGCACCACTGCTCTGGGCTGCAAACACCAGCAGAAAGTAGCAAAGACAGCGGAGAAGATGACCAAGACTCCACTGCCCTCTCTGGCCCCTCTGCCCTCCCAGTGCATCTCTAACCACAGTATCCAAGGGTGAGCTGCCTCCATTCTCAAGGACCAAAACCACCTCCAGTCCATACTGGAGGTGGTGTTGGCAGTGGTTCACACTACTAACTAAAAGGAATTTAGAATGTGAATCAGAATTACTTGATCCCCAAGGGGAGATTGCTTTTGGTTGCAGCAGCTCCTACTCAAGAGCACAAGATAGTTCCTGCTTATTGCAATCATGGGTTACCTCAAAACAATCAACTGTACTCAACTGTTTACATTTTCAATTTGCACTTTTTCAATTTGGATATTTCGTGCTAGCCATTGCACAATAGCTATTGAACACACCAAATAAAACATGGACTGGGCATGGAATATTTATGGACTGCCTGCACCTGACTGTTTGCTTCCAATTTGCCCATCTACATTTTCCCCTTTTTCAATTAGCATATGGTTAATTTGAGCAATCATTGTGGAACATGCCACAATTGTTGTCAAACTGGTACATAGTGTTATCTGCATACTTAATATTTCAATTGTATCATTCACATGCTGCTATTTGAAATTGCCTTTATCATATATCATAATCTATTTATTGTATACTTAGTTTATACTGTTTACCATTTGATACGGGTGGCAATGAAAGAAGCATTGTCCAGGGAAATACATTTCCTTACTGTACATGTAACATGAAGACTTTGAATTTTATAATGTTGCAAGTATTGATGAGACTGCTTCATAATGCTTTGCTCTTAAAAAAGCTCATCAACTGTCATGCATTCATCATCACTGTCTTTGTTTTCATCAGTCATCATCAGCAGCAGCAGCAATCATCATCTTTACATCCTTCCTCCCTTTCGGTAAGGTAGAAACTTCTTTTAGAGAAGAGTTTTTGTACTAGTGCATTTCCTTACATTTGTTTTTGGACCCTAAACTACTTAAAAGTTAATAACATGTTAACGTATTGTAGGGAAACTACTAGGGAATCACTGCGTGGAATATTTCCAAGTCTGGTGGCAAAATCCAAACAGACTTACGCCTTAACTTGTTTGAACACCACATAGTATGGAACTTGAACCTCTTCTTCCCTCAACAGTCCAGAGCTAATTACAGGGCCTATACTGCATGCAACAATATATTTCTATAACCCTGTGACGGTACAAAAATATTTTAAGACTACAACAATGGTTTAATACAAACGTTATGAAATTACTCTTAATTGTTTAAATTGATATTACACAGTAATAAATCTATAATTTACTTAGACTGCGACCACACCAATTTGTTGAATTTAGTCACCACGTACCATCCTCGTTGCTGTTAACACTGTGAATTCCCCACCGCAGGACAAATAAAGAACAATCACATCTGACCTTATCTTGAACTACATGAACAAATAAATACAACAAATGAAACAATTTTTCAAACCTCTGGCCTGAAAAAAGGTCTAGTATTGAGCAGTCAATGCCTGACGAAGGATGGCTGCTAGATGGATGGATGGATGGATGGATGGATGAATTTTAACTTTTTGTTAAGTTTCAGTGAATACATTATTTCCCTTAGAAAGCATGACAGGCTGCTTTGACTGAGTGCAAGAAGAAGGAAGATGATCATCTATCCTGGCAGCACTTGTCTAGGATTGTTTTTGATTTAAGATCCCAAACATCCTCACTCTCAGTGCTCTCATACAGTACCATAGTTCCTTTCTCAGCACCCTGTCTTATGTTTTTCTAGATCTACAAATGCATACTGCTGCTCCCTCTGACCTTCTCTGTACTTCTCCACCCGCACTCTTAAAGCAAATACTGCATCTGTAGTGCTCAATTTAGGCACGAAACCAATTGCTGCTCACAAATATTGACTGGTTCTCAGTCTAGTGTCCACTACTCTTTCCAGTTACTTCATCATAAGGCTTATCAACTTTATTCCCCTGAAGTTATCAAAATTCTGCATATATACCCATATCTAACCTGAAACTCTACTGCTGTCTGTCCTAGACACTTCCATATCTCCAAAGATAATTTATCATGACTCACTGCCTTTCCACTCTTCATCCTCTTTGGTTACTTCACCTTTACCATTCTCTGCTACTTTGTGGTCCAGAGTAGTTACCTCTTCTACCCCTCACCCTCTGTCATTTTCCTCATTGATAGCTCTTTGGAGTACTCTTCCAATTTCTCATCCCTTGTCACTACATTTCCCTCTCTATCCTTGATCACCCAAACCTGTTGTTCTCTGTTTATAAATCATTCTTTCCCTCTTTACTGTCCCACAGAAGGGGATACAAGTAATCATATGCCTCTGCCTTTGCCACCTCTACCTTCACCTTGCTTGAAATTGTCCCCGGGGGACAAGCTTTTGGAGTTTGCATTTGAATTTGCGCTGCATCTCCCTGTGCTATTGTCTGCTCTCTTCAGTCCCCTCTGTGTCCCACTTCTTCTTTGTACACAGAGTACTCTCCTACCTGTCTCCCTAATCAAATTAGCTGTAATTGTCAAGTCATCTGGAAGCCCCTCCTGACCACCCAGAACCTTTCTCAACTCAACAGGACACCATACAGTACTCCTCCCTTTTTGGCTTTAATGACTTCATCTCCTTCTTTGTCTTTGTCCTCTTCATCTTCCTTGTCACCACATTCATCCTACAAACCACCATGCTATAGTGTCTGGCTACACACTCATCTATCACCAATTTGCTGACACTGATCTCCTTCAGGATACCCCATCTCAACAAGATATAGTCTAGCTGAGTGCTCCTACCTCCCCTCTTATAAGTTAACCTATGTTTTACCCTCTTCTGGACAAAAAGTATTTACTACAGCCATTTCTATTCTTTTTGCAAAGTCTACCATCTGTCCCTCTGCATACCTATTCTGTATCCTAACCCCTGCCAATTTCATCAACCTCTATTGCCTTCACTAACATGTCCAAGTCTGCACCAATTACCACTATATTACCTCTGAGGGTTTTTGCATCACTCCATTTAACTCAATCCAGATTTTAATTCTCTACTATCTTAGCAACACTCTCAATCAGTTGGCTGTCACTGGACTAGTGCAATAATTTCCTTCCTTGTAATTACCGTATCATATACTAATCGTGCAATAACCTGGAATATATATTTGTAAATATACTCATATATATACTTTGCATATACTTTACATATTCTGTGCTTTTTTTATATTAGATTTTTTAGGTTCTTTTCACATGGGTGCTTATATTTCTCATCTGTACCTTGTGAGCAGGAGCTGCTGCAACAAAGAGCAATTTCCCCCTTGTGGATCAATAAAGTATTCTGATCCTGACTTTGATACTGAATTCACATCCACCCTGTGGGTCATAGCCACAAACAACATGTGGTGTGTCACTCTATCTGACACTCGTTTTGCCTCCAGAACATTCCCAACATACTCATCCAAGACTCCTTCTATTCCATTTCTCTTCTCATCAATAACAGTATAACTTAAAACCTACACCAAAGCTTCCAGCCTTGCCATCTTTCCACCTGGTCCCCTGGACACGCATTATATCCTTCTTGCTTCTCTGCATCATTTCAGCCCATTCTCTAGCTTTTCCTGACATTGTTCCAATATTCAAAGTCCCTACTACCATTCCAAGACTCTTCTCTTCTCTTTCTCTTTCAAAATATCCTGATGGAATTTATACACATGCAGATTAAAATAAAGTGATATATAAGATTAACTGTGTGCATGCACCAATTGATCTGAACTTTATCATATTTGAAAACCAATTATATATTGTGGTACTGCAGTTAGTCAGCAGAAGAAAAAGGGAAGGGCGGAGAGAGAGAGAGAGAGAGAGAGAGAGATAGAGAGAGAGAGAGAGAAAGAGAGAGAGAGAGAGAGAGGGAGAGAGAGAGAGATCTGGACAGAGACAGACAGGCAGAGTTTTTGTGGTTCTTCTTTATGACTTCTTCACAACATCATTAGTTTTGCCATCACTTTGCCTTTGCTTTATGATGTAATTTCCCAGGTGTTCCAAGTATTCCAAGTATGGTTGTCTCAGAGTTCCTGAAAGAGTTAATAACCAGGTCTCACTTTAAAAATGGTAAATTCATGTTCCCTGTTAATGTTGACAAAAGGGATGTTCCCCAACCCGCCGTAAATAAACTGATGTCAGATGCCATCACTGTTGGGGAAATATCTAGAATGTCCTATTTCAACTTGCTTGAATGCATTTCTACACCTGTTTTCCATACTATCAAATTAGATAGGGCTAGAATAATTGATGCACTCTCACTGCCACCTTGAACTCCTGTGTCACACCTACAGCACACCTCACTGCCTCCATAAATGTCCTCCGTGGGTCCAACATACTTCCCCACCGATCCAGACTTCCTCATACAGTATAATAGTTCCTCCCTCGGCACCCTGTCAAATATCTTTTCTAGATCTGCAAAGGCAGTATCACTCCACCTGTTGAAAAACACTTCAAAAACTGGGTTCAAAAAATTGGTTCCTGGTGGCTTTATGTTTGATTCTTCTCAAATCTTTTGCAGTTAATTTGCGTCTTTCATTCGGGACATGTTCGATGGTGCTGTGATTACGCCCCGATATCTTAGATATTTCAAGAGTGCTTCATCCTTCATAAGGACTTTTTATAATTTTTGACTTTTCAGAGTCAGTTAAATCTTTTTTTTGGCCCATTTTTCCTGAGGGATATAGGGTGTTGATCTCCTTAGGCCACACCCTCCCTCAGTACACAAATATACATCACGGGATATGCATTAAATCCAATAAGCATTCAAGTTTCTATGGATTGGAGTTGGAAATTATAGATAAAATTATTATATGGTCAAAATAACCCTTCGCCTGATAATTACGCACACAGTGTTCAAGTATATACATGTATGCAACAGTGTTGCATTATTAATCCTGTCTTTGCTCACTCAAGGGACTTTCATCTCATAACAGTGAGTGCTGCCATATTCCACAACTGCAGCCTACGTTGAGAGTCAAGAAGTTTGAGGTGTTCAGTTCTCACAGACATGGCCAAGGTAAGAAAGGCTGAAACCCGATCACCACCAACAAGACAAATAAGTTGAAATGTCAAGAATGGGCCAAGAAATATCTGATGACAGATTTTTCAAAGCTTTGTGGACTGATGAGAAGAGAGTGACTCTTGACGGACCCGATAGATGGGACCGTGGTTGGATCAGTAATGGAAACAGAGCTCCACCTCGACTCAGATGCCAGCAAGGTGGATAAGCAGGTGTTATTTGAAATGTTTATATGTAAAGTTTCAGTTTGTTTATTATTCTTACTTTAACAAGTAAAAATAAACAAGTGAGATGAGAAAATCTTTGTTTTTTTATTTAGTTGCATAATAATTCTGCACACTAATAGTTGTCTAATAATGGTCTACAAATAGATATTCTCTTAAGAAAGCCAAAGCTTTAGTTTTGCAACTTAAATGTTGAGATTTGGGGGTTTGTTAACATTTTGGATTGACCAAGAGCATTGTAGTTGTACAACTACAAAATGAATTATCAGGATACAACTTGCCTAATAATTGTGTACGCAGTATATATCAAAGTCAGATGTTCTCCGAACTTTCTTGCAGATCTTGCACTCTATCAAGTGGTTTCTCTCCTTTATGGTTGTATGTATGTTCTCTGTTGCACACCTGACTGCCAAAGAACTGGTGCACATCTTTGTTGGTCCTCTCAATTCAACCTACTTTTCTTCATCTAACCTCTAAATCATGATGAGAAGGGACAAGGTGGGGAAGACTGTCAACTACTGATGACAAAACAAAAAAAAAAAGCTAAAATCAATAGGGCCTTTGCTGATTTTCTGTGCCATTTATGCTTATAAATATATCAGTCAGAGTTGTCCAAGATCGAGACAAGACTAAGTCAATATGTCTTTCCATTCTGAGACGACGACAACACCATCAAAAAAGACCTTTTTTTGATGGTGTTCTAAAGTGTTCTTTCCAGTCTTTGCGGTTTGTGTGGTCTTGTGGTTCTGAGGTTGCCATTGGCATCCTTCACAAAGGACATCTTGATGTGGTGTCCAGCACAGGCTTAGAAAAACATGTGGAGAACCTGGCTGACATCATAGCTCCAAGCTGCAGATTCCAGAGGCAGCACTTGATCCTTCCAGAATTTCCTCCTGTGATCTGGAACAGCCATGTTGCGTGTAGCATTCAGCCATCATTACTTTGTCATGTCACCATGGAGGAGGGCCTCTCAACAATGGTTTATGACCCTGAGGGTCAGCTGTGGGAGGAGGTCTTGATCTTAACAAGGCATCCTGGATGGACGGGTTGACCTTTCACTTAAAGGTGTCCTAGTTCTTGATGTTGTTACGAGCTATGGCGGGGACAGTGTTGACGGCAGAACGGTGGTACTTGGTGTTGCTGTTGGGGCCAGAGTCAGGAGGAGAGAAGGCATAGTTGGTGCCTGGCAGAGTGGTTGGCTGGAAATTTGAGCCTGAGCTGAGCAACCAGCAGCTGCTGCCAAACTGCACTCCTCTGAAGTCCCAGCAGTTGATAATGTGATTGATCCCCTTCTGGATTCTGGATCTAGGATGTATCATCCCCAGTGGGGGTGGGGGGTGGGGGGTGTTGGTGGTGCAAAAGTGGTTGGATTGACAGAGGAGCAGCAGGTGGTTACCATCATTGGTGGTGGAGGCGTCAGGAAAAGTGGGTCCGACAATTTGTGGGGAAGTCAGGCACATCAGTCTCAGGACAAGTCTGAGATGGTGGGATCAGTTAAGATGCTACATCATGTTGAAGAAAACATCCTTGTCTTTGTCATCTACAACACAAGTCAGGGCATTGACAATGACCACAGTCATCTTTCCATGTAATTGGAGGAAGCAGGCTGTCAGTGGTTGGTTTCTACTTTGGTTCCAGCGGATAAATGAAGATGCGCACATGACTGAGCATGGCCAATGCCACTCCATTGAGGCCTATAAAATAAAAATCCCCATCTCAATTCCCATCTGAGTGGTACTGTGTCTACCAAAGGCCTATGAAATTCAGGATCTGTGCAAGGTCCTCGATATTCCCAGGATTGCACTCTGGATAGGATCTCAGATGTGTCATTGGTCATCTCATCAGTCATCAGTCATCTTCTTCTTCAGTTGGCCATAGGAGAGACATTATACTGATTATCTTCCACAAAATATATCAGACACAGTGTACCATTGTATTTACCAACCACTTGGTAAAAAAAATCACAAAATATTTTTTCAATAGAAGATTCCTTGAAAATATGTAGTTATACAAAAGCCCTCTCATTGTAACAATATGATAGTCAACCTCTCCATGAAATATGAATACAGCCCAACAATTGTAAACAGGCTGCTTTATATAACCAACATATTCCAAAATACACTGAATATGTAAATGTAATTGCCTCAAACTAAACAACAAAAAGCAACATAATCAAGTCATTTGTCATCAGTCGCATTTGTTGATAAGACCTGATCATACAGCTGACCTGTATTTGGTCAGTGTGTGAAATTCTAGTCAAGGTGGTTACATGGTTGGTCTGTGTTAGTGTCTATGCCAAGAATAGCTGGACACCAAAGTCAGCTGAAATTCTCTGTAGTGTGTGTTTGAGGCCTTGACTATAACTCTTATCTTGCTTATCTGCTGTAATCAAAGTCTTCTTAATGTGTAGTCATGAAAAAATGAAATATACACTGAGTTTCTAGCATTACGATAATTTCTCTGAATGTGTACAGTAATATATTGACATGTGCACATGTTATGATGGGATTTTGTTTTTATCATATTCCTGCTCTTAATTTTATATTCCAAGTTTTGCATTCCACCCAAAGTATTACCTGTTGCCAAAATGACATTGCCTTATTGGTAATATCTCCATCATGCAAAGTTCAGAAATTTCAGGATTCAGCATACTCTATTTTATTCAGCATAGCTCTATTGTAACAAGACAAAAGTATCATTTTGAAATCCTTTCAGAGCCTTTTTAACTTTTTTTCTAATATTCTTGAATTAAGAAGAACAAATTAGTTCTCTCATGAAAGCAGATTTTGCTTTCAAATGAAAATTACAATGTATTTCTGGTAATTGTTTCAATGCATTGATGTGTATTCATTTTCATTATATGTAATAGATTTGTAGCAGAAAGGCATTTGGCCAATTCAGTGCAACAGTTTTAATAATATTGTGGGGAGCTTCTGAGTAGCTGCCTTCTGCTCATGCTTAATCCATTAAGTTAACTTATCATGAAGTGCAATAGTCGAATTTTGCTGTTGTTTTGCTGTATGTGTCACTGAATGTGACAATAAAAGCTCTGTTTTAAGCTCAACAAGCAATTAGGATGCATGCACGGAGAGCAAAAAAAACAAGAGGACCAAAATAAGGATAAATAAATGTGGAATTTTGTGTAAGTGAGACATGTAGTTGCGCCTCTGTAACCTTTTCCCTAAAACCAGACTTTTATCTCTTGCTGCATCTGACCTACATATGAACTTTATTCACTTTATAGTTACAAACCAACCCTAATCAATCTCAATCACAACACATTAGTTGCCCACAGCCATCCATAGTTTTAACCCCAATGTTTGAATCAGCTACGATTCAGGTTCCACACCGAGTTCACACAAAATTGTTAAATCAAGTGATGAATATAGTTTTTTTTTCACCATTTTTGTTGGTTCCTGAACTTTTGTCTTTAAGGCTGGTGTAAAAACTGCCTATCTGCCTTGTTCAGGAAGAGGTTTTCTTGGTCCAACTCAAACTTAATCTTGGTTTGGTCTTTTTGCAATGTGATTGCACCATGAGATTTTTTTCTTTTTTGTAGCCTGTAGATACGGGTATGTCATCCAAAGTACTTTGCAGATCTTGTAGAGTTGCACTGGTAAATGGAAAGCCATCCAATCAAAGTAAGCATGACGTAAAAAAAACCTTTTACCGCTGAGTATCTCATACTAGGTAGCCACCTTCTAAAAAAGAAGGCGGAATTAAACACATTGGAAAATATTATGTGTATTTGTTTAATCTGAATTTCTGTCATTTTTGCCATTTGCCTTTTAACATTCCTGCTGTGAAAAAGCATCACATAAGTGTCAAGAGTAGTACACAACTGTTTTTCCTTCCACAGGAAATCTGGGAAATGGGGCCATGAAACAGAACTCATACTTGCTTACAGTCCTGTTAGGTTTATAGCTGTAATGCTATAAACAATGCAAGTGACTACAGTCTAAGTAGGGAAGGATATGTTTCCTGCCTCAGATGTACATAAAAGGATTAACTCATACATCAGACACTCACACCTCTTTAAGGGTCATCAGGAAGCACTGAACAATAGAATCAACCAGACGACTTGACTCCTGGCTAATGGCACACCACTTAGAAGTGCAACCCACACACACACACACACACACACACACACACACACACACACACACACACACACACACACACACACACACACACACACACACACACACACACACACACACACACACACACACACACACACACACACACACACGACAGATGAAGACATTTCAAGTAATACCACAGGTGATGTGATGAATTTATATCAATCCCATGATCCCATGTTATAGTATTGTGCTGTGGAGGCAATACTACAATACTGGTTGTTACTCATTGGTGTGTTTATCTATCTGTCACGCCTTCATTCATATATCCTTACATCCGTGTATCTATGCATCCGTCTTGGTCCTGTGCATTTACTGTGTGCATATGTGCACGTGTGTGTGTGCGTGTGCACACTGCATTAACATGGTGTGATGAATCTGCCTATTAATCAATGTTGTCAAGGGTTAAAGTGAACTATTGGCCTTTAATGGCCAATAAATACAGGTTAGCAGGACAGAGGTTGACCTGTCGTCAACCTCTGTCTTCTGTGTCCATCCTCTCTGTGTGTGTGTGTGTGTGTGTGAATTTCCATTGAGGAGGTTCAAAATTCATTAAAGAAAATTTTTGATAATTTGATAATTGCATCAACTGTTAAACAGACACCCCAACCCAAATTTACTGAGATGATGACTTGTTGTCTTTATAATGTGTGATTCCTGTAAATCTTTAAAGCTGTCATAATGAACAATTGTGTCTGAAACCACCATTACATTTATTTATCATCCTAAAACATTCGATTTGCATTAACCTTTATCCTCAACCTTTTGAAAAAACTTGAACTATTGTGAATGTTATCACAAAAAGAAAATTTTTAACTCTTTTGCAATCAATACCACCATCTAGGATAGTACAGTCAAAGGACCCAATTTAAAAGTAACCTCTCAGTTAACTTATTTTTGTATTGGGGTTTGAACTGTCCAGTCAGATCTTAGTGTAAACTATGAAATCTGTAACTTTACAAAAGGTATTGATTTAAAATGAGACGCAGGTATTCATTTTTAAATTGGTGAAGGTGAGACATATTATATAAAGATTAGCCAGAAAGCCCATATTATTAAGAAAACATCTTGAAACATGCAAGAAATTATAAATTAAATGACCTTGTGCTGTATGCATATTTATAATGTGTGTATGTGTGTGTATATATATATATATATATATATATACACTGCCCAAAAAAATGAAGGGAACACTTAAAAAACACATCCTAGATCTAAATGAATGAAATATTCTTATGAAATACTTTGCTCTTTACACAGTTGAATGTGCTGACAACAACAAAACACAAAAATTATCAATGGAAATTAATTCTATCAACCCATGGAGGTCTGGATAAGAATCACACTCAAAATTAAAGTGTAAAAACAAACTCCAGGCTGATCCAACTTTGATGTAATGTCCTTAAAACAAGTCAAAATGAATCCGTGTTGCTTCCTGAGTGGACACTATGATTTCACAGAAGTGTGATTGACTTGGAGTTACATTGTGTTGTTCAAGTGTTCCCTTTATTTTTTGGAGCAGTATATATATATATATATATATATATATATATACACACACACTGTATTTGTGTGTATGTGTGTGTGTGTGTGTGTTGCCAAACTCTGTTTGATAATAAGATCTACTTTGTCATTGTTAATTGTTGTGACAAGTATTCATAATTGACTACTTCATGATATATATTGTTTTCGTATTTATAGTTAAGATACAGACATAAACCAAATTGCTCTTTTGTATCCCTTTCTGACTGGTTTTCCAGCTGGAACCATCAACACCCTGTCTTGCCCTCATCTGTCTGCGTCCATCTCATGGAGACAGCAGTCACCTTATAGCCCTGTGAATGACTTGGCCTTCAGTCCCACCTCCCACTGAGACCACGGGGTTAAAACCGATTCAGTCCAGGAAGTGATTTTACGCCCTTCACACATGTAGGGAGATTTTAAAGAGTAACACTGGAAGTGTAGGGAGGCAGGAGGTGCAGTGATAAACAAAAGAGGCCTCAGATCTTCTGAATGTCGGCCATTTAATGAAGAACACCCCCCCCCCCCCCGTCCACACGCACACACACACACACACACACACACACACAGACACACACACACAAACACACACACACACACACGCACACACACACGCACACACACACGCACACACACACGCACACACACGCACACACACATTCCTCTTCATTCCTCCATCCTTTGTCCTGTTCCAACCCAAACACATTACTCCATTCCTTCCATGTCAAACCCTTACTTCTCTATTGGATCGCTGCCAAAAAATCAGTACAACTTAACTATGTTGCATTATAATGTTAATCATTTCTAAATTTTACAAAGCTATTTGAATTTGCATCCAAAAGTTTTGTAATGGTCATTTCATAGCACAGGAGCATATTCAATTAATCACAAGTTATCTTGGCTATATATTTGGCAACCAATGATTTGATAATCAGTTAATTGCTTTTGAATTTAAAAATACGGAGGAAAGCAAATGAGCAAGAAATCACATTTTTATTTTTTACTTACATTCTGTTTCTTACTGAGGCTTAATGATATTATGAGGATTTATGATTTTATCTGCCTAGTCTTACAATACTTTCATCTGTTTTTTGTGGATTAGGTCTGTGCTTTGTGTTTGTTGTTCTGTGATTCATCATGTGTATCATTGGATGTAAAAAGTCTGTTTCCTAAAACCTTGAGTGATGTGATTTTTAAACTATTTGATATACAGGACCTTGGAAAGAAATATATACATATATATGTATATATATATATATAGGAAATATATATAAATGTATACACGTACATATATATGTATATACATACATAAGCAATATTGCATCTCTCCTCTGAGTCCCATGCATTTGTCCTTTTTTCGATTCACCTTTTCCTCTACTAGTTACTTGATTCATTTCCTCCAGCATCCATAATCCCATCAATACACTAATCAGTTGCTATCTCTTTTTTCCCCTTCCAGTTTTTTATTTTTTCATCCTTCTGTCACCTTAATCCGGGGTGATGCATGTTTCTTAAACAACCTTACTGTGTGTGTGCCTGTGCGTGTGCGTGTGCGTGTGCGTGTGTGTGTGCACGTGCATGAAAGTGTGCAAGTGTGTATGTGTTTATATACAACCTTACTGTGTGTACGTGCGTGCGTGTGTCTGTGTGTGTGTGTTTATATACAAGAGAAGGTTCAAGGACAAAGGCCCAAATTAACCTATGGCATGTTTTATTTCTAATTGAGTATGTATTTATATATGTATTATGGCATGTTTTATTTCTAATTGAGTATGTATTTATATATGTATTATGTATGTATATATGTATATGTATGTATATAAGAACATATGAACTAAAATCACAAAAAAAACTTGCTGGGTCATCTAAAGACAGATGACCCAGCAAGAGCCTTAAAAAAAACTGTTGATTTTCCAGCAAGGAACAGAAACTAATTACCTGCTTGGGAGAGCTCCTCTTGTATGGATGGAGAGAACATGCAGCGGGGATCTGTAACTTTAGCATGTAGAGCCAAGGAGAAGACTGTATTCAGACAACGCTGCAAAAGAATCACAGACATTTTAATACAAAGATGAAATATTTCATATCTAACTGCCAAATTATCAATATAATTTTCACCTTTCAGGGTAAATATTAAATGCTCACATTTACCAACGCTACCTTAAAAATCCATCTCAATATTGTTTTTGTAAAATCACATCGGTGACAATCTTTAAAAGTGGAATTTTAGAAAAACAATTGTATACCAACATTAAATTGCACAACTACAACAACTTCATTTTTCACAAAAAAGATAAGGTGACCTCTTACAATTGAGCCTTAAGCTTGTTGCAAACTGCAAAACTTAACAGTATAATCTGCAGAATTGGAGGAATTCTAAGTGCTGGGTGCATGGAGAGGTGATGTTAATGAGGTAGACTTAAAATTTATCCTTAATGAACCCCTCATGGGGAAATTCATTCTCTACAATTAACCCATCACGGATGAACCATGAGCAGTAGGCATGCCGTCCACCAACACCAAGGAAGCAGTTATGTGTTAAATGTCTTGCTCAACAACACTTCGGCACACTAGGACATCAACACTATACAAACACTAGTTACATGACATCAAAAAGTTATTTACGCAATTAAATGAATTTCACATGCAACTCTTCTGTTTTTTCAGAAACTTTTTTTCAGTGGCTCCATCTTAAAACTGAATACAAAAACAATTGTGTGTGTGTGTGGGGGGGGGTGGGGGTGGGGGGGGTTGAAGCTGAAGACCTACTAAAGTTTGTCTGATTTACACAAATATTGGGCTTAAGACACATGGTCCATCTAGCATGCAATTTGAGGTTTTCAATGCCTGTGTGTTAGTTGCCCTTCAAAAGATTATCTTAGATTCTTTTCACTTCCCCTCCTCTCCTCTCTCCCTTCAATGTCTCCATCATCATCCCAGTTCCAAAGACACCTCCAAATGAGGCAAAAAAAACCTTGCCTCCCTCCCTGAGACCTTGGACCCCTTGCAGTTTGGTTACAGATCAAAAAGGGCTACAGATGATGTCATTGACCAAGCAGTACATACTGCTTTCAACCAGTTGGACAGCAGAAATATGTAAGATGATAGGTGTTTAAAAATGCACTTCATTGATTCAGTATTCAGTATCATCATTCCCTCCAAGCTGGTCTCAAATCCCATAATTTTGGGTCTTTAGAACCCCACTTACTTATTGCTCAACCAATAGGTCATAGATGGTAAGAATTGACAGCCGATCTCCACTTTAATCCTCGGTACAGGGATGTCACATAGCTCTGTCCTCGGGCTCTTTTATTGCTCCCTGCCTACCCATGACTGTACCATCAGACACAGCTCAAATTTCATCTTTGTGATGAGGCCCACAATAGTTGTGTTGTCAGCAAACAATAACGAGACCGAGATGGAGATGAGGTCAAAACACAGATCAACCCACGTAAGGACAAAAACCCGTCCTTGAAAATCAACAAACAAAAGAGATGATAATGGACTTCAGGAGATAGTGGGGCGACAGACATCCCCCCATCAACATCAGCAAAGCTGAGGGAGAATGGGTCAGCAGCTCGAGGTGCCTCTGAATACTTCTCAACAGGATTCATCTTGTCCAAAAATATTTTGGACTGCATTAACATGTGTATGACAAAAGAAACCTGAAGCCTCGTTGAAATTAGGGCAGGTATTAAGGTGACATTACAGGGCAGTTAAAATTTACTGGCTACACTGTTTCGTACCATGCTTAACATTTTCATTACCATATGGCACTTACACTCCAACTGCACTTACTCTAGCCTCACCACACTTTTAAAATTATTTTATTCACCAGCCATTTATTTTAATCTCCTCTTCTTTTCTCGTATATGCTCAACACTTATGGTACTTACGGAGAAAAAAACAAAAACATTTTTATGTAACTCAAATATCCCATATTTTGTTACAAATAACTCCGCTTGTAGCTATGCATAAACGATCATGATCAATTATGAATATTGTTGTGTCGATGTTCACATATTATGTGACATGTAATCTATTACTCAGCATATCTGTGACCGGATGAATGAGGCTTTAATGGACAAACTCTTGGCATGCCTGTCACAAAAACCCTGTCACCTGCATTGCTTCACTGGCTCGCACGCCCTCTCACACAGTTACACACATGTACGCATGTGCTAGCATGCACATAGCATGCACATAGCATGCAAAGCTGTTCATGTATAGAAGTAGAGGAGGTCGTTCAGGGGACAGAAACACACAGGCAGTCTCTCGTCTGCCCTCAACTTAAACCCTATCACACGCCTCCTCCCCTCTTGTTCCCCTCTGCCCTCAACTTAAACCCTCACCCTTATCTTACCCCAGCCCTCTCCACCTAGCCTTAACCCCCACCCAGCATCCAACCCAAACGGTCACCTATCATCCTCCCCCACACACACACACACACACACACACACACACACACACACACACACACACACACACACACACACACACACACACACACACACACACACACACACACACACACACACACACACACACACACACACACACACACACACACACGTTCCTCAGCATGTTAGAAAACACTCCGATGAGAATCACGTCACCAGACATGACTTTCACAATTTGTTTTGCCTTTTTTAACTTTTTCATATTATTATGTTATCCTCATTCTTCTGGCTTCAAAGTTTATCACAATAAAGAGGAAATGTAACAGAGAACGACTTGGGAATCCTTCTCTTCCATAGGAATAACTTTCCATAGCTTTTCATGACATTTTTCAGTATATTTCTGCTTGTTTACAGGCAGTACTTGAAGGAAAAAAATCTAATATATTCATCTGTGGAATTGCTGAAAGGTATCCATTCTTAGCTTTAATTAATTTTAGAATTTTGATATTCATTCCATTAATAGATATATAAATAAATAAAATAAATAAATAAATAAATAAATGAATGAATAAATAAATAAATAAATAAATAAAAACTTTCCAATGACAATACTGATATAAACCTCAAAAAATTTAGACCAAGTTGTCCACTCGCATACTTATATTTGTGTATAAGGAGATCAATGTGTTTGATAACATAATAACTTGCTTCAGATGACATTTTCAATGAAATCTTTTAAGAAAAAATAATAATGAGATTTTTATCAATGTAATTTTTCTATTAGGTAATAAGTGATTAATTGTAGTCTGCCCTTCACTGGAACTTTTTCCCAATGTACTCATAAATGCAAAACCGACAAACCCCTGCTCTGCACTCAGGGTAACAGGGATGCTGTAGCCTACCCCAGCTGTTATTGGGCAAGAGTTGGAGGACACTTTGGATCAATCACCATTCAATCACAGAACAACATACAGAGTAAAACAAGCCAATCACTGTCTCATTAACACATCTGGGATTTTTTTCCAATTAACCTTCTGGATGCTTTTCAGCTGTGGGAGGATCCTGGAGAAAAACAGAGGAAACCCACACAGGCATGGTGGAGAACATGAAACTTCCACACAGAAAGGCCATCTGTGGGAATCGAACCAGGGTCCTGAGAGAAGAGTTGCCTGAAGAAACAAAAAAAACATAACATCATAAAGAAATCATTTATACTTTGCAAGAAATTACAATCTGTTGAATAACACGATCTGAAAACTAAATAACATATTTTAAATATTTACATATTGAGCTCTAGTCTTCCCTGCATTTTCAATACACTTTTCAGTTTTTTTTAGAACAAGTTGCTCAATGTAACTGTTAAAATTGCTCATCAATAATATTAACTTGGTTCAAAATCTTTTTCCTACTTTGCATGATGTATCATTGTGTCACAGATTCACTAACCTATACTTCTACATTAGTGCTCAATCTCCCTTGCTCACTTCACACATCTAATCTTACTCACCTAATTAGACTCACCTGAAGCTGATCACCAGTAATCGAGGCTAGCTTCACACACTTCCATTGGTCACCTTGTTCTTTGCAACAAGAGACTTTTCAGCAGTTCTTCAGCCTCAATGCCTGTTTATGACCTTGTCTCGCCACGGCTCACCACCATTGTCTGCTCTCTTTGTCTGTTTGATCCTTAATGCTAATGTGCTCACATGATAATGAACACCTCTCCTGTTTTGACCACGCCCTTTGCTTACTCCCTTCTGGTTGTTTTATAGAGTCATTGCAGGGATAGCCTGTTGTTTGCAGGGCTGCAATTTGGTCCTTAATACAAACCTGTTGCACTGCAATAAGTTCATCAAATATGAAGACCCATATGAGATTCGTCTTTTTTGGTGAAATAGATTACAAGATGCATATGTATGCTGTTACAAGATTTTATGTTTTTGTTTTGATTTTATTTCTTACCAGTCCCCGGTGACTGAGAGTCCCTGATAAGAGTGCAAAAAATACACCATGAAAATTTTTTCTTTCTGACATTTGTAATTGGGCTTGAGTCTGAAAAAAATAAAGCCTAAATTCCTAAACCATATCACATGCATGTTTTGTTTATCTCAAAGCCAAAAGATACATTTTCACTTCTTGCTTGCTTTATTTTATATCCATGCCACATGTAAATACATTTTTAATATTGGAGCAAAACACTCATACCCATAATCTAGAACACAGCATTGTAAAATAACACTGAGCTCAAGTATAGTGGAGATTGATTTAGCAATCATAATCTGGTACTTGTGATCAGTGATGGAATTGTCAAACATGCCTATTCCTTTAAGGTATTTCAAGATGCAATTTGAATATACTTATTTCCATCAAAGTGCTATAAAATAGAAATAACAGTTGGACAGTCACTCATTGTCTATTCCACCTATGGAAATTCCATCTGTGGAAAAGAGGTGAAGAGAGGGGTTCAAGCAGATTCGAGTGGGTGGAGAAAAGTGTCAGGGGTACTATGTGATAGAAGGCTAGAATGAAATGAATGGTGAACAGGACAGTGGTGAGACCAGTGACACTATATGGCCTAGAAACAGTTACAATGACGAAAAGACAGGAGGCAGAACTAGAGGTTGCATGGATGAAGATGTTGAGGTTCTCTTTGGGAGTGACCAGGATGGATAGGATCAGGAATGAGTCCATCAGAGGAATGGCACATGTTAGATGTTTTGGAGAGAAGGTCAGAGAAGCCAGAGATGGTTCCGTCATGTGCAAAGGAGGGATAGTGAGTATATTGGTAGATGGATGCTGGAGTTGGAGCTGCCAGGCAGGAGGTCTCGAGGAAGACCAAAGAGAAGATTTATGGACTTAGTGAGAGAGGATATGAAGATAGTTGGTGTGAGAGAGGAGGATACAGAGAATAGGGTTAGATGGAGAAAGTTGATTTGCTGTGCCAACCCCTGAAGGGAAAAGCCGGAAAAAGGAGAAGAAGATTGTCTATTTCACCTATCCTATAGTCAGGAATGTGATGGTACTAGGTCTCCAATTAACCTATTGTATGCATTTCGGACTGTGGGAGAAAATTGGGGAATGCAGCAGAAACCCAGGCACAGAGAACTTGTAAACTCCAAAAAGAAAGCCATCCTATTGGAAAAGAACACAGAATTTGTGTGCTATGAGTGCTGAAGCACATACCATTGCACTGCTATGATTGGGGTCAAGTTACAGTGAAACTCAGCAGAACTCAGATCTCAACAGCAAATAAGTGGGCCTTCAGCTTTTCTTTAAAAAGGGGCACAGGAGGCAGAGTGATTGTCCCTGGAACAAAACATTCCTGTTTTGATTCCCGGATCCTCAATGGGTGTTGAAGTGTTTTTGAGCAACACACTGCTCCCCTAGTGCTGATAGACGGCATCCAACTTCTCATGGTTCATCCATGATGGCTTAAATGCAGAGAAGGAATTTCCCCATGAGGGATTAATAAGGTATAAATCATCATTATAACAAAAACTTCAACAGAACATGCCTGCTTGATGTCAAGAGAAAGAAAAGGGCCACTGGCAAAAAATGTTTTTTTTTGTTTTTTGTTTTTTTGGTGGACCTATCAGATGCAATATACATTCAGCAATTAATGGCTTCACCAAGATAGATAGATACTGTATGATGGTACACTGCCACTGACTATTTTAGAGATGAGGCAACACCATAGACTGGCTCTAGTCCTAACTGAGATATCTCAATTTAAACAAGGAAATAAGATGTCTTCTGAATGCACCAAAGTTACCAGGTTCTGTACTTGGACTGACACTGTTTAACCTATATCCTAACCTATAGGACAGAACAGCGGGGTCGGTGCCCATCTTTCGCTGTGAGCCTGAAAACATACCTCTTCACCAAGCACTACCCTCCTCGCACTTAGCCCCCAACACCCCCACCAAAAAAAAGGATGAAAAGAATGTAAGTATGTATATGGTGCTGAGATGGCTATTTGGTTGAGTTGTCACTTCTGACTTCTGACTACTGGTACTTCCGATTTCAGTGACTGAATTGCACTTCTTGTGAGTTGCTTTGGAAAAAAGCGTCAGCCAAATGACTGTAATGTAATGTAATGTATATATGCCTCCTTTGGGTAATATTGTGGGGGAGCACTTGGTAAATTTTCACTTCTATGCAAATGATGCCTCATTGATGTCAGAAGAAAAATGCAGCCTCAGGTGTCACGTGCCAGTGTCTCCCTGAGCCATTCCCAAGCCCGGATAAATGCAGAGGGTTGCGTCAGTAAGGGCATCCAACCACATTACATGTTCTTTGTCAATGGCACAATTTAAGGCATCTTGATTTTTCAGGTGTCAGCTGATGATGTTTGATCTGTGGACCGTTGTGGTGATGATAAAAGCTTTAAAAGGCTGATTCAGGTTTGACAGCATTAACTTTGGAAAAGCCGACTTTGACGACTTGTTCTGATGGTCACGCAAGAAAAGCACTATAAGGTATAAGACATTATTCAAATTAATGGCTTTAATGGATCATTTGCCAAAACCAAACATGCAAATCAAACCTAATAGTCACATACCGGATCGGTCGAGGGCTGGGTTAATTGGTACCAATGACATACAGGATGGAAACTGGGCTACTGTAGGTCAAAGACGGAGAGAAGGAAGGTTTGTTCAGAAGCAGGGAGAAGAGGAAAGGCAAGAGTCTGGGCCTAAGAGTAGGGACTTTGAATATTGGGACTATGACAGCAAAAGGTAGACAGTTGGTCAACATGATGCAGAGAAGGAAGGTGGATATACTGTGTGTCCAGGAGACCAGGTCGAAAGGTAGTAAGGCTAGAAGCTTAGGAGCAGGCTTTAAGTTGTACTATTATGGTACTGACAGGAAGAGAAATGGAGTAGGAAGGAGGAGTTTATTAGGAACATCCTAGAGGTGAAAAGAATGTCAGATAGACTTATGAGTCTGAAACTGGAAATTGAAGGTGTGATGCTCATTGTTGTTAGTGGCTATGCCCCGCAGGTGGGATGTGAATCTGAAGAGAAGGAGAAGTTCTGGAATGAGTTAGATGAAGTGATGCAGAATATTCCCAGAAATGAGAGAGTGGTAATTGGTGCAGACTTCAATGGACATGTTGGTGAAGGCAATAGAGGGGATGAAGATGTGATGGGCAGATTTGGTATCCAGGATAGGAATGCAGGGGGACAGATGGTGGTAGATTTTGCTGAAAGGATGGAAATGGCTGTACTGAACACCTTCTTCCAGAAAAAACAGGAACATAGGGTAACTTATAAGAGCGGAGGTAGGAGCATACAGGTAGGCTACATCTTTCATAGGGAAGGTAACCTGAAAGAGATCAGTGACTGCAAAGTAGTTGTAGGCAGGAGTGTAGCCAGACAGGATAGAAACAGGATTAATCTGGTGACAAGGAAGATCAAGAGGACAAAGGCAGAGCAGAGGACAAAGTGGTGGAAGCTGAAAAGGGAGGAGTGTTGTTTGGTGTTCAGGGACGAGTTGAGAAAGGCTCTGGGTGATCAGGGAGAGCTTCCAGATGATTGGACAACAATAGCTAATGTTATCAGGGAGACATGTAGAAGAGTAGTTGGTTTATGATCTGGAAGGAAAGTAGATAAGGAGACATGGTGGTGGAATAAGGAAGTGAAGGAGTATATACAGAGAAAGCAGTTAGAAAAGAAGTAGGACACTGAGGGGACTGAGGAGAACAGACAGGAGTACAGGGAGATACAGCATAAAGTAAAGCTAGAGGTGGCAAAGGCAAAACAAAGGGCATATGATGACTTTTATGATCAGTTGGACAGCAAGGAGCTTTGGGAACGCTATTAGGGAAGTACAGAGAGGCCAGAGGGAGCTGCATTGTGTTTTTGTAGACCTAGAAAAAGCATATGACAGGGTTCCAAGAGAGGAGCTGTGATATTGTGTGAGGAAGTCCGGAGTGGCAGAGAAGTATGCTAGACTGCTATCTGTGAGACAGTGGTGTGGTGTGTGGTAGGGGTAACAGAGACGGTCAAGGTGGAGGTGGGACTCCATCAGGGATCAGCCCTGAGCCCCTTCTTGTTTGCAGCGGGGATGGACAGGCTGACAGATGAGGTTAGACAGGAATCTCCATGGACCATGATGTTTGCAGATCATTTTGTGATCTGTAGTGAGAGCAGGAAACAAGTTGAGGAAAAACTAGAGGGGGTGAAGGTATGTGGTGAAAAGGAGGGGGATGAAGGTTATTCACAGCAAGACAGAGTATATGTGTGTGAATAAGAGGAACCCAGGTAATGGTGAGGCAACAGGGAGTGGAGATCAAGAAGTAGGAGGATTTTAGGTACTTAGGGTCAACAGTCCAGAGCAACCGAGAGTGTGGAAAAGAGGTGAAGAGACAGGTTCAAGCAGGTTGGAATGGGGGTGTCTTTATCTATTCCCTCAGTGGAAAGGCAGTGGAGTGAGGCCAGAGCCAGAGTAATACGGTCAAATTTACTTGCGGTCAAATTTACTGAAGCTGCTACTTACTTTCTAGTCAGAACACGTACTGCTGCATTCCAAACAATTTGCAGACATTGGACACAGTTTTGGCAAACTGGGCAAAAGGGCATCATAATAATATAAATATTTTGCTGATAACCAGCTATTAACAACAGCCAGACAGACTCAAAGTTCATGTGTATCTGGTCCATCTTTGGCCAATGGTGGTATTTACAGCTGCAGATCATCTTCATAATAGTGAAAATTGATCTTAAACCAAGACTGAAGCTGACCCGGTCATTCAATGTACTCTGAAAACAACAATGGGCCCGGAACAGAACCTTGTGGAACCTCAAAAATTATAGCTCAGAGAGGGTATTGTTAAAAACTGTGAGATCTCTCAGACAGATGTAAGTTAATCCACTGGAGGATGTGACCTGAGATGCCAAAACATTTTTCAAGTTTCTCCAGCAATACATTGTGGTCAACAATATATGAGGATATATTCATTTTTTTCTCCTGAATCAGCCATGTCAGCTATCTATGTATGTATGTTGATCAATCTATTTTCTATTGTGTGACTGCAATATGGTATTTAAAAAAAACATCAGCATAGGGATAGGCCAGGGACAACTGAAGTAGTTGTCCCTCCCAGTCCTAACCATTATTATTATTATTAGTTGCAGTAGTAGTAGTAGTATTTGTATAATTTCTAAAATACTATTGCCTCATTTTCATGAATGCATGAGAGAAATACATCCACGATTAAATTAGTTTTCTGGAATTTATGTTTTTGTATATATGTGCATGTGTATCAGAGAGGTTCATGTGTTATGATGTGGTGTGTCAATCAACTACAGTCTCAGACAGGGAGGAGCAGCAGGAAGCTGCTCACTGTCGACATAATTTGTGACACCTCCTGTCTCTTCAAACGGTGTACACACTGTGTACACACACGCGCACACACACACACACACACACACACACACACACACACAGGCACACACGCACACACGCACACACACACACACACACACACACAGGATAAGCAGAAAGAAATCTAGTTGTATATGTTTGATCATTTGACCTCATCCGGAATGTTACAAATTACAGATTAATTTTAGATCAAGTATGAGGGTATGGAAGAACAGTATACATGTCTAAGTGAAACAGTGTAAATTATATCACAGATGATATGTCTGCAAATCACTAACTGTCGGTCCCCCTCTACGCCTGTACGGGCGTGTTTGTGTATCAGGGGGTACTTCAACTGACCTGTGGCTGAACCCAAAAGAAACTTTGAATTGCTGTACTTTGTAGGAGAAAAAATACAAATAGATCACTCACATGTATATGCTAAAAACCCACAAATACATGCCTCGTGCAGAAGCACACATACACACACAAACCCACATTGATTTAGATTTGAAAACAATCAGTCAGCAAATTCTGAATCCTGTTAAAAAGCTATTAACCATGCAAGCGATAGAAAATTCAACCATGATAAAACAGAGAAAAGGAGGGAGTCAAGGATAAGATCAACAAAATTTTAATGAAAACAAATGGAGAATGAAAGTAAGAGATAGAGAGAGATAGTGACCTTTGTCTGAACTCACTGGTGAACTTCTGCCTTGTGTACTCCAGTTAACCTGTCACACACATACACACACACACACACACACACACACACACACACACGTAGAGCCAGGAGGCACAGTTTAAGCTTATATAATGGAAAACAGGATAATATGTGTTTCCAGTGAAGCTTTAGAAGCATGAATGGGAGCTGATCCCAGTATTAGTCATGTCAGCACCATCTCCTGTGTCTCACTGCCTGACACCCACAGCCACATATATATGCACACAAATGAGAGTATACACAGACAACAGAAAGGATAAAAAATGTACCTCAGGTGTTAAATTTGATGGTAAATTGTCAAAGTAAGAATCTAAAAGGCAGCATTATTTCAGAAGTCAAAGATGCAAGTGTTTAAATTCATAGTTTAATAGACATCATATTTTTTACAATTGAAAAAGATTCTGTGATATTTTGCCTCTTCTCTTGGTTGTCGTTAGATTTTAGATGACCTATTTACAGTGGTAACAACATATGAAGTTAAGCTTTGTTGTTGCGTTAAGTTGTGTGTTGTCACGGGGGTCATGGAGAGAGAGACCTCGATGCAAAAATATGTTAAGTGCAATAGGTTCATCTGTGTGCCACCCATACAAAGGCATCATGATTGGGAGCAGCAACCTGCTATAATGTTAACACGGTTTTTTAGGTTCAATCATGTAAATATCTATCAATAATGAAGATCCTTCAATATTTTTGAATGTACAACATTTCTTCAGACTCCTCCTGTGTAGATAACCATGTTGATTTCTTTTCAGGATTTTGTACATTTGTACAGTCGTTACAAGAGGAAAAAGGAAAATGGACCATTAAAATTTTCAATCCTTTCATGACATGAATTCAAGACTGGTAGCAATGTCCATCAGTTTTTCAGCAAACAGACATTCAAACTATTCCCACTTTTATGTTTCATAGGAAAAGAACCCTGCACTGCTCTCTGGTGGCCAAGAGCTGTCATCATCCCTTCACCACAGTTACGTGTCAAAGTGGATATTGACAAAATGCTTGAGAAAATGTGACCATAAGTAGAGGAGTAACACTTGCAGTAATTGGTGGTGACCCAGCATGTGTATTTACACATTGTAAAGTGTGTACATTTGAGGCAATCCTGATGAACCAGTTGCCCAAGATATTGAGATTTTGCTCCTCTTTGGAGGAGAGAAATTAATATGCCTCTAATGCAGGACTGTTTGTTTTACACACACACACACACACACACACACACACACACACACACACACACACACACACACACAGTGCATACAGTTTGTGTGTATGTATATATATATCTATATATATATATATATATATAGATATATATATACCACTGCATACAAGAAGGGGCTAAGAGCTGATCCCTGATGGAGTCCTACCTCCACCTTGAACTTCTCTGTTACCCCAACAGCATACCGCATCACTGTCTCACTGCTAGCATATATGTCCTGCACCAGTCTAACGTACCTCTCTGCCACTCCAGATGTCCTCATACAATACCAGAGTTCCTCTCTTGGTACCCTGTCATATGCTTTTTCTAGGTCTAGAAAAACACAATGCTCCCTCTTGCCTTCTCTGTACTTCTCCATTAGCAGTGTCAAAGCAAATACAGCATCTGTAGTACTCTTTCTAGGCATAAAGCCAAACTGCTGTTCACAAATGCTGACTTCTGCTCTCAGTCTAATTTCCAGCATATATATATTCGCTAATTGTGAATATATTTTAATATATTGTTAATATATTCTCATTGCAGGGAGCTCAGCTGACAGGGTTTTCATGATCCTTGGAGGGGCAACCAAGGCTGGCTGGACCAAACAAAATGTGGTTCAGGGGGCCTCCTATGATGAAAAACTAGAATGGATCTTGTTCTTCCTTGCCCGTATGTGGAACATATAGGATATCAGTCTGGAGCCAGGACAAGCACAGCTGGCTCTATGGATGCCAAACATCAACTCCTTGACAGGGATGGAGTCCTAGCTAGAGCGCAAGGCTAAGCAGCTATGGCTAAATATATTTGGACTTGCCTAGATACACCATGGGGGCTCCAAATCCAGTTTCCTTGAGATGATTTAGGACTCTTTTCCACTCTGATATTACACCTAGTGAGAGGCAGAGAGTAGGTGTGGCCATTTTTTTACTTGGTGCTTGTGCATTGGGATTTGTCATGATTGACGAGAGGGTAAGCTCCTTCTGCCTTCAAGTGCAGGGATCAGCTCCCACTGTTGTGTCTGTTTAGACAGTAGAGACCTTGGAGGGTGTACTGGAGCATTCAATGTTCACTTGGGCTTGAAAATGAGACCTGTAAAGGTTGGGAGGAATAACCTCCCTGATCTCAACCCAAGTGTTAATAGACCACTCTTGCTCTTCACATATTCACCATAACAAACATCATGTTTAGGCATAAAGAAGTCCATACTGTATGTGCATTTAGACCACGGCATCCCAGTCCACTGATGATCAATTTTGTTGTTGTGTCAGCAGACTTGCAGTGACATGTCTTGGACACTTGTGGTCCTTTTTCTTTTAAATTGAATTATACTTTTTTTTCTACAATTTTTTCTCAAATTAGCTGTAAAATTTGAGCCTATTTACATGTTTCACTAATTTAAAATAATTTTAAAGTAAAATATATGACAAATATTTTAGTTCCTTCTCCAGTGGGTTACACCCAGATACCACCATAAGCTATAATCACACATTATTGAAAACACTCACAAAATGTTAGACAAATCCATTTTAATGGAAAATGTAAAGCCCATTTGATCTTAAATGTACAAAGCATGTAACATTTGCACTTTATTTATTTGAAAATCAAGCAAGCCATGTTGTATAAAAATACCTCAATGAATGTATATATGTATATATTTACACATTTAGCTATGTTTTTCATTATTTCATCTTTCAGCTTCAAAAAATTACCATAGTAATTCTTAACAAAACAAAATCAAGACAATTAATTCTTATTTAAATAAATTACATCTTTTTGTAAATTACTCAATTTTACACAGAATACTTTGTCATAAAATGCTTAAGTGTAGAAGCTTTTTCCTTTACATAATATAATTTTACAATCTTTACAACAGTTTGGCAGTTCATCTTCAAAAAATGTATTTATGGCAGGAGGACTAAAGAAAAGAATCTTTCCCAAAGTTACAGGCATTAGCTGGTGTGTGTTCCATGTCTGTCTGTGCGTATGTGTTTGTCCTCAATCACAGTAGAGCCGTATTACAACTGAAAACCACATAAAAAACAGAACAACTGCACAAGTCACATTTAAATGAATGATTTTTGTCTCAACAGCACGTGATGAGTGAGTTATAAAATAAATACATCTTTACAAAGGAAATTATAGCAAAATAAAATCAGATGGAGAATCACTTCAGAAAAGAATGAAAAGAGATAGTACAGAGTGAACAAGTTTTTCAGATCCTGAAGCTGCTGGTGATGCTGCTCTCATACTATTTTGATACCTCCGATGGAGGTTGAAGCCCCGGTCTTGCATTTTGTTCTGATGGCCTCACTTCACAAGTCAACAAGTGGCTTAAATGAGGCCTTCAGCCAGCACTTATTTTCCCATTATTTGTAAGGTGTCTGACACGGAAACAGAGGAACTTCCCTTTCAGTCCTCCATGTCTGGCACTGAAGATTTGTGGAGGTGTGGGAAGTGGGTGTGACCATGAAAATTACTGGGTCACATGAGCAGGTTAACTCAATGACCTTTAGCATTGACTATATGATGCAGTCCTGCTAAAGTGGACAAGATGCTGACATCATGAGTGCTCCTCTTCTTTTTCCTCCCCATTGGTACTCCACTTCAATGAATGCACCGCCTCCTTTACACAGTGGTACAGGATGTTTTTCACCTTTATGAACAAAACAACTTGGTATTAATTAATAGACAGACCATACTTTAATATTCTTTGGGAAATAACCCTATTTGGGACTGATCGGGCCAACCCCAATAATACAATAATTTTTCAAATACATTGCTGTCTTGTGGGCAGTGACAAAGCACCCTCATAATATTATTACTTTAGCACCATTTTGAATGTGTCATGCAATTACACTACCCGCTGAGCTCCTGTTTTTTTTTTGTTTTGAATCCTTATGCAACATCACTGTGTGACAGAACAGTGTAATCTCAATATGCCCATCTTTTTAAGGCGGATTTTCCAATTGTATTATCTTCAAATGACTGCCATATCTAAGGATTTCAAATCATTACATATGATTGAAAAATGGTTCACTAAATGAACACAGGAGTTTAATGGTGAGTTAGGAATGTGTGTCAAATTACTCTTGGCAAGCATGACAGGAGTCTCCAACTGTGTAATGAAGCAGGAAAGGGGAAGGACATCTTCCCATTTAACAACAGTATTCTGAATAAAAAAAATACAATGTTTATAATCTTGGCATGCTCCATTAATCATACTCGTCACCTGTAGTTTGTCCTCATAATTGACTTCCTCCTTGCTGGGCCGCAGCTCCTGGGTCAGGTGAAAGGAGTTGGTCACATGTTCCGGAGACACAAAATCATTGATGACTTGGACACAGCTGTGAAGGTTCTGGACCTAAGGATGTTAGGATAGTAATAGCAGGTCATGTGACTCATATAGCCCTAAAGCACAACATTAAACAATGTTGCTGTTTTTGCAAACAAAACATGATTTAAGTTTAATTCAAGTTGCTCTGTGCTCAATTAAATCATTCATAATATCTGAAATAGTTTCAAGACAGTCTTGGTACAATTATCAGCAATACAAATCGATGTGGCAAACCAAACACTGCCATTGAACATTCTGTGAGTTGCAAGTTACCTTGCCTCTTACAATATTTGCATATGTATATTCAAATAATTTTAAATCTGACAATGACATTATTTTTTCAGTACTTAAAACGTCTTATGTATTGAGCATTCTAAAGAGGGTTTTTTGTGTGTGTCTGAGTGTTTGCGTTTGCTCGTATATAAACCTGGTGCATCGCCCCAGCTGGTATGAGGACAGAGTCTCCCAGGAATTGTACTATGGTCCAGCCCTGGACACCATGGTCATCCTGTAGACGTTGCCGCTGTTTCCTGCTCAGGTACCAGCCCTGCTCTCTGATAGGATCCTGGCTCAAGGACATGTCCATACCCTGCTCCTTACAGAGCTAAGGGGAGGAAGGGGTTCTAGTTAGTGGAGAGGAAACATTATGTGGTGAAAGTGAGAAATAGAGCTAGTATAGGTGCTGACCTTGTGAAGGAACTCCTGCACTTTTTCCATGTCTTTGTTGAGGTAGATGTGCCACAGTGCTCCTGGGGTCTCACTAGAGTCCTTCAGCCTCTTGCGGACTCCCTCATCCAGATCCTCCTCCTCAAGCCGCTTTAGGACTCCTGCACACACATGACATGACATACAGACACATAAGATAATTTTCATCCTCAGTATTTTTGAACAGTATTTTTTTCAACTTAATGAATGTATCTCGACAATAGCTACCACTTAACTAACTGATTTGAGACTCTCAAAGGACTAAATAACCATGTACATGTGAAGTGAACAGCAAACAATGCGATTGATTTAATTGGGGGCAGCATCGCGCGAGGGGCAGCGCAATCTTTTTTCCTGGTTTGATTCACAGATCCTCCTGGTGTGTTGAAGTATTTTTGAGAAAGACACTGAACCCCTAACTGCTCCCCTGGCGCTGCAAGATGGCTGCCAACTGCTCATGGTTCATCCATGATGGGTTGAATGCAGAGGGGGAATTTCCTACAAGGGGTTAAAATTCCCCCCAGAAATGAATGTGGATCGATATATGATAACTATGGCTAGCATTGATATATATTTTAATGTTGAGAGTTATTTTCCTGATTGGGTCAAAATTAAAATAATGTTGCCAGGTGTAACACCCTTGTTGTCTTTTTTTGACCAAACAATGTAGTTTTACCGGTTTTAGAAAGGACTCCGTTGCCTTTGGCTACTCCCACATATACAAGGACAGAGACCACATCTGAAACTTCTACATGGAGGTTGGCAGTTCCAAAGTCCTGGTCCTGAGATGCAGCTACACCTGCAAAGATACACACTATCATCAGAACAGCTCAGTCTATCCGCAAAACAAGACAGAAATACTTCCAATGCTTTATAGCTTAGCATTATACAGCCATCAAAACATTGTCTGACAGACAGGTCAAAAATGGTTGAATCTGATCCTATTTAGAATCCAAATGTTTCACATCCTCATTCATTAGTTAGACATGTACACGTAGTAGTACATGTATTAAATAAACTTAATGTAAGCCCGAATGTCTCTGATTCCTTTCCAATGATCTTGGTCAAATTAATTTCCAATGTGATGGGAGATACGGATATCACATTAGGGCTCAGCATATCAAGGTGTGTTCTGAAAACCACTTAGTTCTTATCTGGATGTTATTGCAAATTTATTGTCCAAAAAGTGATGCCACACCAGTCAACCTTAGCATCAAAATGATCAATTTCTGCTATTTTATTTATTTTTTTTAATTTCTTTTTCAAATAATAAATAAATACATGTATAATAAAGTATATAATCTTTTGTATTATAATAATGAATTTAAATTTTGCATTTAACTTCCAAATATTATAATTCAGTGACTTAGTTGTGGGCATACAGTAGTGATTGGTTTGAGTGACTGGAGAGGAGGTTTGTTGCTAATGCTTGACTATAAGATACAGAGGACCTCAGAGGTTGAAACTGAAGCGCAAGAGTCAGATGTAAGTTAATATTAAGTGGTAATATAAATTTAACAAACAGAAAATGGGAATTGCACTTCTCATGACACAAATCATGTCTGATTATATCGCTGTGATATTTTTAGTATTTATCTCAGGGATTTGACAAAGTACTTTCAAAAGGTCTTAAGTTTACAACAGCTGCTAGGAAACATAAAGTCTGCCTATTGTACATACCATAGGCGCAGCAGAGTCTGGGTCCCAAATCTGGCCGTACAAAAAAAGATGGTAGATGGGAAGCAAGGTTGAGGTTGCCCTCTGGATCAGAATACTCAGGTAGGGGTAGGTTCTTCATTAGGTCATCATATCTGGAAAGAACACAGCAGATTACAGTTTTGTTTTTGAGCTTGAAATGTGACGTGTAAAACACACACACAAGATTGTGAACCTTGAGGGCATGAGGGCCATGAACTCCTCTCCGGAAGGCCAGTCCTTAAGTCTGTACACCATGGGGTCCCCATTCTTGGACTTTAGCCTCTCTGAATAAATCACAGCAGTTTAGTTACAGATGATCATAAATAATGATCAACATTTCACCTGACAAACTAAAATCAACTCACTGGTGATATCCTCAAAGCCATCCCAGAACTCTTTGATCCCGGAGTTAGAGACCACCTGGTCCTTACAGTTGAGGAGGTCCCCCTGGTGGTCTGCAAACTCCTGGTTAAAGGATTCAGCTTTCCACAGGCTGGCATTTAGTCGCTTATGGATCCCTGAGACTAGCACAGGCTGCTCATGCACACAAGCACACACACGATCAATCAGTTGTTGTAATTATGATGACACATACTTTTCTATATTCCTAGAAACAAGTAGTTAAATGCCATTGATATTGATGTATCCTCTTAATACTACATCTGGTTTCCTTCCATTTCTGCTTTGTCAAATACTTTATTTATATAAATATAAATATATAAATATTATATAAATATTTATATGACTTCTCGTAGTAGTAATACTACTATTTCAAATGATGCTACAACATATTTACTGATGCTATTTCTACTACTGCTAGTGTGTTTCCAAATATTACTAATACTGTTTTTGAGTTCTACTCCTGCTGTTACAAACACAGTCCCACATATGTACAATGTGTCTCCCAAAATTAAAAGGTAACTAAATGCATTGAACCATATTGCATCTGCTATTCTTAATAGTGCTAATTCTAATACTACTGCTCTATAATATGCATACGGTACCTGTCCCAGCTTCCAGCTCTCTCTGAATAGCTTCCAGTTGTCCTGGTTGCGGTGATCTTTGAGCCACAACAATCTTCTATTATTCAACCAACAGTGGGGAATGTCTTGATACTGATTGGAGGATTCCTCTGTAGAAGCTTGAATAACAGCGGTTGACTTCTTCCTGTCTGGTTTTGTTTCCTCAGAAATTATGGGGACAGGGTTGTTGTTGCAATGACTCATTGGCTCATGCTTGATAGACAGCTTCGTGGCGATGTTCTGACGGCTGGCAGGGATCTTATTCTCAACAACAGAAGCAATAATGTCATCAAGAATATTTGGCATGGTTCTTCCACCTTTTCCCGTCTGTGAAAAATGGAATTCAGACAATATATCAGAAACAGGAGTGAACCTGATTTCTTGGTGACACACTGAGAAATTTCAATATGTACTACCTGTGAGGCTGTGGAGTAAACTGGTGCAAATGCAATGCCTGCATCGGTAGAGCCCAGCTTCAGCTTGCCTGCAGTGTTTGTAAGCAGATCTCTCAGAGTTGAGCCCTGCTCTGTGCTATTTGCAACCAGAGATGTGGTTTTACACTGCTGCAACACCTCTAGACTGTCCCCCTCCTTCTCCTCCTTAATTGATTTCCCCAACTTCATGAGGTCTTTGTTTTCTGTTAGTGGAAGTGGAAGACTAATGTCAGAAATACTACAACAGTGTCATTACAAATAAACCAAAAAAACTTGCACCCACCTTTCTTTTCCTCCCTGGACTTTTGTTCTGCCAGGTCTGCTAGAAAATGCAGAGGGGATTGAGACTCTGGTGGGGTAAGGGAAGGACTTCCTGTGTCACGACATGGACTAGTGCTTCCACCTCTTCCTCCGTTTGTCTCCACCTTGATTCCTCCCTGATCAGAGCTCTGCTGTTGAAAACCTGACTCAGCTTTCACAAGAGACAGTTTGTTGCTGTGATTCAGAACATTCTGAAGTACCTGGAAGATAGGAAACAGTCAGAGGTGATTATGTTCAAAAAATGCTGTTATTTTTCATGTGATTATTTAACAAGTGTTTATGTAAATTACATTAGCAGGTATCAATGAATTATTTACTGTAAGATTTCGAAGGTTTCCTTTGTTTTGATATATTCCCACTTTCAACTATGCAAAGAACAAAGCACACTGATTGGCCATCTTTCAACAGCAAAACAATAAAAATTAAAAAAAAAACATATATATATCAGATTTATATTTAGAATAAATCAGAATTAACAGATTTCTGTCTTTCTTGTTGTTTTGATCATTTGTAACATAATTTCTTTTTTTCCCTGAAATTTGCTGATCCATTTTTTTTCAAAGGACCACTACATTAATTTCAAAATCATGTTGGAATTGGCTAAAATGATTGTAAATTCACAAACAGGTAATTTTGGAATATTGTCTTCAATCTGCAAGTATCATTCATAAATCTATACAGTTTGATAATTATTAGAATAGTCTATAGCCACATTTATTTGAAAAGATAACACGAGTGATCTCATGTACGAATAGTGTGGTGCGTATGCATTAAAATGGATGGATAAAATCCGACCTATTTGCTCTCTGAGATAAAAACACAGTTTTGAATGATCAAGACCTGAAATAAGTTCTGAAATTGACTATTTCATCGATGTCCTATACATGGTTACATGTGGGCACTGGTAGTTGTGCAACATTGGCAGCTTTAGTGCCACCATAAGACATTGCCAATAGAAGAGCTCAGAGGAAGAGTGTCTTCAGGGGCCTTGCTGACCTGCTGGCTCAGGATGATGACTGGCTTTTCATCTGATTTAGATAACTAACAGCAATCCAGTTTCTTTAAAATTCTTCTTTTTAATGTTTCTGGTGTGTTTGCTACTGATATTTGGGCAAAGGTGAAACCATGTATTAATATCCATTTGCATAATATTTAAAGGGGGGGTAGGGTGGTCCATGTGACACATATAGCTACGCTCAATTCCAAGCCAGTTGAGATGTATCAAGGAAAGGTGCACAGGAGCAAGGTTACACACAGATTCATTCATACTAAAATTGTGTGTAAGCAGTACACAGTATTGGGTGTATGCCATCTGCAGTATGAAAGCCACGTAATCCATCGTACATGAGACATTTAAATCAGCAATAAACTTCTTGAGAATGGTCTGGTGATAATGTAGTTTTATGCACCTAAAGTAAACATTGATATAGCTTAATTATTTTTCTTAATTATTTTTCTTTAAAGTGTCATTAAATTTACTTGAAAGTTAAAGATTCTACTTAAAAAAGGATATCAATAATCAAAATTACAAATTGGCAACATTTTTAACTCATGATCAACGCTTTAAGATTTTAGCAGTTGACCACCAACATTAGGGATGCCGATATATGTGAAAAGCAGAGAATAATAGTATGTACGAAAAAGTATGAAAGGAACAGCACAGAGTGGTTAATACAGGGGAGCTAATCTCTAGGGTAGGAGAAATACCTGGGAAACCCCGTTGGTAGCTGCAATTTTGTTAAGGAGGTTTTGTTTGTTGGTGCAGATGCAGTGTGATTTGATGTTGTGTTTTTCTCTGAGGGAGTGCATGGAAGTCACCAACTCAGACAGCACTGAAACAACAACATGACAATATGTGATTTAAAGATCTGAGGAGAAAATGTTGAAGGCTTTAGTTTATTTTGGAGTGAAAGGCTGAGTGATTTCATCACACAAAACAAACAGATTGAAAACTAGTATGTTGTTCAATACATATTGAAAAAAACAGGGTTTGATTCATAATACATGACATGAGTGAAATCTATACCTGTGCCAGGTATAATCTGTGTTGGCATGAGGTGTTTGTGATCATGGGGTTGGCCTTTCACACACTTAAGCCAGGCATACAGCTCTTTATCTGAAAACAAACAGGAGCATTTAGCTCAACAGCTAAAACAAACAAGTGCAAGTACAAGTGCAAATGAAAAAAATGCAGTTTTCTCATTTTGTACACAATGTATATAGAGAACTTCTGTCATTAGTATCATGTGACTTTCATAGATACAGACTTGTGCATAAAAAGTGTCAATAGGACTTATAAAAGTTCCTATTCTTTCAAGATTATATTAAGTAACAATCAAAGTAGTTTAACAGCAATCAATATGTTCCTCTCTTTCTTGCCAATCTTGGGAAATATGCTCCTAATTTCTTTTTCAGTGCTGCATTACATACAGTGCCTTAGTTATAAGGCAGTACTCATAATTTTAAGTGCATTCAAGTATGATTGCACCAGTTAAGTTTCAGCCTTCTATCTCAATTTCCTCCTATCTCCATTTTTCATGAATGAATAATTTCGAATGTGTCACCAATCTGCTGCTTGGTAAAACAGAAACTTAGACGACAGCAGAGAGCATCAGCGAATCATTTGCGTCATTACTCTAAATATGACAAGAAATACTGCAGTCCTACAGTATTCATCATGTTCTGGTGACTGAGTTATTCTACCCTCCAAATAACTTTCTTTATTCAATAGACTTGTTGACTAACTTTTCTATAATTTTTGTGCTTTTGTAGTAGATAACAACCTTTATGGATTTCAAATTATATTATAAATAATTATCTACTTATATTTTCCATTTGTGGAACTGTGTTTGTTTTATTTCATACTTTACAGCAGTGGTCCCCAACCTTTTTATCACCGCGAACCGGTCAACGCTTGAAAATTTAATGCGGATGGGGAGGGGGATTGGCCTCAGAGCGCTCTGACTCGCGACTCGGGGGGGTTGCATGGAACACGTAGATTGTTTTTATTGCAACTGTAATAATAAACGTGTACCCACTGTATGGATCCAACTTTCCTGCCTTTGAAGTAAAAACTTTCCGTCTGACGTCTGTTTTTTACTCATTTTGCTAGCTTGTGGGTTACGTTTTTGGCGCTCAAGTGACCGAGATGTAACGTAGAGATTCCGGTCATTGTTCAAAATAAAAGACTTTTCAAAATAAAGATTGTTCAGACTCAGAAACTAAAACCAACGGAAATAATTGATTATTTCTTGTGTGGCCCGGTACCAAATGATCCATGGACCAGTACCAGTCTGCTTAATAGTACTATGGGCTGGCAGACACAAAAACAATTGTATTTTTCTCTGTGTTTTCCCATCCTCAATATGAACCCCTTTTTCCTTTTATGGTCCTGAAAGACAATTGGACAACATGTGTATCATGCTATTATTAACTGGACACTGAAAGGGCCTTTAAACTTCTGTCACACACTGTTACTTCAAATTATCAAAAACAATTTATAGGTTCAAAGCTTGCTGAAAGACAAAAAAAGTATGTAGACCTTAGTGGGGCTGAGCCAGAAAGTCAGGTCATAACTATTGCATCACGTTTTGTAAGGCGTAGAATACAAAACATTAATAACTAACCTTTAGAGTTCCTCCTCTCTTTGGCCTTGTAGCAGTCCAAACAGACAACAAAGCCACATTTCTGACAGACCCAGTGGATGTTAAAGAGTGTTGCCTCGCAGGCATCGCACATCTCCCTAACCCCTCTTACAGCACGCTTCCACACCAACTTGGCTGAGAACACACATGAAATTAGGTTCAGTTTGCAATCTCATTAAAATTATCTTGCCTATATGGTTGAAATACCTACCATCCTTCTTCAGCCAAGAGGCTGCAGTATTCTCCATTACAACCATTTGACAGAACTTGTCCCCAATTAGGCTGAGAATATACTTGGCTGTGATTTGATCAAGGTGGCTATCCTCCATTGTCCCAGGGATCCACAGAGCCAGGGCTTCATTGTCAAACTGGTCCGGAGTGGAGAAGCCATCCATCCGGATTATTCCATTTTTACTGTAGGAGAGGCTGGAATAGAGAAAGTGACACTGGCCACCTGAAACGCTGTCCTCCTTATTGCATTATGATTATTTTACTCTTTTGTTCTTCACAGCTCATGTTGTATTTTCCAAATACTCAGAGAGCAGTTTCATTAGAATGCAAGGCTTTCAGATATATTTAAAACGACTCAGTTAGCTCAGGTCATTAAGGTCGGTGATATACAAACAATGAAAGACATAAATGCAAGGCACACTGTATATTAAAGCAAAGTTGGGACTGTTGTTTAAATAAAAAAGCAGTGTGTCATGAATTCTCAGTAAATTCTATTTTGGCAGAGATACACTCATGTTCTTTAAACACAAACACTAGAGATTTAACATGTTGAGGTTTTGCTAACCTTTGTTAAGTTTAACATGCTGTTGAAAATATTGTTCTTCTTTTTTAACCTTTTTTCATCTAATCATAGTAGGAGAGGGTCATGGGACAAAGTCTGTGGGGAGTAGCACTTTGTAGCCTGAGCTTTGATGCCAAAAATACTCAAAAATAATTTGTAGTTGAATTACTAGGATTATCCTATTGGTACATTAGACTGGTATATTTATATATTTGCACCTGCTGTGTGCAGTATGATTTTTCAAAATGGTTTTAAAAATCACTTCTGAAAGGTTTTGTAATTTCTGGAATAGAAACAATTGACCTGAATTGCAATCTTTAAGATCTGGGAACTTCAGTACCAAATTTGGGAAGGTTAACAACATTAGACACCAACATGAACACTGTCATAGTCACAAATCCCAAGAAAATGAAGTAAAAGGAAAGTACAGGGTAGAGTGATCATTTTTACCGTCTGAAATAATAGAAGCGACAGAAGACAGGAGAATGCACTGGCTCCTCGCCCTTTTTGCTGCGGACTACCCTGCACTCTCGACACTTTTGCAGATTGGCTCCAATTTCAGAGCAGGAATCATCTTGTAGGAAAGACTCTCCAGTCTGTTTTAGCTTCTTCACCTTCCTCCAGTCTTTAAGGACAGAGCGTGGGATCCCATCTGGATACACAACATTAGTAAACAATACTTGAGCTTTATTGGGTCACTAACAAAGAGCAACAAAACATTTGACAGTAACTTTAGTAGTTAATATTGTGGGAGTAGCTTATGCTAAATCTGGCGTGTAATGATAAGGTCAGTTACCTTACATCCTTTGTCATAACATATTTAGCTATTGTGATGGCACAGTTAGAAATGATCAATTACTTGGATTATGCTAACCGTGCACTAATAAGCCCCTGTAGCAGTTAGACTAGAAAAATAATTAAAAAACTGTGGGAGCAATACAGAGAATTTCAAAAACTTACTACTGCTGGCCATCTTGAGCTTGGTTTTCTCTTTGGCTGAACGGAAAATGCCATTTGGCTTACCATCATCTTCATCCTTCTCACTTTCTCCTTTCTTTTTTGCCATGTCATTTTGTTTCTTCTTATAGGTTGGTTTAGGCTGGCGCTTGGCTCTGCCCTCCATTTTGCTCTCACTGGCATCTGAGTCATCTCCCCCACTCTCTGAAGCTGATTCATATGTCCGTTTGTTACCTCGCCTCAAGGAAGGAGCTGATTTCCTTTCTTCTGCTCCTGCTGCTCCTCCCAGTTTCTCTTCTGACTGTTTCTCTTTCTCTTCTTTGTTCCCAGTGTCTTTGTTCAACTCAACCTCACTGGATGTAGAAGCACTGAGATTAACAGTGCAGGGTTTAATCATTTCAGACATGGCTGTGGTGTTAATTGGCTTTGGTGTTACTGTGCTGGTGGTGCTCAACACTTTGTCTGTTGTAAGAACAGCTGAGCTTGCAGTAGCAGTTGTGTTCCTGTCTTCTTCTGAGTGTCGGGTTAACCAGGCTTTCTTCAATTTATGGTAGTTAATAGCCTGCCCACTGCTTGTTGAGGAAGGTCCAGGCGACTGGCCATTGGGGATGGGGCTGGACTTACCAGGAGCTGTTCTGCCACTTACTGAACTGTTGCTACTCTTCTCAATTGCGGATGAAGAGATTTGACTGATGGGAGGTGGGGGAGGGGAGCTGCATGTTGGAGTTTTGTCAAGTGGATCCACAGTTAATGATGAGTTTCCAAGTGTGATGGACATGGGAGCAGTGGAAGAGTTGCATCTGGATTGGGCTGCTGCCAGGGCGGCTTTGTGCTTCTTGAGGTGAACAAAAGAGGGAGAGTAAGGATAACTGGAACCAGAAATGGAACTAGACCTTGGGATGAAGCTTGGACTGGGTTGTCTTTTTCTTGAAGGACAATAGGGAGGCAATGATCCCTCTGATAATGTGGTATTCGGCCCTAAACTCCCCTGGTTCTCTCCAGGTCCAAAGTGTTGCAGGGTCTGGCCACAAATGCCACTTTTATGAACCGAAACTTCAGAATGACATGATGCTGAATAGCCCAGCTCAGGAGTAGTTGCACCACTCATACTCTGCACAACAAAAGCTGAGGAAACAGCAGACTTGCAAACAGATTTTGTGGTACTCACTCCCATAGTTCCCATCATGCCCCTCATAGCAGTCTTTTTATACTGGAGACACATGTTAGAATTGGGTTGGATAACTCTAACAACTCCATGGTCTTTTAAACTTTCTCCTAATCTTGGACATTCCCCTTGAAGTTTGGGTGGATATAACTTACCTTGAGATAAGTCCTTGAGGATTATAGCACCAGATTTGTTTGCACCAACAGAACTGTCATACTTAAGGGATGTGGATGGATGGACAATGACAGATGCTGTTGCAGCCTGGGGCGTTCTTTTTACTACTCCTTTCTCTCCAGCAAGTAAGCCTCCTCTTTCATGACTCATCTCTCCACCTCGCAATGAATCTGTTGATGGAGTCATAATATCCCCACTGATGGCTGAAACAATAGAGGCAGAAGCAGTTCCAAGACCTTTGACATCCCTGAGTTCTGGTAATAGTGTGGGGGGCTTCTGCTGCTCTTCTGATCTTTTGCCTCCAGTTGCAGCTAAGCTAACTGGCTGGATGGGTGTGAGGGTAGGTGGTGATAAGCGTCCATAACCTGCTCTCTCCCTTTCCTTCTCTCTCTCTCGATCTCGGTCTGCTGCCTCTTTCCGTTCTAGTGCATGTTGAGTAGGGGGATGGAAGACAGGAGCCCGGTGAAGAGATGGCATTGCCCTGAGGTGGTGTTGCTGCTGGTGCTGGCGGTGGTTGGAGATCAAAGAAGAGGGTGCTGTAGAAGATGGAGAAATGGCAGGTCTGCAGTGGTCAAGCTTCTCGACAACTGTATGTAGCTGCTGTTGTTGGATAAGTGTAACCTGCTGGCTGATCTGCTCTGTGATTCTCCCAGTGAATCCCTCTCCCCCACCTGGCTGGTGCTTAATGAGGGGAGGAGGCTTAGAGAGGGACACTTTAGAACTGTAGTTACCAAGAGACAGAATACCTGGGCTTGGCACAACTGCACCAACACTTGCCACATCCCCCCGAGCTCCAATGGAAACCTTGCCATAATAAGAGCTGAGGTTGTTAGAGGGATACAGTCTTGGGGGGTCATTTACTATGCTGTTGGACAGAGTGGTAAAGTAGTTGCTCTTTTCAGACTGGATAAGATGAGAATGGGTGTGAACTGCCTTTGGAATGGGGGAGGTCAGAGTTGGTATCCTGAGAGGAAAGGCAGGATCTTGGTCTCTCTCTCTGTCCCTGTCAATTCCAGGATCACAGGACCGTTGAATCTTAGCAGTGAACGGAGCAACTTCGATGCTCTCTTTCAGGATTTGTCGATTCTCTTCTTTGTATTTACTGGCTCTGTCTACTGCCTGAAGCGTGTCCTTGGGAAGAAAAGAAAATGCTTTTATGTTAAGTAAGTTAAGTTAAATACTTAATTGATCTCATGCACACAAATTACGGTTCAAAACTCAGTTGTTGTTATATGAAATATACACAACAGGTATTATTAACATGTTTTTATGGAGAGGTGACAAAGTAAATAGTCTGCCTTTTGTAGGCGCCAGATACACACACACACACACACACACACACACACACGGGTGGGAGGACGACTTCTGGGACATTCTGATAGATAAACCTCCAATTCAAGGGGAGCAGTGTGTTTTTTTCCTGGTCACAGAATACTGTACCAGACCCATGTTCCTAAGTCAGAAAAAAAAGGATTGGGGATGGGATACAGCCCAAGGGGGAGTAGTTCAAACATCTCAGGGTCTTGTTCACAAGAGTTTTTTGACATGACACAAGCTTCTTGCAAAGTTTAAGACAATGTAATGGAGGCAGCGTTGTGGCATCACAAGTGCCAGAAGAGCAGTCACGGGTTTATTGTCTTGCTCAACACACTTTGACACACTTGGAGGAGCTGGGAATCAAACCAGGAATGTTCGGTTCCAAAGACAATTGCTCAACCTCCTGCACTGCGCCGTCCCCAACATGCAAACTTATTGGATGGAGAACTTACAAATACAATGATTCAAATCTTCAAAATCAGATATTTGCGCATTAATTTTGAAGATTCTCATGATCTAGATCACGGCACTCGGTTCTAATTTTCTTATGGTGGCAGCTGGACTTTACCACTGTTGGTAACCAAAATGAGGATAAAGATGGGTCTTTCAAATTTTCTGGCCTGTGTGTCGGTAATATACCTGTGTGTTGGCAAGACCTGACTTGCGGTGGGAGTCTAAATAGAGGTGGTGTAGATGGATGTCTTTCCCTGTGGGGATCCTAGCGCTGTCTGTGCGTTCCTGCTTCAACTGGGCCAGCATCAAAGTCCTAATGGGATCCACAAAGCCCTTCTTTTCCACTTCTCTGCAGAGACAAAAGTGAAAAAAGTGGGAAAACAACATTTGTTTTTGATCCCCCTCTACTAATGAATGAGACAAGGATGACAAGTAAACAACAGCCCTACATTGTTTAAACAGCAGTCTACAAGTAATCAAACCTAGGAAATTACTAAACTGTATGTTAGAATGGTAATAAATGGATTGGCCTCAAGAGAACCCTGTGAATAAAGACACATTATTTGGGTTTATTTGCTAATTCAAGCAATTTGAATGACCATACCTTAAGTAAGGCAATAAAGAGTGCCTGTGTCTGGGTTTTCTCGGGTAACAAAGAGCCAAGTATTACATAAAGAGAATACAAACTGCTGAATGGATAGCATCCTGTCAAGAATTGCTCTAATATTGGATCAGTGCCATCTCACTTCATCAGAAATACCTAGTAGCATCCAATTTTCTCCCATGGTAATATTAGCTGGCTATCGCCACTGTTTGTCCTCTATTTTCTCCAAATTTGGAGAAAATGAGTACTGTCTAATAAAACAAAACATAGACTGCTTTGCACCTTTTTCCTGTATAACAAATGTATGTAATCGAGCTGCCAAGAACCTGCCACATCAATGTATGAGATAAATCAGAATCAGAAATACTTTATTGATTCTGTAAGAAATTGAGAGATCCCAGATGCTCCATACAGATAGAAATGAAAATAAGTAAAATTAGATAAACAGAAATAAAAGAACAAAGATAATCAAATATAAGTACTGCCTGGAGTTAGGATAAAGAAATTACAAGAGCGAATACAACCAGGTGGATAGTAAGATGAGATCAGACTGAGTTTAACAGCCTCATCACCACAGGCAAGAATGACCTCTTGTGATGTTTGGAAGTGCACCCTGGTGTAACAGTATACTGCTGAATAAACTCCTGTTATTGGCCAGCATGCCATGGTGTGGGTAAAAAGTGCTGAGAATTGCCCTTCTTTTGGAAAACATTCCCCTGCCAGACACCAATGTTGGAGAGTCAAGCTTCGACCCCATAACAATGCTGACCTTACTGATTAGTTTAAGTCTGTTGGTGTAAGACACCTTCAGACTAATACCCCAGCATACAACAGCATAAAAGATGGTGCTGGCCATGACACTTATAAAACATCCTGAGCATTGTCTGACACATGTTGAAGGACCTCAGCTGCCTCAGGAAGTATCGATCAGGCTCTTCTTATAGACTGCATTAGGGATTTTTGTCCAGTTCAGTTTGCTGTCAATATGGACGCCCAGGTATTTGTTGTCATCCATAATGTTCACATAAAATAGAATAACCAGGATAGCAGGTGATTTGGACCTTCTAAATTTCACAATCAACTCCTTTGTCTTTGATACAATAGGCAACAGATGGTTCAGCTCCCATCAAAAGACAATGAAGTCCACAACAGCCGGGTATTAGCCGAGTCATCAGAAAATTTCGGAGGGTGGCAGGCCTCAGTGCTTTATCTGAAATCAGAGATGTAGATGATGAAGAGAGGACTGTCCCTTGTGGTGCCCTGGTGTTGCAGACCACTCTGTCTATGGTCTGTCAGTAAGATAACCCACTATCCAGGACACAGAGGAGGCATCTTGCTGCATGAATGACAACTTAGCACAAAGTAGAGATAGCCAGATGGTGTTAAATGCACAGGAGTTGTCAAAGAAAAGATGACTCTCACAGTACATGCAGGATGCTCCAGACAAGCATAGATGTGATTCAGCAGGTAGGCGATGGCATTATCAACCTGTAGGTGGGGCTGGTCAAGACGTGGCCACACCGTGGGCTGGGGATGATCCAGGATGAGCCTCTCAAGAGTCTTCATTGCATGAGACGTCAGGCCTGAAGTCCCAAAAGACACTAGGATGTGTTGTCTTAGGAACTGGGACAATATGAGACGTCCTCCACAGCAAGAGGACTCTGTAAACTTAGGCTCACCCTGAAAATATATTGAAGAATACCAGCGAGCTGGGTTGCACAAGCTGTAAGAACGAGGGATCAAACCATCCGGTCCCCCAAATACCTGCCTGGGTAGAGCTTGCTCAGCTGTCTCCCAACTTTGTCCTCAAATAAGGTCATTGGTGGAGGCTGGGTGAGAAGGGGTTCTGGACAACAAAGAGTCACTGGGGGATGGGGGAAGACAGAAGAGAGAGTAGGTGGCGGTATGGCTGAGGGTGGCAGGCAGGCCAATTTGGGGATGAGCTTGCCGCAATGTTGGACCTTTCACAAAGCAAATTCAACTCAGTCCTGTCTGCCCCGTGCTTAGCCCTTTTATTGTTGGATGTCCAAACTGGAATAATGGAGTCAGTGCAAAAGGGGATACATCCAGTGATGCACTAGGTGAGCTAATCAATGTCCTTTCCACGGGGCTCACAACAGCCTGTTCCCTCGACACAACCCTGCAATGTCTCAAAGACACCCTCCGTCCAACACCTAAACGTCCTAGTGGATACAGACTGCCTCTTCACGAAAGGTACATAGCAGGGGGCAAAGCAAGTGCACCAGGTCATGGTCAGACCTACCCAGTGGAGGGAAGGGGGAGGAACTGTATATGTCCACAGTGTTTGCATACAAAAGATCTAGAATTCTCTCTTGTTTAGTGGTACAGATCACACACGGGGGTACAGATCCGTTCTTTGATAGTCATATGAGCAGGGTTACACCAGCGATTGTTGATCAAGATGGCGGGAAACCCTTCTATTTGCTGCACGTGTTTTGTCCTGATTGGCTCAAACAATATAGAATCCCATGATGGACATGTTCCCAACATCATTTCCCTCATGGAGCAAAGATTCAGAAAAGCACATCACACGATATTCCCTGTACTCCTTACTACAAGGCAACGCAGTCATTTCATTAAACTTGTTTCCCAGACATTGTGTGTTTCCAATAATGCTAGATGGGAGGAACAGCTTATATCATCTTATCTCAAAAAGCCTCTGCTGTTCCACTTCCTCTCATTTCCTTCTCCACCGTCTTCCACCTCAGAATCTGCTGTGTTTTTCTCCAGAGTTAAGCCAACACTGTGATCTCAAAGCAATCAGCTGACCCCTGGAGCAAACAAAGCTGCTGCACTGCTGTCCTAACTCTCAATGAAAGAAGGGATTTCATGTGTCTTATCAAATTCAAGTCAAAGGCCATTGTTAGAAAATGTTAAATTTGCTTTTCATGATACCATTAAATTCTATGTAAAGTTGAAAATAAAGTTGGGCTGCTTCCTATTTATCCTTTATGTTCTAGATAAGCTTTCAATTTCTGTTTTTCATTGCTCTGAGGTATATTGACTATTCCATGGAAAGCATATCAAGATGGAGACTGCGTCTACATTTCTTCCCATTAAGTAAGAATGAGGCCAAAATATTGGAATTTGAAAAAAAAATGGTAAATGGTCGATGGGGCTACAATTTGGGGCTTCAGTTACTGCAAGGCATCATGGTTTTATACTGTCATGACTTGATAAATTAATCCTAGTCAGCAGTAACCATTCATTTATCGATCCATCTTTCTGCAGCTTATTCAGAGTTCGGTCGTGGGGGCAGCAGCCTAAGCAGAGAGACAAAGACTTCCCTCTTCCTTGCTACTTTATCCAGCTTTTCTGTGTGAATCAAGAGGTGTTCCCAGGCCAGCCGAGTCATCGTCTCACACCAGCGTGCCCCGAGTCTTCCCCATGGACTCCTGCCTGAACGAGTGTTGCCTGCGTGAAACAGCTTACTTACCAGGGAGGCATCCTGACCAGATGCCTGAGCTGCCTTGTCTAGCTCCCCGCCTCATCTAGCACCCTAATCATAGGTGAGGGTTAGAAAGATAGTCAACTGGTAAATTAAGAGCTTCGCCTTAATTAGCCATGACAGGCCAATGCAGTCCACTTTACTGCTGAGGCTGCCTGTCGATCTCCGGCTTAATTTTTCCCAGCAGTCATGAACAAGACCGAGTGTGGAGCCACACTTCAACCATGTCGACCCAACTCTAACAGCGGACCATTCTCGCTGTGGCACTTGACACTCCTGTTGTCGTTGCAAAGCGACCTGGCCTCCGAGTTTCAACATGTTTAAATGCTGTTCCACCTGCGTGGAATTTTTTTCAGACAGTGCCAGGTACTTCTTGATTGTCGTGGCGCTGAACCAGCAATTCATGCAGCGAACCATAGAGCTGTTGTGCAACCCTCTGCCACACAGTAGATACGCCGCCCTCAAATTACTTCTGCTCCGGAGGTGCAGCCTGTCTGCTGTGGAGCCATCCGGTTTGGGTGACGGGTTGGCCGTGGACCTGATGGACAATGTGCTGTCACTACATGGATTGGACAAAGGCAGTTTCCTTTTCTCGCACGTCATCCTGTGCCAGCTCTTGCTTCTAGTGCACACGGCCTTGGCTAACTCCTAGGGTCTGGCCAATGGTGACTGCCTGACAGAGAAGGCCGACCGCATCCTGCCAGCTACCAGGGAGCTCGCAATCCAGAACGTGGTTCTTGCCCATCTCACCCATTGTCCATAGTGTTAACAACCGATGCATCTGATATTGCCATTGGGGCTGTAGTTGGACAACGTGTGTCAAATGCATGGCAGCCTCTTGCATTCTTTTGCTGCCAACTGCTGGATAGCAAGCACAAGCATAGTGTTTATGACATGGAGTTGTTGAGCCTGCATCTGGCATAATTTCCGATTAAGGCCAATCCTTCACTGCTTATGTGGATCACAAGCCACTGACTTTCGCCATGTCCAAAGTGGCTGAGCCATGCAGTGCCAGCTCGCAGCCATTTCAGAGTTCACGATGGGCATTCAACTGGGAAGTCAACTGAGTTGGACTTCCCATCCTCAGACATATGCTGATATGTCTGAGGATGGGAAGTCCAACTCAGTTGATTGCCTGCTGCGTGTGCTCCTGTGCCCTGTGCACATTGGGATGGATTTCTCAGCTATGGCCTCCAACCAGACAGGCGACCCAGGAGATTTTGCCCTGAAATCAATGCACACTGGCCTCAAACTGGTGTATGTGATTGTGAATGTAATCCTGGCCAGGTGCTTTAACCATGTCCATGTCCACCTGGTGGGCCCTCTACCTCCTTTGCAGGGTTTTGCATACCTGCTCACCATGGTTGATCAAACCACCAGCTGGCTGAGGCTGTCCCCCTGTCCTCCATGACGAGCTTTTACTTGTCACGGGCGGGTCTTTCTTCCTGGGTCACCGTTTTTGGCACCACGTCAGAGATCACTTCGGATAGGGGCCCACAGTGTTGTGTCGGCGCTCAGGTTGGCACTGGCGGGGTCATTGGAGGCAAATGTGCACCCTACTATATATAGGCCGGTGTAGGGAATGGGTCATGCTGGATCGGCTGAAGTCAGCGCACAGGGTGGCTGGGGAAGTTCTGTTTCCTTTGCCAGGTTCCCTGTTGAGATTGCCCTCGAGCAGTGCCTCCACAGGTTCAATGTCTGGTGCCTCCTTCTTCTTCAATTGGGGGATGACGCAGTCGTTAGGGCAGGCTCCTCAAGCCTCCCATGAAAGACGAGTTAGTTGGAGTCCCTTCTGGGTGTTACGGGAGAGGGGGATTTGTGGCAGACACTAAAGGACTGGCCTGTCACCCCACGGGACTGGGGGCTTGGGTGTGCTTTAGGTCGGGGGCATTATAGTCCATTGAAGTTCGCTATCAGTTTGGTGTTGGTGTTAAAGGAATAAAGTTAGAACTCGCCTTTGTCTACGCAATTCTTCCTTTTAACACCATACGATCAAGTTTTCCATTTTAATCAAGAAACATTAAACTTATGTTGGACATTTAAATCGGTCTTGTGCATAGGAAAGGAATGGCAAATATGAAGGACCGTTCTTTAACTCACTCTTTGTGAATGTCCACACAGGCCTTTGATTGTGGAGGACTTGAATGTGTGTTGATTTTAACTGGGGGGCGTTGGGCATCCGCACTGGCTGGTCGGACAGGAACATGACTCAGCAAACTCAGGCCATCACCAGCATTACCAACAGCCTGGTGTAGCCATGGACTGGCAGTGTTCTGGACAAAACATACCCATGTACACAATTAATCCACAGAAATGTTGGTAATATTTATTGAAAGGCATTAATAAAATCAAGCTATCCAACTAAGTCAACCAAAACATGTTTTAACAACGTATTTGACTGATTCTGATGTTTAAAAATGCTCAATAGTCACTGTTGATAATGATGGTAACTCCTTAACACAGTATTTTTATCATAACATCTTAGTATCACCTCTTTACAAATTTAATCAGAAATGACCAAAATTGCAACCTTGTGACACATGACAGAGAAAATAACACTGTCTACAATACTGTCTACAAAATGTCATCATCAGCTTATTTCAGGGTTTGGTCGCAGTGGCAGTGGACTAAGCAGAGCTTCCCAGGCGTCCCTCTACCGAGCCTCACTTTCCAGCGTCTGAGGTGGTCTCAAGCCAGTCAGGAACTCTTATTATGCCAAGAGGTCCTACACCTACCCTAGAGCTTTTGCACAGTCAGACGTACCTGCAAAACCTATCAAGGATGCTGTGAGTATACTGGGACCAAATGGCCTCGTAGTTATCGTCCCAGTCCCACTTGTTCTTTCAGGGCCTCCCACAGAGCTCCCAGTGAAACATTACTGTAAGCCTTCTCCAAGTCCACAAACTACCCTGGTCTTTCACTCCACAGGCACTGCACCTACACTCCATGTGACATTGCACAGACGTGTCAACCACGACATCCAAACAATGTCCATGACATCCACAGCCTTCAGCATTTCAGGACAGATCTCATCTACCCTCAGTGCCTTGGCACTTGTAAGCTTTTAGCCAGAGATAAGAGAACTTCCCGATGTTTCAGGCAAAGCCTAATCTTTGGAAGAAAACAATGGTTAAGATCAGGAGTTCCTAAAAGTGCTCTCTTCACTGCTCTGACAATATCTCCAGGTCTAGTCAGTAGGTCCCCTCCTATACTGAACATTGCCTTGGTCAATCTCCGCTTCTTTCTTCCTGAATTACTGAACAATATTATAGAACTTCAACACAAACATTAAGTTTTTCTCCATACCCTCCCCCAATTCCTCTTATGCCTGAGTTTTTGCTTCTAAGACTACAGAAGCTATGGTCTCCAGTACCCATCTACTACATCTGGAGTCAGCCAAATTTCTCTGCTCAGATCAAATCTCTCACATCAAAACCCTTTCTGCTCATGTAAGCCACTATTCTATGTGTTATAGGAAACTGATCCATGATATTTACCCATTAGATCATGTGTACACAGTTCAAAAAAACATAAATACACAAACCCTCCGCCGAGATGATTCAGAACTGACACTGACAGGACTTTCAGGGTGAACCCATTTAGCTGTTGGGGGTAGGTTGAGGCCGGGCTGATAAGAAGTTGATGTTCCATTGGGGTACTGCCATAGGATTGAGTACAGGCCCAGCCCTGTTGCTCCACTGTGAGCCTGGGCCAGCAGAGGGTGTGGTGGTGCACCCTGACCCTGAAAACCAACAAAAAGTTATTTTGGAATTTTTGAAAGAAATGCAGATCATGTAAAGCATAATTCATACCTGTAGAAACTGCTGCTGGTGTGCAGCTGCTGGGTGAGGCAAGACAAGGTGGCCTAATCCTCCAGGAGAGTCAAGCCGAGCTTGGCCCCCAAGAAGAGATGTTGCAGGAGGAGGCATGGTTGGGAGCACTCCAGGAGGTAAGAGATGTGGGTGAGGCAGGGCAGAAGTGTGAGGAGAGCTCAGTAGGTGGGAGGCAGCATGGGTGTGGGGTGCTGGATTGAGGCAGGGGGAGTGAGGTGATGGGGAGTGAAGGGTGTGCATGTGGGGGTGGAGATATGCTGCTACATGGTTGGAGGAAACAGTTGCAGGGATAGTATTGCCAGCTTCAGAGCAGATAAGGGCGGGGTCCCTGTAAACAGTGAAGGTCTCATTCTTATCGATGATCAGGGGGCTTTTGGTGCTGCTGCCTTCACCAGACTCTGACTGTGCAGAAACTGTCTTGAAGCCTGAGCGCAGAGAATCTGTTGTATCTACTTTAGCGACTGAGCAGACTGTTGTGGGTGGGGAGGTATCAGAGTACCAAGGTATTTTATGTTTGGAAACCTCTGGGGAGGTGTTGGGTTTAGGTTTGGAGATATCTAAAAGGCTTGAATGGGGCATTGCCTTTAGAGGGTCAGATGGAGTTGTGTTGGGGTAGGGGTAGTTGTTAGTGTACTGTTTTAGAGAGTCAGGTTGAGATGAGTTAGGGTTGGGACTAATTTTGGACTTCAAAAAGTCAGTGGGAAGGACAGCATTCATGTTGTGGGGTGGGGGCTGCTGCTGTTTCCTCTTTTCCTCAGATAAGGGCGGGATGATGTTGGGGTGAGTGGGTGTGTCGTTTGACTGTTGCTGTGTTTGCCGCTGCTGCTGATGATGATGAGGAACAAAATGATGAGGAATGACAGTTGTTTCTTTCTCCAGAACCATATCCTCAGCCACTGGTCTGGGAAAATACAGAGATAATAGTAATTTAGATATGAATACCACCTTTTTATTCAGAAGTAACTTTCAACATGGACATAACTACTGCTCTTAAACAGTGCTAGAACTCTAATGTCCTTTTTTACATTAAAAATGTTAAGATATATTTTAGCCCTCACATAGAGAAAAAGCATAATAATTGAAGGAGGATCATCAGTGGGCCATGTCCAATATTAACAAACACACTGGCTCATCTGTGAAAAATAAGAAAATGCCATATGCCATGATCCTCTTGTCTGACACACTCTTTATACATCTAGATAATTTGGTAAAATGTATGGTTTGTCTGACACTAAGCAGTGAATGGAGTTTCTGCAGTGGTGGTGTAATAACAAGTTTGTACAAATCAGAAGATAATATGGCCTTTTTGTAACATGAAAGATAAAATAGATCAAACTACATTTCTTGCTCATTTATTGCTCCTCTGATGTGTCTGCAATCAAAAAAACATTCATGAAGCAGTAACGTGCAGGGGATGCAAGTGAGGCAGGAGGAGGATATATCAAAGTCAACTTGATGGTCAATTTCTCCACATGTACTGGACATGCAGAGGAATTGAGATGACATTTCTCACAATCCCCATATTACTAAGCTTCAAAATTTTTCTAAACCGGACTTTCAGACAAAACAGAAGACAATAACTGACAACAATAACTCGAAAACCAATGCTGAAGCTAGGATAAGACAAATAGACTTTACTTATCCAACAACAGGGAAATCCAATTGTCACAGCAGGATTACAAATAGTGCAAATAGTAGTGGAAAAAGAACGGTTGCTTCAAACACTGGGACAGAAGACAACTTGCTCTTTTATAAAAGGAAGTGAAAGCTGGAGATCACAGGCCGCTGTTGCCAACAGAACACCATCATCCGCAAAGAGCAGAAGGCCAATCCTGAGGTCACCAAACCAAATTCCCTCAACACCCTGCCTGGCCTAGAAATTCTGTCTATAAAAGTGAAGAACAGAATCGTGAAAAAGGACAGCCCTAATGCAGTACAACCCTCATAAAATAAACAGTCCGACTTACAAATGGCAACGGCCATGGTCTGACACTTATCATACTGGGACCAAACAGCTCATACTACAGGGTTCAGTACCCCATACTCCCACAAGATTCCCTGCGGTTAAATGCCATCTCTAGGTCTACAAAAAACATGTAGACTGGTTGGGCAAACTCACATGCGCTCTCAAGGACCCTGAGGGTGTACAGCTGGTCCTTTTCCACGGGCTTTGTAGCAAAGGGAGTTAGAGCGGTTGTCCTTAAAACTGACCACTCCTGGTTTCGAGTCCCGGTTCCTCCTAGCCTGTCAAAGTGTTGTTGAGTGAGACACTGCTCCCCTGGCGTTGTTCCTTAGCTGCCTTCTGCTCATGGTACAATCCTTCCTCTTACCTTTTTGGCTTCACCCTTCAGCGAATCAACCGAATCATCTAACCCTATTCTGTGGATCCTCCTCTCTCACACCAACTATCCTGTCTCACTATGTCCATAAATCTTCTCTTTGGCCTTCCTCCAGGCCTCCTGCCCGGCAGCTCCAATGCCAGCAACCATCCAACAATATATTCACAATCTGTACAGGACCAAACTATCTCAGTCTGGCTTCTCTGACCTTCTCTCCAAAACATCTAACATGTGCCATTCCTCTGATGGACTCATTCCTGATCCTATCCATCCTGGTCACTCCCAAAGAGAACCTCAACATCTTAATCCATGCAACCTCTAGTTCTGCCTCCTGTCTTTATATAGTGTCACTGGTCTCACCACTGTTTTGTTCACCATTCATTTCATTCTAGCCTTCTATCTCATAGTACCCCTGATACTTTTCTCCACCTACTCGAATCTGCTTGAACCCCTCTCTTCACCTCTTTTCCACAGATGGAATTTCCATAGGTGGAATAGACAATGAGTGACTTAGGCTCTTCATTTATGTGACCTCTCGCTTTCCCTCCTGTCTTTTCATCTATGTCACTGTTTCTAGACCATAGACACTGTGGTCTCACCACTGTCTTGTACACTTTTCCTTTCATTCTGGCTGGAGCTTCTATTGCATTGTACCCCTGACACTTTTCTCCATTCATTCCAACACGCTTGAACCAATCTTATCAACTCTTTTCCACACTCTCCGCTGTTCTGGACTGTTGACCCCAAGTACCTGAAATCATCCAATTTCTTGATCTCCAATTCCTTTAGTCTCACCGTTCCACCCAGGTTCCTCTCATTCACACATATATTCTGTCTTGCTGCGACTACCTTCATTCCACTCCTTTCCAGAGCATACCTCCACCTCTCTAGATTTTCCTCAAAATGTTCTCTGCTCTCACCTCAGATCAAACATCATGGTCCATGGAGATTCCTGTCTAACCTCATCTGTCAGCCTGTCCATTACCACTGCAAACAAGAACTTTCCTGTTACCCCTACAGCACACATGACCACTGTCTCATGGCTAGCATACATGTCCTGCACCAGTCTAACATACTTCTTTGCTACTCCAGACTTCCTTAATATCACAGTTCCTCTCTTGGCACCCTGTCATATGGTTTTTTCTCGGCCTACAAAAACACAGTGCAGCTCCCTCTGACCTTCTCTGTACTTCTCTATTAGCATTCTCAAAGCAAATTGAGAAATACTGCATCTGTAGTACTCTTTCTAGGCATGAAGCCATATTACTGTTCACAAATGCTGATTTGTGCTCTCATTCTAGTTTCCACAAGTCTTTCCCATATCTTCATTGTATGGCTCGACAACTCTTTCCCTCTACAGCTGCTGCAATTCTGTACATCCCCCTCATTCTTAAAAACGTCCACCATCACACTTCATCTCCATCCTTCGGGCCTCTTCTCACTCTCTAAGATGCTGCTGAATAATCTAGACAGAAACTCTACCGCTGCCTACCCGAGACACTTCCATATTTCCACAGGTATACCATCAGGACCAACTGCCTTTCCACTCTTCGTTCCCGTCAATGCCTTTGTCACTTCACTTTTACTAATCTCTGCTCCTTTGAGGTCTACAATAGTCACCGCTTCTACCCTTGCCTCTCTTTCCTTTTCCTTTTTCATCAGCTCTTCAAAGTACTCTTTCCATCTTCCCATCATTCTTCTAGCATCTGTCAATACATTTCCCCCTCTATCCTTATTCACCCGGTAATCAACCTGTACCCTATAGATCATTCTCTCCCTCCTTACTGTCGAACTGAGCATACAAGTCATTGCACGCCTTTTGTTTTGCCTTTGCTCGCTCATTCTTTACCTTACACTGTGTCTCCCTGTATGCCTGTCTGTTCTCTTCAGTCTCCTCAGTGTCCCACTTCATTTCTAACCACTTTCTCTGTATTTACTCCTGCACTTCCTCATTCCACCACCAAGTCTTCTTATCTACTTTCCTTCCAGATCATAAACCAACTACTCTCCTACCTGTCTTCTCAAATCATCTGGAAGCTCTCCCTGACCACCCAGGGCATTGTCAACTCCTCCCTGAAAGCAATACAACACTCTGCCCTTTTCATCTTCCACCACTTTGTCCTCTGCTCTGCCTTTGTCCTCTTCATCTTCCTTGTCACCAGAGTCATCCTACAAACCACCATCCTATGCTGTCTGGCTACACTCTCACCTACGACTACATTGCTGTCACTGATCTCTTTCAGGTTACCTCGTCTATACAAGATGTAGTCTACCTGTGTGCTACCACCTCCGCTCTTAAAAGTCACCCTATGTTCCTGTCTTTTCTGGAAAAAAGTGTTCACTCCAGCCATTTCCATCAGTTTTGCATAATCTACCACCATTTGTCCCTCTGCGTTCCTATCCTGTGTACCAAACCTGCCCATCACTTCTTCACCCGATCTATTACCTGCACCAACATGCCCATTGAAGTCTGATCCAATTACAACTCTCTCATCTCTGTGGATATTCTGCATCGCTTCATCTAGCTCAGGGGTCGGCAACCTGCGACTCTTTCATCTTCACACTGCGGCTCCGAGTGGCTTGGGAAAATAAATTATAAATATTTAATTGAAGTGTAATTCATTTGTGTTAATTCCTTTTTTTAACTTTTATTTCTAAGTTGGAAGATTTTTGTGATCTTGAAATATTAAATAAAATTATATTTATCATTTCTTGCCGCTCAAAATAACGTCACACTCGCGGAAGCCGGTATACCTGCCAGCTGGTAAAATCCCGATTTGCGGATGCTGTGTGCAGAAGTTCAGGAGCAGGAGTCCCATAAACCAGGTAAAATAAATATTTATGAAGATTTTTTGCAAATATTTACTTTTTAATGTTTACTGACACAGTGATTTTTTCCTGATTTATTTTTAAAATTCAGGTCAAGGCTCCGCTACACGCTCTGAAAGCCCAAGGCTCAAAATGAGTTCATTACATGAATAAAATTTAATTTTCTATGTACTACTTTGTGAATTTCAGAAGCAACACATTACACACTTGTTTATACAAAGTGTAAAGGTAATTAAAAGCAATTTATACAGTGGTACCTTCATTTTAGACATTAAAAAGTAATTGCAGCTCCCAGTGTTTTCTTTTCCGAGGAATCCGGGTCCAAATGGCTCTTTGGGTGTTATGGGTAGCCGACCCCTGATCTAGCTCATTCCAGAACTTCTCCTTCTCCTCAAACTCACATTCTACCTGCGGGCCATAGCCATTAACAACATTTAGCATCACACATTCAATTTCATGTTTCAGACTCATAAGTGTATCTGACATTCTTTTCACCTCCAAAACATTCCTAACAAACTCCTCCTTCAAGATAACTCCTACTCCATTTCCCTGCCTGTCAGTACCATGACAGTACAACTTAAAGCCTGTTCCTAAGCTTCTAGACTTACTACCTTTCAACAAGGACTCCTGGACACACAGTATATCCACCTTCCTTCTCTGCATCATGTCGACCAACTCTACCTTTTCCTGTCATGGTCCCGATATTCAAAGTCCCTACTCTCAGTACCAGACTCTTGCCTTTCCTCTTCTTCACCACCTTTCTCTTCTCTCTCTGCTTTCGAACATGCCTTCCTCCTCTCCTTCTTCTTCCCACAGTAGCCCAATATCCATTGGCATCTTGTAAGTCATCTGTACCAATGGTGGTTGTTGTTAACCTGGGCATCGACCGACCCTGTATGAGATTATTAGGTTTGATTTGCATGTTTGATTTTGGCAAAAGTTTTACCCTGGATGCCCTTCCTGACGCAATCCTCTGCATTTATACGGACTTGGGATCAGCTCAGGGAGACCCTGGCCCCTGCCCCCCCCGACCCTGGCACAGGGAGACACTGGCCCATGCTGTCCTGATGGTGCATCCATGATGGTTTAAATGGGGTGGTCAAATATTGCGAAATAATGTTGTGCTCTATGTATAACTGTGACAATCAAGGCATTTCTTCTTAGACTTTTCCTGGGAGGCTGATTATTATGATCCCCCTGTAGTTGGAGCACATCCTCTGACCCCCCCTCTTTTTAAGAGAGCGATCATCACCCCAGTTTGCCAATTCAGCGGCATTGCCCCCAACTTCCATGTGATGCTGCATAGATGGTCTGCCAGGATGTCTTCACATCATGCAGAGCCTTAAGGGCCCCACGGTAGATCTCATCCACGTCCCAGGCCCCGCTTTCTGACTACTTTGGTAACTTCAGCCCTGGAAATAGGAGACCGCCTCGACAAACACCAACCAACTTATGGCCACAGCTCCGATCTGCCACCTCAACAATGGAGGCACGGAACATGGCCCATCATAGGACTCTCGGGGGGATGTGGTTGAAGCTTTGGTGGAGGTGGGAATTAAAACTCTTTCTGACAGGGGACTCTGCTTGACGTTCACAACAGACCCTCACAATGTGTTTGGGTCAGCCAGGTCTGACGGGCGTCCTCCTCCACCATCAGAGCCATCTAAACACCAGGTGGTGATCAGCTGACAGCTCTGCCTCTTTCTTCACCCGAGTGTCCAGAACATTTGGCCTCAAGTCCGATGATACCCAAAGTCAATGATTGAATTGCAGCCTAAAGTGTGCTGGTGCAAGGTGCTCACCTTTATATCTGAACATGGTGTTTGTTATGGACAGTCCAGATGAGCAAGTACAGTTACAGAACACCACTTGGATTCAGATTGGGACCATTCCTCCCAATTACACCTGTCCAGGCCTTACTTTTGCTGCCCATGTGAGCTCTGAAGTCCCCCAGTAAGACAGGAGTTCTCTCTAGCAGCCCCTCTTGGGACCCCACAAAAGGATGGGTAGTCTGAACTGCTGCTGGGTGCATAGAAACATACAACAGTGAGAACCCATCCAGCAGCCCAAAGGCAGAAGGAGGCTACTCTCTCATCCATCAGGTTGAACCCCAAAATGCAGCTTCCAAGACAGAGAACAATCACTATGTCCACACCTGCTTGCCGCCTCTCACTGGGGACAGCTCCAGGGTGGCAAAGAGTCCAGCCCCTCTTGAGAGGCCTGGTTCCACAGCCAGAGTTGAGTGCGTCGAGGTGAGCCTGACTATATCCAACTTAAATCTAGGGACCTTGGGACCTCAGCCAGAGGGCCACCACCAAACTCATATTGCACCTGTCCCCTGTTGCCCCTCCTATGGGTGGTGAGCCAAATGGAAGGGGGACCCACATTGCCCCTTTGGGCTGAACCCAGCTGAGCCACATGGGTGCAGGCACAGCCACCTTGTGCTCAACATCAAACCCTGTCCTCAGGCCTGGCTCCAGGGAGGGGCCCCGGTGACCCACATCCGGACAAGGGAAAAACAGCTCTATTCATCCTTTTCCTTCTTGGGCCACATGCTTTGTCTGGTCCCTCAACCAGGACCTGTTTGCCTTTAGTGACTCTCCCAGGGGCATAAAGCCTCCCAACATAGCTCCTGCAGATCACTGAGACACACAAATCCCTCCACCACGATAAGGTGGCAGTTCAATTATTATTAATAATATTTTCATTATCGTTATTACATTTTTACATTTATTATTAAAATAGGCGATCTATAGACTGCAACAAACCCTGATTTGAGGATACAGAGCTTTTCCAATTCCCTTTTTCTGATGCATTCTTTTCCAAGATATCAATATAAGTGATTTTAGGAGATTATGGGAAGCGTGTGTTACCACATTATGCTCACATTATGTTTATGTTTATGAAAACAGTAACCAACAAATTTTAGTGAAACATATTACAATTCTTTTTCTTACCTAACGACACGAGCTGGAATAAACTCTATCTTGCTGCTCCTGGCTGTTGTCATACCGACTGCGATAATGCCCTGCTGCAGTTGCACACCTGGCTCAATGTCTGGTCTATGACCTGCATCAGATTGCAGAGGTGATGAAGGAACAGGAGGTGAGGACACAGGGGAGGGATTGAGGGGGAGATATGGAGAGAGGGCAGTGGACTCTGCCTTCTGAGAGGCAAGCAAAGCTGAAACGGCCTCTGAACTTTCTTGGTGCACAGTGGCCTGAGCATCATCTGTGATGTCAATCACGTTGTTGCATAGGATGTGCACTCGTGATGGTGTCTGGGTTTGAGATGAGTCTAAAAAAAGTTGATTGCCATTAGAATAATACACATATTGGTAATCCTTATGCACTTAAGTGAGGCATTAGTGCTAAGTACCTTTCACAGTAGTCTTGTTATCCATGCTGCCCTGGATAGTGTCTGGCATCACTGGCATCTGTTGCCGTGGAGACTGGGTGATTTGTGAAAGTGCCATCATCTCCTCAAACTCCTTTGGAATATTTTTTCCCGATACCTTCACAACACCCTTCTTGCTGTCTCCTGTTGCTTGAAGCTCTTTCCATGGGGAAGGGTGACCCATGAGAGAAGAGGACTCATTCATTTTGTTGGACTGCATCATTGGATTCCTGTCCTCCACAATTTTTGAAACCATACTTAGTTTTACATCACTGGTACGAGTCTTAAACTCATTCTCAGAGTTGGGTTCAGAGCAGGAGGAAGAAGAGGAGGAAGAAGATGATGACAACGATGATGAGGATGAGCAGGAAGAGTTAGCAGTCCTCTTGTGTGGGTTTTCAGAGTCACTACTCTCTGACAGATCAGACGTCATGTCTGTCTTCGGTCTCTTTTGCCCTGCCTTTTTCTCATCTTCTTCACACTTCCTGCGTTTGTTCACTGTCTGCTTCGCTTTTGACTTTGAGTCTGCAGATTGAAAGGAAAAAAAAACATATTGCTCTATAGAAAAAAGATTTATTCTGGGAAATTTATTGTTGTTTTTCTTGATAGAAAATGCCGTAGCAGTTATTTTTCAGTTTGTAGGCTGTCTATTTGCCCTTTAACCACTGAAATGTGTGTGAATCATTGAATTCTGCAGTGAAGTATTGGTTGAAAGGTTAACATTTCTTCAGTCTTCTATTCTATTTCTATTCATTGCTCTATAACAATATCACTCCTGTTTCACAAGGATTTTTCTGTGTAAAAATGTATTAACTTCTTATGGACGAGCAAAAGCAAACAGTTGAACTGAGAAAAAATATGTTGCTTCATCAACTGAATAGCACATCTAGTCCATTTAGTATGTTGTTGAATGCTTATGGGGCTTCAACACTGGTGTGATAATACTGCAAGGAAAAAGCCAATACTATTAAATTAGCACAAACACAAGACAAAATACTTGTGTTGTTGTTATTACTTTGTCACAAGTAATCCAAATTCAAAGAGAATGTGCTAATTTTTGCTGAGGGAACATTGGCAAAATGTGGTATACTGTACATAGACAACAAGGTTTTTCCACTGGTGTAAATATCTTTGGTTTGCAGATGTTTCACAAAAATCTAAATTTTCTCTTGTTCTTCACAATGAATTCATTAAGTGTACTATACTTTTCATTTTACTTCCATGTCAGTTGTAAGTATTTTTGCCGATAATTGTGCTTTTCTTATTGTTTTCCTTGCCCCTGGCCATTTTATTGATGCAATTACTTTACCGAAACTCAAAATTACTTAAAATATGATGTCTCTTCAAAAAGTTTCAATAGCTTTTGCAATTATTGTTACTATAATTTTCTATCTGGACTTTTAACACCTTAAAAACATTCAAACACTGTTTTTCAAATTGTGCTTGTACCAGTGATCATATACACACTTCTTCTGAGTTGATGACCAGTAAAACACATAACATGAAAATCAACAGCCTGTTAAGATGAGTATGAATAGTACTTAGTTTTGATTGCTTTTACATGGTACTGAGTGCCACACACTCCTGGGGTTATAAAGAATAATAGAATACATACATATGTAATTGTTTAGGTGTTAAGTATATTAGTTGAATATTGATAAAACTGTGTTTTCATCAAATTTTACAATCTGAATAATGGAACTGACTTGAACAGTGCAATATACTTGAAGCCCAAACAGTTAAAATCAGCAAGATTTCATGAGGGCAACAAAGAAATGACTTCTGCTGCTGTAACATGATAATCTGTTGTTCCCATAAAAGGGACTATCGAAGGGGATTGTCACAATTTATGCTCTACAGGTACAAATGTACTCAAGAAATTAACATGGCTTGATGATTGGAAGCACCTGGAAGGCTTCTACACTTTATAGAAAAGAGACACAGAATCCAAAGTAATACTTTAAGGGAGACATAGTTATGACAGCAGGGAAGTTCGACAAGTTGGAGATATTAGCTGTTGTGTCTATTGTGCAGTGTAGCAGCTGTCATAAGGCTCAGTGTGATGTCATAACCCTTCAGGCACAACTTGTGTGTCACACAAGTGTTAAAAAAGTCCTCACCCCTCACTGTGGCATCCTCTCTCCTGTCTTTATCATCCTCCGGAACGCTACTGTCAGATCCTTTCCTTCTAGATGAACGAGAGTTTCGCTGTTCTCTCTGCTCCCTCCCACAGCTGCTGGGAGAATGATGTGACTGGATGGGCGGCTGCTGGTTTTGCTGTGATTGGTAATGCTGCTGGGAGGCCAGCATTCCCTGGGAACCCTTTGTAATTGAGCCTGAGGATGTCATGACGGGGCGTGGGCTGTTGGCGTGGGCCCGTGTATAATGACTCTGTAAGTGGTGTAAAGTTACATCATCAATATAAACCTGGAATATAACCCATCTAATATCAGTCAAAGCAGTACAATCCTGTGATTGTCCAGACTAGTAAACTTAGGCAGCTTTGGGATTTGATTTGTAATTAATTTGAGATCATTTTCAAGAGATCATGCTTCAATAGTCCTTTTACAGCATAATGTAAATGTTAAGGCATTGATTAGTTTTGTAGGAATGCATTGAGATGATTATTCTTCAATTGTACAAGAATAATGTATGAAGAACTTTCCTTCTCAAAGAGTTACAGATAATGTACAGAAGACATTTTAGATAACATTTAAAATACTGTCCACAATGACCATAAACTATCATACAATTTTGAAAATAACATGAAATCAAAATTTTGAAAAATATAGACATGATACATGTGATACATACATAAAATTGGTATTAACATATAAAAAACCTTGACTCATGGAAGTTTTTATGGAATTAAACTCTGAAATCACCTATATGATTACCAGTATGATTCTGGAAATAGTGGTAAAGAAAAGTAAGACTGCAGAAATCTGACAAATGGTTGTTTAATAAATGTTTGTGTTGATGAGAGCACACACTGTCCCTCCAATCTCTGAAGCGTTTTGGAAAGATATTTGGACAGTGGTTCACAGCATACAGCTGTACAGCATCATTATGGTCAGCAACAGCCTTGACACAGACACCATCATAACCCTTCTTGGTGCCAAGCATTTATTTCATTGTGGAGCCTGTTTTTTACTTGGAAACTAAAGGTAATTTTGTGAGAAAGAGCTCTGGCAGATCCAAACCCTGGACAAAATCATAGCAGCCACTTAATGGACACCTCACGGGACAACACTGGGCTGTTAAGTAGTAAATGACACCAAAAAGTATCAGTCGCATGTGAATAAGGCATAGAGCTTCTGGTTTGGTAGGTCAAGGCGCGGAAAAGTAGTTTCATAGAGCAAGAAATACTGAAGGGTTACAGGATGAGAAGTGGACAAGTAAATCTGTACTTAAAAATAGCAAAAACTGTCATCTTAACATTTGATGGGCTATTCAAAAGTACATCAAGCAAGTTTCAGTATCTCTCTTGATATTTACCACTTGATAAGATCTTCATGCTGAGAGTTACATAAATGACATAAATGTACACTTGAGGATAATTAACGACCTTTATATGAGTAATTTTCAATTGTCGTACTAAAAAAATCGGCTTAGCAATCCAAACTGCTTTTCAGGATACTGCAGTTTCCTGAAAAACGGGGTTAAACTCAGCAAAATGCATTTCAGAAAATGAATACAGGGCAATGCTACAATAATCAGAGGGACGGGTAGATAAACACCTATATTTTAACACACATAAAGATAGATATTAAAGTTGTTGTACTTGTACCAGAAGAACCATGAACCCAAAGTCAGAAACAGCAGCTTGAAAAATCATTACAAGGCAAAACATAGGAAGTTCTCCATGTCATACATAAAAAGATCCTTAGCTAATGCAGAAAATGCTTGTGTTTCTATGCTGGGAAAGACTATTGCTATCTACTTCCTATACTGCAGTTGTGTCATTAAGAAATTAACTCTGAATTTTGCACCCATTACAAAAAGTTTGATTAAGCAACTCTCATAGCAACTGGACTTGATTTTCCTCCTTTGAAGTTCTCTCACATGCAACTGCTACACTGGCAACATAACTCAGCTATCAACACATCTGACAATGTGAAATATACTGTATCTCACTGTACACTATGATCATGCCAATAACCTGTGCATTACATGTTCATATCCTGAATATATTCAATTCTTGATTCTCATGCCAGGTACAAACAGCCCTTCACCTAGTTTGCGATGCAGTTCAATCATTTTTGTGGTCATGTCAACAATATACAAGATCGATCCAGTCTGCAATTGAGAGCTCTGGGAAGTCCTAACCATTCTTCTCACAAAACTCACCAACCTCTGGTCTCAGGTCCAATACTTGGCCCTTTACAAGTTGAGAACTTGACTGGCCTGCAGAGTCCTGACCTCAACCAGAAAGAACAACTTTGGAATGAATTAAAGCTGAGACTTAGAGCCAGGCCTTCTCGTCCAACGTTAGTGTGTTACCTCACAAATGTGCTTCAGGAAGAATGATCAAACACACTCCTGAACCTTGTGGACAGAAGAGTTGCAGCTGTTATAGCTGCAAAAAGTGGAACAATGTCATATTGAACCCTATTGGATTTCACAAGTTCATATGTATGTCAAGGCAGGTGAGCGAATACTTTTGGAAATACAGTGTATTGTCTGTGTTGTCTTTAGTCACCTCATCTTGTATGTGCGTCAAAGTCCCAGTCAGATTTGGACAACCATCAGTTGTTACATCAACCAGTATTTGCCATTTCAGTCCTCACTTATCTTAACACACATGGATCTCCATGAACAAATAACACCTTGTTGTTGTTGTCATCCATTTCATTGACCTCAACCCTGCCAGCCCTTCCATAACCTCAAAGTCTTTGGTTATCCAATGTATAAATATGAATAGCTGGGCTGTGTTGCTGACATTACTGCCAGGTCTCTTCCAAAGGGGAGAAAAAATACATTTCACCTTTCTTTTGCAGCTGATGTTGTTCTCATTACCATTGATCTGGAGAGTGCAATATTTTCACTCTGCATTTAGTCAGGCCTTTCTCCAGGGTTTACCCAACAACACTTGTTTGCTTTTTTTGTGAGGTATCACCAAACTGGTAGTGATTGTCACATCCTTTGATGATGTGGAGCCAAGGCAGCAAAGTATTAGATGTTCATGTCTGCTCTGCATTTGGCAAGATCATGTATTTCTGCAAGTTCAGCCTCAAACACAGCAAATTGATCTCCACACACTAACCATAACCATACTTTGAGGTCCATGCATTCTACATTATGCAGCAATCTTTCTATTTTCTGACAATAACTTACATTTTGTTAGAGCTAAGAACTAACTAGCATCTCATATGTCTGGTTACACTTGCAGGTGCACACCAATGTGCAGACGGGGGGGGGGGGGGGGGGGGGGGGGGGGTGACAGTGTCAAATTAAAAGCAATGTGGTTGATTAAAGTTGCGTCCAACAAGATGTGGCCGGGGGGTGTAAATTGCCCAGGTATAGAATTGTTGTTATTGAAAATGCTTGGTGGAGCATTAAACAATGCTTCTACCTCTGTAATTTTCCCACCCCTGCCCTAAAGATTGTATTCACATTTAAAACTTTGAAATAGGGGAACATTTGCAACATAAAATACACTTCAAACAAAAATAATATTTTTAAAGTTGACTTTTAGTTACTAGACTGGCTTAAAGTTTTCAAGATTTTCAATCCTATTTTGGGCCCATCTTTAGTTACGAACATGAATGAAAAATCATGAACTTTGTGATTGAGAACACAATCACAAAGGCTGACTGAATCCATATGTTTCATGTTCTTGTATACTTCATTTAACAGTGCAAAGTCAATGGTTGCATTGAATTACAAACAAAAATAGTGAAAAGTTGACTTCAATAAGATAACATTCCTCAAATTGGACAAAGTACACAGAGAAAACCTATCTATTCAAAACAAGCTCACTTATTCTGAGAAGAGACACAAAAACAGTTTCTTCTCTAAAGTACCTAGGAATGTTTTATGAAACTGCTGCTTTTCTCTTCTCCCATGGATGTAACAATAGACAATGTCATGAGGTGGAAGGCAAAAAAAAATCAAAAACTAGTTTTCGTACAAACAATTAAAATAATGATATCTGATCGAGAACATTTGAAGCAGTTCAAGCCTTAATTCTTAACTAACAACAACGTTTGATTCTTAACTAACCTTTGAGCCATTGAAACCAGTTGAATTTTAGAGAATGTTTTCTGTTAATCTAATTTCCTTTAAGCCAAAAATAATTTTATTTTCAGGCGAGCAACTCTGGTTAGGATGTGGAAATGCTTAATCATGCTCATTGGTGGTTCTCTATGTGATAAGCCATTTTCAAATTTCTGACAACGTATTCATACAGCCATATTTTTCAACTTGTAACAGTTTAGGGATGGGAATTGGTGTATGGGGGCTATGGGGTACCTGAGTGTTGCCAGTGGTTCCGCTGGGTCTCCCTCCCGCCATCTTTAACATGTCATCAAAAAACAAACAAAAAAGGAAATCAAATGATGAAATGAATGAAAAGGGTAGAATTATATAATGACTGTGGGGAGGATTGACATGACTTTGCAATGGATTGGTCGACCAATCACCTCCTTCCTTGGTTTCTTTCTCAGTGCAACATCCGTATGACGGATAAGTAAGACACAATTCAGTATGCATGAGTGGTTAAACAAACTTCAAAGTTTAACAACTTAGAAACATCCATTTTGAGATTGTGAGAAAGCTCAAGTATGACAAGGCAGACAGTGTTTTTATATTTTTTAAAATTTGGGAGATTGTCTGATGGTGTTAATTAGGGAAATGAAATAAAGACAATGCCAAGGCCAATTCAGTGTGTAATTTACTAAAGCCAAAGAGATAACAAAACTAACTAACAGAAAAATCAAATGAAAAAGTTCTCAACTTTTTTCCCTACTCAGTTTTACGGTTATTTAAGTATTTTTAATAAGAACCAGTAACCCTATATGAGAGTCTTTACATGCTGAATGGAAAACATACTATACATGTGCAGCAAGCATCTAAAGAAGCATTTGTTCCAGTGAGTTGTGATAGACAATTAATAATTAATGACTTTGCTTAAGCAATATATTATATTATATTATATTATATTATATTATATTTCAACAAAAACATGCTGTAATCTAGAAGAGGAATATGTTTTGTTGAACCAGGTAAAATTTTGCTTGTGTATTACAGTCAGTTCCAATTATGTTTGTGTTAAGTCTACTTATTTCCAGCACCCCCTGTACCCTATTAAAAAACAAGAAGAAAAGTACTCACATGAGCCGTGTTATTGTTCTGGCTAGAACGTGACCGTCTTCTGGAGGTGATGCCAATGTTTTCACCTTTTAGCAGCGAGTGCACAACATCATCCAGAAACGTCATCTGAACCATAGAAGGATCCACATTCTGAGGCTCCAAAACCTAAACAGACATAAGTTTCACTTTACAATGCTCATGTCTAAGCCATACCAAATAGTATTTATGTGTTGAGAAGAGCTTGTTTTTTTTACACAAACTAAAACAGCAAGCCGTGTAGTGTTACTATGTGATGTTTTTCACACTGACCACCATGTATCTGTGTGGAAGCAACACATTGCTCTTCAGTTCCAAGAAAAAGTATGTGAGCCCCTTGGAATTACCTGAATTTCTGCATAAATTGGTCATAATATGCAATCTGATATTCGTCTAAGTCAGAGGTCGGCAACCTGTGGATCCAGAGCCATATGTGGCTTTTTCATCCCTCTGCTGTGGCTCCCTGTGGCTTTGGAAAATATATAATGAGCATTTAATTTAAATTGATTTTGTTTTTATTTATTATTGTAATTCAAATTTGAAGGTTGTGGTGATCTTGTTGCATTTGAAAAAAACATGTTAAATATTTTGCAATCAAAATATGTGCCACAACCGCTGATGTGCGACACCTGCTGGCAATGCCATTTATTGAGATTTTACAGACCTGATGCAGACGCTTCGCGCTGAGGTCTGGGGGGAGAGGGGGAAATCACATTAACTAGGTAAAATAGATATCTTAATTGAATATATTATTTGCAAATATATATTTTGCAGTGTTCATTGAAATAGTCTTTTTATTATTTTTATTTTAATTTGTCCTGACAGCGGACAGCAGGCCCCAGTCCACATGATACAACAATGACGGCACATGGACCTAGACAGCTTTTTGGGTTTGCTGCAGGGGGATAATTAAATATTTATTTCATAAATAAGAGGAAGACATGAATAGACATTGAGTATTTTGTCCGAATCCAGCCTCCAACGCCCTGTATTTTTTTTCCACATTTTTTGTTGCATGCATAAATAGAATTTCATTTTGTCAGCAGCAGTTCATTGATTTCATGACTGCGACACATTTGTTCAAGTTTTTTTTACAGACGTAATAAAGGGAAAAAAAGGGAAAAAAAATATATGAAGTGTTATATTTATTTCAGGTGTTTTGTTTTCTGTGGGAAACTGGTCTAAATGGCTCTTTGAGCCTTGAATGTTACAGACCTCTAGTCTAATACATAGCGAGAAGCAGAGTCCGCTTAATACCATACAAAAAACTGATTTCATTAACCACACCATGTAATTATTCACAGGACAGAGAAGAAAAAGTATGTGAACCTTGTGGTTAATGATTTCTCCAAGAGCTAATCTGAATAAGGAGTCAGCCAACCTGGTGTCCAATCAATGAGATGTGTTGATTAAAGCTGCCCTGTCCATTGAAAAACAAAGCAGTTTTGAGTTTGCTATGCTCAAGAGGTATTGCCTGATGTAAACCATGCCTTGCTCAAAAGAGCTCTCAGAAGGCCAACAAAAGATTGTTGACTTGCATAAAGCTGGAAAGGGTGACAAAACCAGCTCTAAAATCCTTGATGTTCATCACTCCACGGTAAGACACGGTGTATGTAAATAGAGAAAGTTCAACACTGTTGCTTCATTCTTTTAAAGATGACTGCAAGACTGCCGTGCAGAATTCTCAGTGAGGTGAGGAAGAATCCTTAAGTTTCCGCAAAAAGACCCACAGAAATCTCTGGTAGATGCCAACATCTGCAAAATGTTCTGTGGACAGATGGAAAAAAAGTTTGGTTGTTTGGTGGGAACACACAACACTATGTGTAGGGGGAGGGAGATGGCATAGCACACTAACAGTTAAATCTCATCCCAACTGTGAAGTATGGTAGAGGATGCATCATGGTTTGGGGTTGCTCTGCTGTTTTGGGCCTGTAAAGACCGCAATCACTACAGAAAAAAATAATTCCCAAAATTTACAGACATTTTGGAGGAGAACTTTTTCTTGTATTTTTTTTTTAAGATGGCGCTGGAAGACACCAGCCTGTTGCAGCAGCTCCTCATATCTTTTACGCTATCTCTTCCGGTGCACTGTGTTTTTTGCAAAGAGCTACCCCTGCCAATACTGAGGAAAATTATAAAATGCAACCGGGAGGAACGTCTCCAAATGAGAAAAGGAGCCGGACTCCCGACAGCATGCATCCCAGTGGAGCTCTGGCGGAGTACCCGCTAGGGGATGAAAGCCGGTGCAAAGGTGAGGGAGCGGACCAAGAGGGACAGGAGATGCAAGCCCTTCCTTCGGTCATCATGGGGAGCGTGAGGTCGCTCACCAACAAAACTGAGTTCCTCTGTCTGCATCGCAGCCAGCGCCGGTGACGTCATCCACTCTGTGATCACGGACCTGCAGTTAGCCCCACCCCAGAACATCAAAGGCCTTCTTAACCAGAATAAGAGCCTTCATGGCTAAGGGCCACCAGACACTCAGGGCCGTCCATGAGGAGCTGAGGAGGAAACTGAGGGAGGCAAAACTCACCTATAAGGAGAAAGTTGAGTTAAGATGGAGCAGAGCAAAACTAAGGAGGTTTGGAGGGAGTTGAGGAAGATGACAGGCTGTGGGAATACCACGTCTGGAGCCAATGGTGGCCCTGATTTAGCTGCAGAGCTAAACCTCTACTTCAATAGATTTGATACTCAAGTAAGCTCTGGGCTCCCTTCTCCATCCTCCTCAGCTCCTCAAACCTCTGCTGTATGCACTGCTCCCCCCTGTCACCACCTTGCACCCCCCACGGCCCCCGCTCACCTCGCCTCACCATCTCCTCCAACCTAGATGCCCTGACTACCTGCCACCCCTTCCCTCACCCATCCATAACTGCCATGGACAACCCCCTTCCTCCACCGCACCACCCCTTTCCACCGAGCATGGACATGGGCACAACCAGTCCCAAACCCCCTGCCCACCAGGAACTTCCACACAGAGCCCCCCTGCCCCCTCCTCCTGCCAAACAGCATCAGCTCTGAAGAAAAGCCCCCCCCTCAACCCGGCTCCCAATCTCCTAAAGCCCAGACACAACCACGGGCGACCCCCCTACCACCACACCATCCCACCCACCCCCCCAAGCACAGACATGGTCACCACCTGCCTCCCCTCTCGCTGCCCACCAGAAGCTTCCACAGACAGCCCCTACTACACCCATGGCAACATTCACATACTCAGAACTTACCCCCCCACCAGCAGTCCCCTCAGTTAGTATGCGCCCAGATCACCCCCCCTTCCCCCTGAACACTCACGCACCCCCCCCCCCACACCTTCTCCCCAACCACAGCCTAACCCTCATCTCCAGCCAGGTGCAGAGGGAGTTCTCCAGGTTGAGGCAGAGAAAACCCACATCAGCGCCAGGGTCCTCAAGGTGTGTGTTGGGCAGCTTTCTGGGGTCTTCCAGCATCTTTTCAACTTTCCCCCTGAGGTTGATGAAGGTGCCTTACCTCTGGAAGACATTCTGCATTGTCCCAGTACCCAAGAAGGAATGTCTAAGTACTCTGAATGACTACATACCGGTGGCACAAACGTCTCATGTTATGAAGTTGTTTGAGAGGCTTGTACTCCAGCACCTGAAAGACCGGCTATCTGCTTCCCTGGACTTCCCTGGATTTCAAACAGGCACCACGTGGGTGTGGAGCATGCAAGCATCTTCCTCAGTCATAGGGCCCTATCCCAACCTGAAGGTGCAGGAAGCACTGTGAAAGTCACCCTCGTTAACTTCTCCAGTGCTCTCAACAGTGTCCAACCCAACCTCCTCAAGGACAAGCTGCTGAGTACACAACTTCACCCTGACATCACCACCTGGATCCTGGACTACCTCACAGGCTGGATGTTAGGGTGGATGGCTGTGTTTCTGAGGTCGTGGCATGGAGTGCCTCAAGTTACTGCGCTATCTCCATTCCTCTTCACCCTCCTTACCTCCGACTTCTGGTACTACTCCGGTTCCTGCCACCTCCAGAAGTTCTCCGATGACTCTTTCATCGTTGGATGCATCAACGACGACGAGGAGTAGAGGTGTGATCACGAGTTTTGTTGAGTGGAGCAACCAGAGCCACCTCCTACCATCTCCAAGATCAGGGAAGTGGTTGTGGACTTCCGGATCCAAGGGTTCACACACTTTTTCCTTTATATTTTTTTAGCGTACTTTATTAATCCCTAGTGGAAAATTCCTTTCTAATTTTGACCCATCATGGATGAACCATGAAGAGTTGGCTGCCATCTAGCAGCACCAGGGGAGCGGTTAGAAGTTCAGTGTCTTGCTTAACAACACTTCGACAGGCTGGGAACCACAAATTGAACCAAGAATGTTCAGACGATTGTTTTACCCCTGCGCCTCGCACACTACTGCGCTGTGAATGCTTACATTTGTTCAAGATATGAAAATGAATGTCTTTGTGGTTTTACTTTAAATAGCCAGTGTTTGTCTATCGTGATTTCAATGATCAGAACACATCTTATAACCAATTTAAACTGAAGTTCAGATAATGCAAAAAGAGGTTCACATACTTTTTCTTGCAACTGTATGATAAGTATGTTTAAAACTAAGGTGTGCTTACACACAAAGCTGAGCATTTATCAAAACTGATGCAAGCTGCAGACATGGTCAAAGCTCAAGTCAAGTCTTATTTTGAATGGGTTCAGACAAATGTCTGAGTTACAGATTTTTTTAAAACCCAAATTATTTGACTACAGTTGAAGCAACTGTATACTCAATTTAGTATCTGAGCCTGGTAAAATAATATAATTTTAGAAAACCAAATGTTACATCAATGTTTTTTTCTTCAACTCAAAACTTTGTGATAAAAGCAATTATTATAAAAGCTTGTTGTGTAACTTTGATGCAACTAAAACACTGAATACAATTAATTGCTTCAACTCAAGAAGTCAACAGAACTGTGGACACCACTGTTGACCATTATAACCTCATATTAAATAACTGCTTACTTTGTAGTATAAGGGTGTGCTGGTTTTATTTTCACCTTCCCAAATGAGGAGCTGTTATGACACAAGAATTGGTAAAATGAGTCCTGCTGTGCCTGAAAATGCAATTAACTGAAAATTGCTAATATTAAATATCCAGACTAATTCTGTAAGTAGTGGTAGCCAATGCCCCTCTAAGCTGCGCAACTGCGCAATTGCGTACTGCTCGCACACTCTCAGCGAACAAGAAAACCTGTGGTGCAGCGCAGCGAGCGCACTGCAAATGAATTAAATATATAGCATTTTTTTCTGTAAAATTTTGCCATGTAACTCAGTGAGTGATGGGTGTCCAGCCAATCATATGATATGATGCAATTACGCTACGCAGCCAATCAGGGCATTGACAGTGCTTGCGTACGTGCTCCACCCATACATGCTATATAACAATAATAACTGGCGGATAATAACATGCTAACCCCTTATCATGGCAAAATGAGTGGGCAGTGAATGTGATACGTCCACTCATCAAACCAAAGTAAAAAAGAAATGTGATTCTTTTAAGTTGGAATGACTGTCTGAGTATGTGCAAATAGAAGAAAAAGCAGTGAAACTTGGTGAGACTTTTTTTTTTTGAGTAAGAAAGGTCTGCTTTGAAAAAAATCCAGCGAAGCTAAAGTAGAAAGTGAGTTTTCTGATGGAAAAACATGGACTAAATGGAAGCTGAATTACCTTAAGCGATACATTAAGCAGAAAAGTCTTATGAATACTGTTGGAATTTCATGAAGACTCAAAATGGGAAAAGGGATTGGTTCATTATTCCGGGGGAGCGCAAACGACCGGGAGAAAAAGAACAACCTGTCACACAAAAAATAAATCTGACCTTGAGGAAGCTACAGCTCTCATTGACAATAATTTACGTGCCATTAAAATGAATGCATCGATGCAGTCAATTGGCCAAATCAGTTATATTAAAAGTAAACTAATGGAAATTGTTGTTGTAATTTGATTCTTTTAATAAGCCATGTAACTAGATCTCAGGTGTGATACTGGTGCGTGGACACAGCATGCACAGTAGTCCTCAGTGTGCTCAGGGAGAGAGTCTGTATGCCCAGACATATGAAAAATTAGAGGGAACATTATCTGGTAGCTAATTTTACCTGCAGGTGGGTTCATATTTATTTATAAATTACATCTGTACTTTTATTGAATTTTAAAATAAGCAGAACCTAACAAGTTTGGATATAACAGAGCCCTGAATGAGTCAACCTGATGATGATTAGCTACGTTCAACTTTATTGTAGCTAAAACTAAGTGGCTTATGTGTGTGTGTGTGTGTGCAAGTGCATGCGAGAGTATACATTTACCTGGTCATTCATAACAACCATGTTTCGACTGAAGAGGTCGTGATGTGTAATAATACCAGTAAACCACTGTGTGGCTGAGTCTTGTCTGTAAACGCGCACACGGTAGCCATTTAACGAATAGGGACCTGGAAACAGCCAGAAATGGGTCACATTAAAACAATTTCTCAGCTTAAATATGTATGACATATTACCCAATGAGTTAACTTCTGTCAACACACACAACAATAGCAGTCCAAGTTTAGAAAAACACAGCTTACCTTGCATAAAAATCTCCTGCACTTTCTGATCTTTGAGCCAGCCCGTTACTTCTTCGTGGAGCTGAGGATTGTCTCTTAATACTGGGTTCTGTCCATCTAATTCATCCTGAAAGACAAAAACAAAATAAGGAACAATCAGAGTTGCAATGTTCAGGTAGTACAGCAACTCAGTTTAAGTTTTCCAAGCGGCTAATCTTCTAAGTGTTATGATGTGAAGTGTAGATATATTGGTCCCCTTGCATAGTACTGTCAATACTGTGTTGTAAAAGCTCTTTTTGTCATCAGCGGCAAAGCAACTAACTATGATATAAATGACATTTATTTACCATTTACCAAGTTTATATAGTTGAACGAATATCTTGGCTTCCAGCTGCTGGTCAATACCAAGACCAATATAGCAGCAGTTACAGCATACAAATTCTCTTTAGCATTACTACCATACTACTGAAGAGAATTTTGAATTTGACTTCTCTTCAAATTCAAGAAAATCCCCATAATCAATAGAAAAAATAAGCACTCTCCCTTTCTTGATGGCTGAATCTACTATCTGATCAATTCATAATATAAAAAAGGAAGTAATTAGCGCCAGGGGTATTCAACTCTAAAGTACCATAAGAAGACTGATAAGTCAGCATTGTCAATAAATTCATCTAAGGACTTAACACGTTACTGCACCTACCATTACAAAAACTAGGTAACAATCATATTGAGCCCCATTCTAAGGCAAGGAGTGAAATAATCACAATGACCATCATCTCTGATTGTTTCTTATCGTGACACATGTTGAATACAAATACAAAATTATTCTAAATGCTGCCCCATGACCTAAAATGACAATATATAGATTATATGACACAAGTGTTAACAAGATAGATCGAACTGCAGACAAGCTAATGTAAATTTACCAAGGACACCAATTTACCCCAGAGCTGTCCAGACCAGATGCCTGAGCCACCTCATTGGACTCCTCTCTATGCAGAGGAGCAGCGACTTAATTCCAAGCCCACTCTGGGTTGGGGAAGAGGACCTGCCCCAAGCGTATGTCTTCAAATATCTTGAGGTCTTGTTCAGGAGTGAGGGAAGGATTGAGTTGGAGATTGACAAGTAGATCGGTACAGCATATGCAGTAATGGGGACTCCGTATCGGTCTGTCGTGGTGAAGAGGGAGCTGAGCCAGAAGGCGAAGCTCTCAATTTACCGGTCGATCTATATTCCTACCCATAGCTATGGTCACGAGCTGTTGGTAGTGACCGAGAGAACGAGACCAATTCACATACAATGTTTGGCAGTGTTCGACCAGAGATACTGCAACAAGTCTAGCTCTGTCAATTTAAATGAATTAAAACTTTTGGACTTGCTGCTCGTCTACACATTCCGAATATTATTGGCGAAAACGAGTCACTCCTAAGGTCATTTCCCAAGGGGTTTTTATCTCCTACAAGGAGTTTAATACACTTTTTTTCCTACAACGAAAATGCATTGTTCATGCTAATTTTATTGATTTCTTCACCCCTTTTGTGGTTCAATGGACCAAGGGTAACTCACTTTTTTTTTTTTTTAATTTTGAAATAAAACACAGAAACAAATAAAATCAAAAAACGATCACTGACAACACGTGACATTTCGAGTGGGGGCATCTGTACAACAGATGGCGCAGATGCTGAATTGTAGCATTCCAACGACAATAGAAAGATTAGCCTTGCTTCAACCGCCTTCATGCCGCTGCTTCCCCTTATGTTCCTATTCACTGGTAAACAAGTCCTCTTTGTGCATCAAAGACTTGGAAAAGTGAGATGGCTCTTTCAGCTAATTGAATTGGCTAGAGTGAAACAGTTTAGCCTGGCATTGCATGTCATAGAGGAGACACAGAGATTATACTATCAACCCATCAACTGCAAAATTAGTTGTCAACTTATAGGGTCACATCTTAAAGCTTCAAACCTGGAGTGTTATTTCATCCATTCATCCATCCATCAATCCATCTTCCCCCACTTATCCAGAGTTGGATCGCGGGGGCAGCAGCTGGAGCAGTTAGGCCCAGACCTCCCTCTCCCCCACCACATGGTCCAGCTCCTCTTGGGAGACCCCAAGGTGTTCCCAGGCCAGCCCAGAGACATAGTCTCCCAAATGTGTCCTGGGTCTTTCCCGTGGTCTCCTCTCAGATTGACAAGTGCGGAACACCTCCCTCGGGAGCCGTCCAGGAGGCATCCTTACCAGATCCCTGAGCCACCTCATCTGGCTCCTCTCTATGCGAAGGAGCAGCGGCTCCACTCCAAGCTAAGCTTCATGCTAATGTTGACACGGAGTGCCCAAAAGCCAGTAATCTTTACAACAACTAAGTGAACATTTTGAAGCACTGCTTTGAGAAGCAGACTATTTTTTGCAAAGCACTCAGGGATGACCACATTGGCATCTGTTCTTTCCAACACAAAAAAAGTTAAATCAAAACAACACTTCATTCTTACTGAGACACATGTGAAGCTATAACTTCAAGTCCCCACAACTGCTTTTCAAACAAGACCCAAAAATGATTGTAGAAAACATTGTCAGGTGTCCCACTGCATGTGAAAAGAAGAAACAGGTTGCAGATGCAGGCATTCATTTGTTGTGTGGCCCTTTTGTGGTGATGAACTGTTTTTTAGCACTTTATATAAAGCAGGACACTCCCTAACTGTAACTAAAGTAAAAATTTTAAAAAAGAACGTGCATATTGTTATCAAATATAAAGTGTGGCAAAAAAGTATTTAGTCAGCCACCAATTGTGCAAGTTCTCCCACTTAAAAAGATGAGAGAGGCCTGTTACTTTCATCATAGGTACACTTCAACTAAGAGACAGAATGTGAAAAAAAATCCCCAAAAAATCACATTGTCTTATTTTTAAAAAAAATATTTGAAAATTGTTATGGAAAATAAGTAGAACGAAAGTTCATCTCAATACTTTGTTGGCAATGACAGAGGTCAAATGCTTTCTGTAATTCTTCACAAGGTTTTCACACACTGTTGCTGGTATCTTGGCCCATTCCTCCATGCAGATCTCCTCTCGAGCAGTGATGTTTTGGGGCTATTGCTGGGCAACACAGATTTTCAACTCCCTCCAAAGATTTTCTAAGGGGTTGAGATCTGGAGACTGGCTAGGCCACTCCAGGACCTTGTAAGCCTTTGTACTGGGCCGCGTTGCCCATGCAGTGTGTTTGGGATTATTGTCATGCTGAAAGAGCCAGCCATGTTTCGTCTTCAGTGCCCTTGGTGATGGAAGGAGGTTTCCACTCAAAATCTTGAGTGGCCCCATTCATTCTTTCCTTCATACAGATCAGTTGTCTTGGTCCCATTGCAGATAAAACAGCCCCAAAGCATGTTTCCACCGCCATGCTTCATAGTAGGTATGGTGTTATTTGGGTGCAACTCAGCATTCTTTCTCCTCCAAACACGACAAGTTGAGTTTTTACCAAAAAGTTCTACTTTGGTTTCATCTGCCAATAGGATATTCTTCCAATCCTCTTCTGGATCCTCCAAATGGTCTCTAGCAAACTTCAGACTTGCCTGGACATGTACTTGCTTAAGCAGGGGGACACATTTGGCACTGCAGGATTTGAGTACCCCGCAGCATAGTGTATTAATGGTAGCTTTTGTTACTTTGGTCCCAGCTCTGTGCAGCTCATTCACTAAGTCTTGCGTGGAGTCCCAGATCGAGGGAGATTATCAGTGGTCTGGTGTGTCTTCCATTTTCTAATAATTGCACCCACAGTTGATTTCTTCACACTAAGCTGCTTACCTATTGCAGATTCAGTCTTCCCAGCCTGGTGCAGGTCTACAATTTTGTTTCTGGTGTCCTTTGACAGCTCTCTAGTCTTGGCCATAGTGGAGTTTGGAGTGTGACTGTTTGAGGTTGTGGACAGGTGTCTTGTACTCTAATAACCAGTTCAAACAGGTGCTATTAATACAGGTAATGTGTGGAGGACTAAGACACCTCTTACAAAATGTGAGAGCCAGAAATCTTGCTTATTGTAGGTGACCAAATACTGTTTTCCACCATACTTTGCAAAAAAGTTCTTCAAAAAATCAGACAATGTGATTTTTCAGAATTTTTTTTCGCATTCTTTCTCTCATAGATGACATGCACAATTGGTGGTTGACTAAATACTTTTTAGCAAAAAAATGCATTGCAAAATAGTTGATGCAACTGCACTTTCATATAGCTAGGACTTCTCTTTCTTTTTTCTTGCACCTTAGCACTTCTGTCACTTTAAAAATCAAACCTAACCATTTCTACCTTGGCATTACTTGTTCTCTGTGACAAAATAATGTATGATTTTTTTGTACATTTGCACTGTGGGTCTTAAAGAAATGCTATATCTATCTGCTGTATGTGTGAATATAAGGCAATATTGACAAGAAAAGTTGACTTTGACTTTGAAGATTACGAGAAACAAGTGCATGTTACGGAATTGGTCTCAATGGCTCTCAGTTTGAATTTAAAAAGGATCATACAAATAAACTTTTATTTAAAACTTTTTTCAGAAGGTGAAGAACCACCAAAAGCCCTACACCAGATTCAATATGGGAAAATTAGACAGAAAGCAAATGATTTTGTGAATAGAAAGAGAAAGCATCAGCACTTCTCTTTACAATTAAGGTACAGATGTAAAAGTAAAAGAAAGATCTTTACTGTCACATTCAGCTGACATAGACCACAACATCAATGAAATTTGACCACTGCATTTTACCCATCATAGATGAACATTGAGCAGAAGGCAGCAACTTCAGTGTCTTGCTCAACAACACTTCCGCAAGCGAGGAGGAGTGCAGGAATTAAACCAGAATGTCAGCTCCCAAGTACAACCACTCAAACCACCTGAGGCACACTGTCCATATCTGAGCCTTCAGGTGGCCAGAGCAGGCCATCCCTGACAGTATAACACGTGATGGAATGTTGATACTTTAGAGTCAGTAATGAGACCCTGAAATCATAATGCAGCCTCTGGGGGGAACTAGCCAGTGGGTATCCAGTCCCTAGATGAATGCAGAGGAAGGGCCTCTGTAGAACTTGTGCCAGGACTAAATATGCGAATCAGACTTCAATATGCCAATGGGACTTTCATAATGGATCGGTCAAGGCCTGAGTCAACAACAACTGCCATTGGTGAAGATAACCAATAGGGTATCCCAAAACTGGGCTACTGCGAGTTGAAAAAGAAGAGGAGGAAGGCGTGTTTGGAATCAGAGAGACCAGAGGAAAGGTAAGAGTCTGGGACTGAAATTAGGGATTTTGAATATTGGGACGATGGGAGAAAAAGCCAGAGAACTGATTGACATGATGTAGAGAAGGAAAGAGGACATTCAATGTATCTAGGAGGAAAGGCAGTGGGTCCTGATGATATACTTGTGGAGTAATGGAAGTGTCTAGGAGAGGTGAGAGTAGTTTCTGCTCAGAGAAAGGATGCCTGAGGAATGGAGACATGTGAGGTGCCCATTTTTGAGAAAAAAGGAGATGTGCAAAATTGCAGTAATTATAGAAGAATAAAGTTGACGAGTCATACAATAAATTATGGGAAACATTAGTCCCAACCTGACTGAGAGCAAAAGTGAGCATTTGTGAGGTTTCATGCTGAGAAAGAGTACTACTGATGCAGTATTTGCTTTAATATTACTGGTGGAGAAGTACAGAGGAGGTCAGAGAGAGCTGCATTGTGCCTTTGTAAATCTAGAAAAAGCATACAACAGGGTGCCGAGAGAGGAGCTCTGGTATTGTATAAGGAAGTCTGGAGTGGCAGAGAAGTATGTTAGACTGGTGCAGGACATGTATGCTAGCTGTGAGACACTGGTACGGTGTGCTGTAGGGGTAACAGAGAAGTTCAAGGTGGAGGTGGGACTCCATCAGGGATCAGCTCTGAGCCCCTTCTTGTTCGCAATGGTGATGGATAGGCTGACAGATGAGGTTAGACAGGAATCCCCATGGACCATGATGTTTTCAGATGACATTGTGATCTGTAGTGAAAGCAGAAAACAGGTAGAGGAAAATCTAGAGAGGTTGAGGTATGCTCTGGAAAGGAGAAGAATGAAAGTTAGTCGCAGCAAGACAGAATATATGTGTGTGAATGAGAGGAACTCGGGTGGAACAGTGAGGCTACAGGGAGTGGAGATCAAGAAGCTGGAGGATTTCAGGTACTTGAGGTCAAAAGTCCAGAGCAACAGAGACTGTTGAAAAGAGGTGAAGAGACGGGTCCAAGCAGATTGGAATGGGTGGAGAAAAGTGTCAGGGGTACGATGTGATAGAAGACTATCGGCCAGAATGAAAGGAAAGGTGTACAAGACAGTGGTGAGACCAGCGATGCTGTATGGCCTAGAAACAGTGACAATGACCAAAAGACAGGAGGCAGAACTAGAGGTTGAAGAGATGAAGATGCTGAGGTTTCTTTGGAAGTGACCAGGATGGATAGGATCAGGAATGAGTCTATCAGAGGAACAGCACATGTTAGATGTTTTGGAGAGAAGGTCAGAGAAGCCAGATTGAGATGGTTCAGTCATGTACAGAGGAGGGATAGTGAATGTATTGGTAGACGGATGCTGGAATTGGAGCTGCCAGGCAAGAGGTCTGGAGGAAGACCAAAGAGAAGATTTATGGACGTAGTGAGAGAGGATATGAAGGCTGTTGGTGTGAGAGAGGAAGATATGGAGAATAGGGTTAGATGGAGAAAGTTGATTCACTGTGGCGACCCCTGAAGGGAAAAGCTGAAAGAAGAAGCAGCTAAGTTATCGATAAACATGTATGTGAATCATGTATAACAAATACACTTTTTTGAAATAGAATGGTCTTACACAGTCTCTCCCCCTTCTCTCTCTCTCTGTGCCAGAGAGCTGTCACCCAGTTGGGGGATCAAGAGATCAGTTTGGCGTGTGATGTGAAGACAACAAATCCAAAACATTCTCAATTATACCTCGATGGCAGACAATGTTAAACATTAAAACCTGGCTGTTCTAGTGTTTCAATAACTGAAAAGTATAATATGCAATCATCCAGACACTAAATGAACCATAAGATTAAGCCAACCACTAAACAAGGCTTGTGCTAAATACCAGCTGCATCAACTGTGAGTTTATCTTTTTTATAATATTTTTCAAATAAAGCTTTTGATGGAGATCACATCCAACTAGAGACCATTTGAGCAAACACATTAACAAATAACACATTGACACCTGGTCCTGAACTATCAGGAACTAGGAACTATGAAGACTATCAATTAAAAGACAGGGAACTTGTAAGCTGGCATCTTCATTTGCTCGGAGCTTCACAGAGACATGGCTGTGCAGATCTCTACTGGCAGGCTTCTAACTCTTCAGAGCGGAGTACAACACGGAACTTTCTGGCAAAAAGAAAGCTGGGGGTTTGTGCTTTTACACCAACAACAGCTAGTACAACAACATGACAGTGATCCAAAAACACTTTTCTCCAGATCTGGAATCTTTTCTTCATTAATTGCAAAGCATTTTATTCCCCTCTGGAGTTTGCCTAATTAATCCTGGTCGGTGTTTACATTCCACCTCAGGAAAACATGCTGGAGACACAGCGCACGCTTTACGACCAGATATTGAGTGTGAAGCAGATAAACCCTGACTCTCTAGTTATTGTTCTTGGTGACTCTAACAAGGCAAACCTCACCCACGAACTCCCAAAAGAGTAGTATAAAAGCCCAACCAGAGAGGAAAACATTCTGGATCGCTGTTACATCACAGTAAGCATTGTTTATCATGCCATCCTTTGAGCTGCACTGGGACTCTGACCATGTCATGATCCACCTGATTCCCGCATGCAGGCAGAAATTAAAACTCTGGAAATCTGGAAATCAAAGAAGTGAAGCTGTGATGGACCACCAGGCATGTTTGGACGGCACTGGCTGGGATGTTTTCCAGGTCTGCATTAATCCAGCAATCTGGATGAGTACACAGAGGCCGTGACATCATAAATCAGCTTCCATTATATACAAGGGCAAATTAAAATCATGACAAGCCCTTGTTCACAGCAAAACTCAGAAAGTTGATGTCAGAGAAGGAACACTGTTCAGGTGTGAGGACAGAGTCATATTCAAGCAGGCTAAGTACAGATTTAGCCTGTGCCAGGATGCCGTTTGTAGATTTCGTCTCTACCTTCAACACAATTATCCCAGCTCTTCATGGACAAGCTCTTCATACAGACCATGCCAGACTCCACTAGTAGGTATATCACAGACTGTCTGTCTAACTGGAGGCTGGGAAAACATGTGTTTCCCAGACCATCAGCACTACCAGACCATCAGCACTAGCTCTCCCAAACGCTGGTACCTTATCCCTCTACTCTTCTCCTACTACACCAACAGCTGCATCTCCAGTCATCAGTCTATTGGCGGATGTTATCACCCTCATTGGACCCATCTTATGCTCCTTCAGTCCTCCTGCAGGTGGGAGATTGACCACTTGGTGACCTGGTTCAGTCAGAAATACTTGTGAGCTAAATGCTCTGAAGGCTGTGGAAATGGTCGTAGGCTTCAGGAAGAAGCCAGCCCAACCCACCCCATTCACTCTGTGAGACTTCCCAGCTGGCGATGAGGAGTCCTGCTGCTTCCTCGGAACAATCATCTCCCAGGAGCTTGATGGGAGCTGAACATCAATTCTATCATCAGCAAAGTGCAGCAGAGGATGTTCTTCCTGAGGCAGTTAACGAAGTTTAAACCTACAATAGACGATGATGGTACACTTCTACACCTCCACAACCAAGTCCACCCTCACCTCCTCCATCACCATCTGGTATGCTGCGACCACGGTCAAAAATAAGGGTAGATTGTAGCATATCATCTGTTCTGTTGATGTGCCCAGTTCCTTGTGTTTGAAAAAATAATCGGCGAATAAAGTCTTTCTGATTCTGGTTCAAGTGAAGGTAGAGTGTTATTCATGTGCGATTACCTGATAGGGCTGGTAGGCTGCATGGTCAGACAGGAAGTCCAGCTGTCGATCTAATAAGAATTCCACTGCTGTAACTGATGACAATAGGTTCTTCCCCACCACTTGCTTAAATGCCTGCACAGACACACAACTCAATCAATAACATCATACAGAGTAGTAACACATTTTATTAATATATTTTGATGACTTTCTGTGGCTAAATTTGGAAACTCCAAATGTGTGTGTGTGTGTGTTTATATATATATATATATATATATATATATATGTTACACTATATCACACTGTATCACACACACACACAGTATATATATATATATAATCCAATAATATTAAATGGATAATAATAAGAAGATTGACATAATAATACGATTAGAAATTAAGAAGAAAGAATGCCATGAGTTACACATCTCATAAACCCATATCTTCCATTCATGACATGACAAATATCAAATGTTGAAGCTGAGACATATTGCCATTTCAAGGAAAATAGTAGCTTATTTTGAATTTGATGGCATCTATCCATCTCAAAAAAGTTGGACCAGATTGATGTCCACCACTGTGTAGCATCCCCTCCTCTCTTAACAACTGTCTGTAAATGTCGGGGAAGAACAGATCCCTGTCGCTGGACTTTTAACACAAGAATGCTGTCCCATTCTTGTCTGGCGCAGGACTGTAGCTGCTCAACAGTACAAGGCTTTTGTTGCCAGAGTTTTCATTTGATGATCCGCCAAATGTTTTCTTTTGGTGAAAGGTCTGGAATGCAACCAGGCCAGTTAAGCACCCTGACTCTTCTGTGTTGGATGCTTTAAGTGGTTTAGCACTGCCTTGCTGAAATAAGCAAGGCCTTCCCTGGAAGAGACCGGAGCATGTGTTGCTTTATAATCTCTATGTACTTTTCAGCATTAATGGTGCCAGTCTTGGTAAGCTATGAATAAGCATGAATGGCGCCCCATACAATTAAAGACACAGGTTTTCAAAACATGGGTGGTCCCTTAACTCTTTAGTCTGCAGGACACAGCGTCCATGACTTACAAAAGTACAGCAGTAGTACCTTGACTTACAAGTTTACTTCGTTCTGTGAAACACAATGAATCTATCTGAGCCCCACTGTTTTTGTTATATGTTTTTAAATAAGAAAACTGTACTAAAAAATACATAATAAGAAAGAATATAAAGAATATAGCCTTGGGGGCCCACAAGCCAGTGTCTTTCTAAGCTGGTAGCAAAACTGAATAAATGCAAAAGGTTGCATCAGGAAGGCATCTGGTGTAAAACCTTTGCCAAAAACAAATTTGTGATCTAATACTGGATAGGTTAAGGCCCGGGTTAACAACAACTGCCATCAGTGCTAATAACCTACAGGAAAGAGAGGAGGAAGGTGTGTTTGGAAGGAAAGAGACAAGAGGAAAGCAAGAGTGGGACTGAGAGTGGGGATTTTGAATATTGGGACGATGGCAGAAAAGGCTAGAGTTGGATGACATGATGCAGAGAAGGAAGGAGGACATACAATGTGTCCAGGTGACGAGGTGGAAAGGTAGCAAGGCTAGAAGATTAGGTTCAGGTTTTAAGTTGTACTATCATGGCATTGATAGTAAAAGAAATTGAGTAGACGTTATCATGAAGAAGGAGTTTGTTAATAATGTGAGTTAGAAAGTGATGGGCGGGTTTGATATCCTGGATAGGAACATAGATGGAGAGATGGTTGAAGACTATTCAAAAAGGATGGAAATGGTTGTAGTGAAAACTTTTTCCAGAAAAGGCAGGAACATAGGGTAACTCATAAAAGAGTGGAGGTAGGAGCACACAGGTAGACTACATCTTGTATATAATGTAACCTGAAGAAGATCAGTGACCGCAAAGTAGCGGTAGGTGAGAGTGTAGCTAGGCAGCATAATATAGAACATGTATGTGGGCTGCGAGATAGTGGTTAGTTGTGCTGTAGGTGTACAAGATGGGCAAGCTGATAGATGAGATTAGACAGGAATCTCCATGGGCCATGGTGATTGCAGAAGACATTGTGATCCGTAGTGAGAGCTGAGAACAGGTGGGGGAAAATCTGGCGAGCTTGAGGTATGCCCTTGAAAGGAGAGGAATGAAGGTTAGTCACAGTGAGAAAGAATAAATGATATATGTGTGTGAATGAGAGACCCAAGTGGAACCATGAGTGAAGATAAAGAAGGTGGAAGATTTAAAATACTTCAACAGTCAACAGTCCAGAACAATGTAGAGTGTGATACTCTTTTATCACATATTAACCTGATACATTGTTCCACCCATTCCAACTTGCTTGAACTTGTTTCTTCTTCACCTCTTTTCCAGACAGAATGAAAGGATAGGTGTACAGAACAGTGGTTAGACCAGTGATACTGTATAGTTTGGTGACAGTAAAGAAAAGGCAAAAAGCAAACACAAGACAGTTGTGAGACCAGCGATGCTGTACAGCCTAGATATATTTACAATGACGAAAAGACAGGCGGCAAGGCTCAGAGGTCACAGAGATGAAGATGCTAAGGTTCTCTTTGGGTGTGACGATGATGGACAGGATCAGGAATAAGTATATCAAGAGGATAACACATGTTAGATGTTTTGGAGAGAAGGTCAGAGAAGCCAGACTGAGATGGTTTGATCATGTACAGAGGAGGGATAGTGAATATATTTGTAGGAGGATGCTGGGGTTGGAATTGCCACGCAGGAGGTCTACAGGAAGACCAAATAGAAAATTTATGGATGTAGTGAAAAAGGACATCAAGTTAGTCGGTGTGAGAGAAGAGAATAGAGAGTTAGATTGAGGAGGTTGATTCTCTGTGGCGACCCCTTAAGGGAGTAGCTAAGAGGACAAGAAGGAGAATAAAAGAGAATCTAAGGAAATAAACTGGTTTTATGAAAATGATTTACCTTGAAGATTGGATGGAAATGCCATTGGTGGCAGAGGAAGTTGGTTTCATGCTCTGTCACTCAAGTTAACTTACTTGCTGCGCATTTAAGGCTTGGAAAGCAACCATAGGTTAAGCCTCTTTTTCCAGGACATAAAGAAAATCTTTTGTTTGTTTAAAACAAAGTTGTGCCAAGAACAATAAAGGTCTGCACAAACCACCACCTAAAAGACTAAGGCAAGGTTACATGTTTGATTCAGTGCCATGATACACCCTCTACTGCTCGGCAGCAGCATCCTGTCATTCATAATCTATGATTTTTCACATCACAGTTAACACTGTAATCCAATCATGACATTGTGGCGGGCACAAAGGGCCGTGGTCTCTCACCCCACGGGACTGACGGTCGGGGTGCACATTGGTGACCCCGAACTGAGCATGTCTGAATCAGGTGAAGTTTGCGAATGAACTTTATTTACGGCGCCCCATCCAGCTCAGCCGGACCTGACCGTCACGGCCGTCAGACTGCCAGAGTTTTGGCAGAGCGCCCCGGCCGCTTGGTTCAGACACGCGGAGGCGAGGTCGTCGCGGCGCTGGACCAACAGACCACGAAACGGGCCATGGAGCTGTTGTGCAACCCTCCGCAGCAGAGCAGGTATCCCGCGTTAAAGGAGTTCCTACTCCGGAGGTACTGTCCGCTACGGAGCGGGCGGACAGGCTATTTCCATGTCCGGCTTGGGAAAAGGGTCTGCCGTGGATCTTATGGAGAACATGTTGTCGCTGCTGGGATCCGACGATGGCGGGTTCCTTTTTCTACATGTTTTTCTGCGTCAACTGCCGGCTCCTGCGCGCGCGATCCTGGCGAACTCCTGATGTTTAGCCGCCGGAGACTACCGCGGCTTGGCAGAGGACGCTGACCGCATCTTGCTAATTTCCAGAACATTCGTTGTCCAGAGTGCGACTCCGGAGCCCTTGCGGACGACTCGTGACGACGAGGATGCAACCAGGGGCAGCAGACCGCTGTTGAGTGCTGCGAACGGGTCCGCCATTGACACCTTCAGTTCACGGTTGTTGTCAGTTTGCTTTGACAAAGTGGGAGTTTGTGATTATAGCAATCACGACCCCCATTGTCGGCACGGACTTTCTGTGCGCCAACGCCCTGTGAGTGGACGTCGCAAACCGCCGCTTTATTGACGCATTGTCTTTTGCCACCTATCCCTGCGAGACAGAGCAGTTTGGGCCATGTGCACGCGCCAATTTTTTGGTTTCAGGGATGTTTATCATCGGTTGTTGGCGGATTTTCCATTGCTGACAACGCCCACATTTTCCACTGGTTCATTGAGACACAGAGAGGACATTTTGGTAGCCAGCCCGTCGGCCAATCGGCACCTGGAGCACCTAACTCAGGTTTTCTGCCGCCTAGCCAACCATGGCCTAATTATCAACCCGGCTAAGTGTCAGTTTGGTCTTTTGTCGATCGATTTCTTAGGGCACCGCATTTCACCGCAGGGCGCAGTTCCGTTGCCATCGAAGGTGCAGGCGGTGATTGATTTCCCGGGTCTGGCGTCTGTCAAAGCGCTGCAGGAGTTCTTAGGCATGGTCAATTTTTACAACCGTTTCCTCCCTCGTGCTGCTCACCTCCTTCGGCCACTGTATGAAGCTTTGCGTTCCCGATGTGCAAAAGACGAGGTTGACTGGACTCCGGAACGGGTTCAGGCTTTTGACGGTGCTAAGCACGCCCTGGTGAATGCGGCCCTCCTCATCCATCCCACGCCCATGGCGCCGATAGCATTGACAACTGATGCATCTGATGTGGCAGAGGGGGCTGTGGTCAAACAGTGGGTGGCAGATACCTGGCAGCCGCTTGCCTTCTTTAGCTGCAAACTGAGGGCCGGCAGCGACATCTTGCAGCTATTTCCGAGTTCACTACGGACATTAGGCATGTGGCTAGGAAGGTCAACCCTGAAGCAGATTGCTTGTCACGAGTTCTCGTCTGTCCTGTGCAGGTCGCGATCGATTTTGCAGCTATGGCCACCAACCAGCCCAGTGACACGGATGTCCTCGCCCAGCGGTCGTCGAGTACGGGTCTCGTGCTGGATGATGTGGCTGTTCAGGAAGTTAGCCCTGCCCTTCTCTGCAATGTCTCTACTGGCCGGCCCCGACCGGTGGTCCCTGAGGTTTGGCGGCGTCAGGGTTTCATCAGTGCATCAGTGAAACTTCTGTGCGCCAAGTTTGTCTGGCCCGGCATTCGTAGGGATGTGAAGGAGTGGGCTGCTGCCTGTGTGGCATGCCAGCGCGCCAAGGTTCACCCCTTGCGCCGTTCCCGATTCTGGCCAGGCGTTTTGACCATGTCCATGTTGACCTAATGGGCCCTCTACCCCCTTCAAAGGGTTTTACCCACCTACTCAACATTGTGGATAGGACTACTAGGTGACCGGAGGTGGTCCCGTTGTCCTCCACGGCTGCTGCGGACGTGTCTCGAGCATTTCTGTCTTCTTTGGTTGCCCGTTTTGGTACCCAATCAGATATTACTTCGGACAGGGGTCCGTAGTTCGTGTCGTCACTATGGTCGGCATTGGCTGGGTCTTTGGGGACGTGCACCGTACGACGGCGTACCACCCGTAGGCTAACGGCTTGTGCGAGAGGTTTCACCGGTCCCTGAAGGCGCCGTTGCAGGCTGCGCTCTCAGGCCACAATTGGGTGGACCGTTTGCCATGGGTCTTGCTAGGGTTACGCTCAGCTCCCAAGGATGACCTCGATGCCTCCCCTGCTGAGCTGGTGCTCGGTCAGCCATTACGTGTGCCAGGAGAGTTTTTGCCTGAGAGGTCTGCTCCACTTTACCCGCCGTTTGCACCCCTAGCTTTGCGTTTTCTGGGCCCGGCCCACCACTGTTTATAACGGTCTTTTGTGCCAGCGGAGCTCATGTCGGCTCTTTTCGTGTTCGTTAGGCATGATGCTCACCGCTCGCCACTGCAATCCCCATATGATTGGCCGTTTCGGGTGCTTGAGGCAAGCACCAAGAGTTTTGTTTAGACATGGGCGGGCAAAGGGAGCGCGTCACGCTAGATCGGTTGAAACTGGCACACAGGACGGTAGGTGAAGATGTGTCCCCTTTCCAGGTACCCCGCCAGGGCTGCCCCCTGTCCAAGCCTGCGTCAACGCCCCTGCAAACCAAATGTCCGGCGCCTCCTGTTGTTGTGACCGAGGGACGTCGGAACCATTTCGGCAGACTCATCAGGACTCCCATGCGGGGCTAGTTGTGCTTCCTGAGTCCCTTCTGGGTGTTCGGGGGGGCGGGTGGCAGACACATAAGGGCATGGTCTCTCACCCCACGGGGCTAACAGTCGGGGAGCGTGGTTAAGCCAGGGATATTTAGATGATCCCAGATGTTCAAGTTCCAGTTGTATTTTGTTGGTGTTTCAAATTAAAGAACCAAACTCCTCCAAGCCTCCGCCATTATTTCATTGTTGAAACACCACAATATATTTGTTCTTATGACAATTTGGAGATTCTACAAATGAAAGACTCAGGCCACCAACTATGTAACAATAGTCATTGTTACATAGTTGCACCTTAGTTGCACAATAATGTCATGAAACCACACGATAACATTGTTGATACAGCTCAAAAACCAGACCCTAAACCTCATGCAGTCCTTGACATATGCAGTCAAGGAAAGGACATAAATAAAGCACGGATGATATGCGGAAATACAAGGTTTACAATACAAAGTTTGACTTGGTTTGACAAACAGAATGTGCTTTGGAGTTTGCAATGCATCAATTCTTTGCAACCCACCAAAACAAAACAAAAAGGGCAAAATCATGCACAACAGAGCAGGTTGAGCAAGAGAGCAACAGTAGTGGAAGGAAAAATCACCAAACGAAATAATGTCTCACCAAGTGTAACTTAAATGATGAGAGCAGACATTTCCAACAATCTGAACTATTCATCCAAATTTATATACCTCCTTTACTTAAGAATTTTAAATACAACACTTAAAAATCGTCATGGCTCTAAGACTAATCTGCAATCCAACATTGTGCGACAAACTGTAAAACTGCAAAACATACAAAATGAAATTCACACCAAATTTAACTGTTAAATCTATGTTTTTTTTATACAATGGTTATATTTCAAGGGAAGATTAACAGGAATGGTTGAAAATACATATATTTTATTGCTTTTAATTCAATTACCCTGCAGTCATGGTATATGTCAATGCTACAGGCATGCTTCCGCCTTTATATTCAACAATACTTCTCCAAGTGAAGTAACACATATGATGGATGATGGAACATTAACCAATAGCATTATACACAAACCATGATGAAAAACAGAACTTGCCTCTAAAATAGGGGCACTTTGGATATTAGGTGATTGTTTAGATTTAAAGCAATCTGAAACCAGTGAGTAAGCAGGACTTAGCAAAATACCGCACTGGCAATTTTTTTGCCAGAATTAACAAACAAAATGAAATATAGGATTTTATTTTACAAATAGGGTATGATATAGCCAATATCAGGATGGATGATTTTTTGACGTGGCACAACCTCACCTAAACTGATTCATTGATGTCTGACACATAAAAACTCTGATCACACTCACAGTGTCACAGTGCAAATCGTTCATCTGTATAATAATTTAAAATGTAAACTATAACCTGAAAATTATGAGAGTGCAAAGAATTTTACACACTAAAAAATAGTCAAGGAAAAAATGACAATATATGTATATATATATGTTGTCCTAGATCAGTGAGTAAGACTATTTGCAAAGAGCATTGGAGCCATGTTTATAAATTTCTGCTTTGAATCAATGGCAGTCCCCATCCATTCCCAAATCTTGCGCATGGGCGGGCGCACTCACTCACACACACACACGCACGCACGCACGCACGCATGCACGCACACCACTCAACTGCAATTGGGTCACATCTGCCATTGTGCAAAGAAAAAGCATTCTATCACTGCATGCTCCCAGAGGGACAGTGAGAGAGTACACACAACCACTTACTGTCAAAACTAACAGAACTGGACCCCTGCATTGATAAAAATGCAATAAGAATCAGCATTGTCTTAATAAGCAACATCTAGACAGGACAAAAAATTCTATTTGAACAAAAAAAAACGCCTTGTTTGTTTTTGTGGTGTGTTGCAAGTGCAAAATGCACACAAGCGTTGTCATCTCGCAGACCCTTATCAGATGAACGTCAGGAAGTAAAAAGTGCCAGTTTCATCATGAGAATGTTAATTGAGTAGAACTACATAGACACAATAACACAGTAATACAAAAGGACAAAAGGAGCGAAATGCCACCTCTATGTAACTTTCAACCTTACTTACATTTAACCAAATTGTTCTGAGGGTCTTTTTTTCTTTTTTTTTAATTGAGAGAAACCTGAGTTGGGGATGACATGCAGGCTCAATCTTTTGATTCCAGGTAGGAGTGGGTTTAGCAGAGCTAAATGTTTGTAATGTGATAATAAATGTGCAGAGTGGGCTGAGAGAAGGTAATCGAATAAAGGATGAGTCATCAACTTATATTGGACATTGCTGCAAAAAGGGTTTCAATGGAAAATTGATAATACAAGTTTTTCTATGCAAATGTAATTACAGTTTATATGTTCTCCTTAAGTAAAAATTAAGTGATTTAAAATATACACAATTTCCTCACATTAAACTGATGTTGAGGTATGTTACTTGCAGATTTAAACCCCGATCAAATCACACACTAGAATCTTGACACATTTCAGTTTCTGCAAGGCTCAAACTATGTCTGGTATTTTCACTATATCTAGTGTAGCTTGAGGTTTAAAAAGGGCATGGACGAGTGCTCCATTAAATTTGCTACAAACAATCTTGAGCTTACCTGCAGACTGAAACAGACTAGTTAGAAAGTAACTCTTTCTGAACTCTTACTGTAAAAGTAACTCTTTCTGACAACCTAAATACGAATGTTTATATCAAAGTACAGGAGGTGTTGATAAAGACCTTCTTGGTTTACTATATTATTTCAACTCAATCAATTGCACTAAATGAAAAAAAAAAAATGTGACTCTATAACAAAAATTTACTGAAAATTTCAAACATTGCTATGGAGTTTCTCAGCCATCTAGGTCATGGTTAATCCTCGTCAAAATTCAAGTGTTTCATCTCCAATGAAAATAATTCGACCAGGTTTAAACACTTGGTTCCATATGTTAACTTATTTTGGCAAATCTTGAAACTACCTAACAGCACAGTGACTTACTAATTCTCGTAAATATTTTTGCTAAAATTCCTTTTTATTGAGGAATTAACTGTTGACCAGTATTTTAGCTCCCTCCTTGTGAATTAACTGTTCTAGCGGTCTAGAGGTTGACTTCCAATTACTGTCAGTCCTTTTTAGGGGTATCATCATTTCTGTCCAAGCCATATTCACTGGGTGTTTTTTCTTTTTTTTTCTAATTATTCTGTTTACAGACAATTCCAAGTGCATTTTATTTTCTGTAATTACTTTATAAATCTATTACTTTTATCAATTGCTAGTTATTTCAGTCAGCATTGTGTACTTTTATTTTCCACGTCTGTATTTATAATTAAGCTCCATGACATGTGATTTCTTGTGATCAGAAATAAACAATTTCTATTCTATTATTAAGCTTGCTTTATTTGATAATCAAATAATCAAATAAGTGGACAGGTTCTGAAAATCTCTCAGAATCTCTGTAGGTACAAAACACATTTCTCTATCGATTTGCTTTACGTGCATTTTAAATGTAAATCAAGGTGTAATGATCAATAGAATTATGAATGAAATACATTACTGGCTTCCCATGTCTGAATGTTCCCCTTTGTGTTTCTATTACTTTGATTAGTTGCTCCCAGCACCAGAGATATGCTCATCTCTGGATTCTCCATCAGCAACCATTGTGATCCTTTCTAGTAAAATTGACTTTGACCATTAACACTCTGATGCTCTTATTTTAGGTGATGGAAAACAAACCTTCAACACACCTTTGTGTTGGACTGATAGGTAAAAATGGTATACAAATGAAAGCAGTCACATAGAATAGAAAGTCAAAAGTTTATATAATAAAGAACAATTACACTCAATTAAGTTTGCTGTGACAGAAGGCTTGTGCACAACATTGGTGATCACAACTTGTGCTTTAGCGATCAATGATGCTTTGCATCATTTTATTGCACCATCGTCCGAAATCGGCAGCAAACCACTGGACAAACCATACCAACTGTGGGTCTGTGTCAACAAACCCCTCTTGGACAAAAAACTGTGGCAGTCCATAACAAACTCTAGTATATTTTACGTTCTCTGATTATTACAGACTGCATCACATTACATTTCATCCTGGTTTTTGAAAATAACACAATCTACAAACCAGTTATTACAAAGCAGGAGTTGATAAAGCTGTGGTACATTATATCATTAGTTTTAAACAATCAGGTAGATTGCAATATGATGGCAATAACAACTTCAATTACAATTTCACATACACACAAATCCATAGTCTACATTTAAAAAAAGGTATATGTTAAGGGCACTAGTTTCTATTCTAGGAATGTGATCATGCTCCCAGTACAAAACTGATTTTGAAACTATTGACAGTAAGAAGAAAGATTGTACATCAGCGGAGAAGAGAAACTGTAACATTACCTCATATTCATCTGTCTCTCGGAAGTGTCAGAGAAATTGTTTGGAAGAAAAATCCTTGTAAAGCATACATATAAACATCAAGCTTTAAAATTAAGCGGAGGAAGAACGGGATGGAATCAAACAAAGGAGGAAAGACAATAAATTAGACAGAGGTAGAGTGAGAAAGACAGCTGGCTGAGAGAAAGACAAGGCTGAGAAGAGACTGAGCTACAGAGCCGACATTTTAACTGCCGGTGACGGGGGACGGGGGCAGGGCAGGCCGGCAATTATTTTCCATTCTGGTTCCTCCCTTGCTTTCATTTTTTTTAATGCCTCTCAACTCTCTTGCCTATGTGTCTAGCCTTGTCATCTGCTCTACATACTTTACTTATACCCCAATCAATAGGATTTCAGCATGTTGTATCAATATTGCATTGCTCTAAAAAATAAAGACTTAAACACTCTATTAGTTTAGTAGAATTAATATATCGGAAAAAGAAAGAGCTTAAACTTAATGATGATTGGCTAGAGAGTTAAGAGATACTGTATTCGAGCACGAATGGAACTGTACATGAAGTCTTGACCACAGAAAAAGCAATCATTTATATCTTACCTACAGTTTATAGATCATAGAACTTATCCTGGAGTTTGAGCAAAAACGAGCTTTTCATGGCAGGACGTTGATGCTTCTTTGTTTCAATGTGATCATCATTATGAAGACATGCCAGCTCCCGGTGAGGTTTACAAGTGAGAAACAAAGCCCTTAATGGAAAAGTCCTAATAGGATGACAGCTGATGAGATAGAGCAAGTTATGGGATAGTGAGAAAATACTGCTAGTACATTCAGGGGACACACAAATTTGTGATATGGGGCATTTACTGTATTTAGACTTCCCATATTGATATGACCAAAAGACAGCAGGCAGAACTAGAGGTTGCAGAGATGAAGATGTTGAGGCTCTCTTTGGGAGTGACCAGGATGGATAGGATCAGGAATGAGTCTATCAGAGAAACAGCACATGTTAGATGTTTTGGAGAGAAGGTCAGAGAAGCCAGACTGAGATGGTTCGGTCATGTACAGAGGAGAGATAGAGGGGTAGACGGATGCTAGAATTGGAGCTGCCAGGCAAGAGGTCTTGAGGAAGACCAAAGAGAAGGTTTATGGACGTAGTGAGAGAGGATATGAAGGTAGTTGGTGTGAGAGAGGAGGATACAGAGAATAGGGTTAGATGGAGAAAGTTGACTCGCTGTAGCAGCCCCTGACGGGAAAAGCCGGAAGAAGAAAAAGAAGAAGAAGAAGAAGACGAAGAAGACGAAGAAGAAGACGAAGAAGAAGAAGACGAAGACGAAGACGAAGACGAAGAAGATATTGATAAAGCTTGGATCTGCATGCTTCTGCTGTCAGTGTGGGAGTCTTTAGGTGGCTACTCTGATGCCAGAGGGTTTTAAATCTTAAAAATGATGGGCATATTAATGATTTCTCTCATATTTCATAGGGAAAGGAACAAAATAAACCAATTTAATTTCGTTTTTACACATAAGATTTTCACTAGGAGTTGGGAGCACATCTATTTTGTGTCTCTTGCAGAGATATTCAGTATTGATAACAGTCACCCCAAGATCACTGCTTGTTAGTGTCAAGATCTGCTAGCCCCTAAGCCCTATTAGCATGTCTGTCAGCACCCTTGATAACACATACTCAGATAATCAGATACTCTCAGGACCATTATATGTACAATCACCACTTTTGGCCTACCATTTTAATCCACTACTCCATCGTCACGATGCATTTTCAAGAGTAGCAGGACCAATAGACCATGTCTCTGTATTTTGCCTAAACCTTGGACATGCTTACATAAAAAAAACTTTGAATTACACAGAATAAACAGCAGGAAAATGTATCCTCTAGTGACAGCATTATTATGTTGTGAAAGAGATGTTAACTTAAGTTGAGGTGCAGCTCTACATACTCTGAGTGTGTGTTGTGACTATATATGCATGCGTCTGTCACCCACTTGAGAAGTTTTAAATCAGATGTCAAGAAATGTTTTACAGATCACCAAACACATGATCTTTTAATGTGAGTGTCCTTTAAGTTACTTGGGCATGAAACTTTCTGATTATGTTTCTTTGATCTTGCCTGCAATATAATACAGCCTAGGGGGGGTTGTGTTTTAGAACACAAGAGAACCTTCAATGTCATTATAAATGTTTACAGCGTATAATGAAAACTTGGGGTGGCATCTCTGTTAATCTTTAACGAGGAACAATAGGGGAAGCAGTTATAAATAACTACAAGTTCCAATTTATATTTCTAAATCTTCTGGTTATAGCTCTCCAATTAAAATGAGTGTACGGTCTCTTGTGCAATCACCCTGTATGCTAACTTAACTAACACACAACTGCCGGGAAGTATTTAAATGTCACTAATGCATCCACTCTTCAGGCATGCTGGTGATACTATAGCATGACACACTGTTGCACATAAAATCCATCAAGGTATGTAGGAGGAAATAAAGCCAATCTCAATGGCTGCCAGAGTAGGTTAGCTGCATGTGTTCGAAAACAAAAGGATTTAGTGAGACAGTTTAATCAAAAATAAGTCAGCAATGGCTTGAGGGACAAAAAAAACACAATATATAAAACATATATGTTCCAAGACTAGATACTATTTGCAGATTGATTAGAAATGTGTCCAACCTATTACACACATATGCTTCAACTTATTTGCAGTGCAAGCAAAAGGAAAAAATAATCAAATACAGTGCACTTAACACAACTTATATTTTTCTAAATTTAACAAACTTGTCTTATATGATTGACTGAATTTTGACACATCTGTTTCGAACTAGAAATGTGTATCTCCTTGCAGTCAAACTGCAAATGGGATAAAGCTACAGTTAGACACAAACCTGCTCAATGGTACCACAGACAATGCAAGTAAGCTGTTTCTTTAGCAGACACATGAGGATCTCAGCCAAAAATTGAAAATTGTAGGAATGAGAATTGTGATACAGTTGGCCTCCAAAACTCATTATTATATTAGTTCATCTGATTTATAATGGCCAATTCTTGTACTTGCTTTTAGGAAGTGTGCTGCTAGTTTGGCAGGCTGAAGCCAAAAAGGTAAGATGTAATTTGCACTGCAAACACACTGTGATCCACAGGAGGTTGGAGATTACATTGTCCCAGCTCCATCTGCTGGGGTGGGTGTGTGGTGGTGGTAGGAGGTTTAGAAAGACAGCGGGTGGGGGAGGGGGTCGCACTGACCCAATTTCAACTGCAAACCCTATTTCACACAGTTAACTGGGTCCCTTCCAAGCTGCTTGAGGTGCTCAGGAACACACCAGATACTCCTAAGCAACACAGACTGGTAGGTAATTTTACTTTTATTGTAATGCTTCTAAAAGACATGCTGCTGAGTGTCTCACTCACACACGCACGGAAGCTCACTCACTCACTCACTCACTCACTCACTCACTCACTCACTCACTCACTCACTCACTCACTCACTCACTCACTCACTCACTCACACTAGAACAGAGAGGACAGAAGTAGGAATCGCAGCTCAGCAGTCACGTGTTGACTCGCACACATTCATACATTTTGTTAGTATTAAATTCAATACTACAACCTTCTCCATCTAACCTGATTGTATCCTCCACTCTCACACCAACCCCTGAGCTACCCCCAGCAAAAATATTCACCTCAGACAACTGCTGCCCGCCTTTCACCGAATTATGACCTTCCCATCACATGTGATTTAACTGCGTTGATGCCTATTGTGCAAAGTTCTTTTTTCTTTTTTTTTTTTTGCACACACATTAAAGTGCCCCATCTGGTTTTCTGCCGGCAGGCTTCAACTAGCCTCAGAACAGTCCTTCACTCAGCTTTTGTTAAAAATTCCACCTTTATATTTTCCAAACACAAAACCACTCTCCACTCTTTCAATATGCTCAACATCCAGTGTTGTACATTGATGCCCATGAGACCAGTGACCTCAAACAATACTCAATTAAACGATTACGTCTGTCAATCATCACCGATCATCACACCATTCCAATCAAAAAATGATCTATCTAGCCTCATCAAACTAAATTATGAAAAACAATGTTTTTTTCCCCATCAGGAGTATTTAAGTATTTAATGCCTCTAGACATCCTTCTGTGTGCTATTTAAGGCCTTAATGTTTGCAAAATCTATTTAAAGATATTCAATGACCTGCAGAAGACCCTGAAGAGACCCTGAAGATTAATTTGCTGTAGTGGCCCCTGAAAGGAAAAGAAGAATGTGTATATATAATATTAATATTCTTAAGGACACAAGAGGCAGTGCCTCTCCCCCTTCAAGACCATTAGATAGGGGGGTGGTTTATGTCCCGGTGGTTTCCGGAACAGTGTGTTCCTTTGTCCGTTTGGTTAAGGTGCTGGGGAATAAAGTTTGAACTGTCCTTCATCTCTGTTATCTCTCCTCATCCTGCTACGTAGGTGATCCCATATTGAACATGTCTGACTCGGATGAAGTGTGTGAATCCACTTTGGCGTCCCACATCTCACACGCCAGCCATTTTTCAAAGCCTGTAAAGCTTCTGGAGTCTTCTAGTCTTCCACCCGGTCTTCTAGTACCAGCAAGGTGAAGCACTTTTTCACATGTCTGAAATTTACATGGATGACTCCAGACACTTTTTGGTTGTTGAGGCACTGGACCAGCAGTCTACACAGCATGCCATTCAGCTTTTGAGCGACCCCCGCAACATGGTAGATACGTCTACCCTCAAAGGAAGTACAGTCTGTCAACACCAGAGAGGGCAGATAGACTTCTCTCCCTGCCAGGTTTGAGCGACGGGAACGGCCATGGACCTCATAGACAACATTTTATCTCTGCTGGGATCAGATAAAGGATGTTAACTATTCCTGCACATCATCCTGTGCCAACTCCTGTGTCTGGTGCACACAACTTTGGCAAACTCCTGGTACCAGACAATTCATCGCCAAGATTGTGGTGTCAGAGTCCCTGCAGACAGCGCCAGGAGATGCGAATCCAGACGTGGTGGCTAGAGTGACTGCCCGGAGACAATGCAGGAGTGGCCTCTGCTTTTTCGACTACTGGTTTGCCACTACGCCCTCATTTCAGGTGCCAGGAAATTGCAAGGTCAGTGGTGGAGTAGGAGCTGTGGACACTGGCAGAAGAGCTGTCTCTCTCTGACTAGAGCAGACATACAGACTAAAGGTGGTGGCCCGCAACAGAGCACAGCTAATGGCATTGATGTTTAAAGTGACAATTGGTTAAATTAAGTTACATGGCACACTGTGGTAACACATGCAGCAAACTACCAAAAGGATAAGATGATGTATTCATGGATTTCTGGGCAACCAGTGACTTCAAGGAAAGGCTCGATGGCAACCAGGGAAGTTCGGTGACTCTGGAGAGACAGATGACCCCAGGAAAGACAAGCATGGGTGACTGAGGCCAGCAGTGTCAGGCACAGTGTTTGCAAGAAGGCACCAATTCAAGTTAAGAATGAAAACATTGAAGTCTCCCCGAGTCTCTCAAGGGGGACTGGGATGGGGTTGGGGACACAATCAGTTATAGCCAGGAATGAATCATGGGCTAAGAGATGGCTCAACAAAACAATATTGATGGGGAAGATATTGGCACCAATGACACCAAGGAATGGTACCAACTAGACCAAGACCTCGACGATATGCTGGAACACAGATGAAAAGGAATAGCCGAGCAGAAAGTCAATACTCTCACAACAATAACATATAATCTGGCAAGAGAGGGCTAGGGAATGGAAGAAAAGAAGAGTAATATCAAAATCACACACCAGCCATGCAGAAGAAAAAGAGAAAGTTCACGAGGTAAATTGCTGGGAGAAGCAAAGTCCAGATTGCTGACTCGTTAACCCAGCAAACCCAGGTGTCAATGGTGTAGAAAAGCCTAGAAAAGAGGTCGACAGCTATGAAACTTCCTGGATGGAAGTTGTAGGGGAGGTGAAGAAGGCTAGAACAAGACCTGCACCCAGGTTCAGCAGTATACCTTACAAGGTATATAAGAAATGCCACATGCTCAGTGAAGTGTTTAGAGTTATTATAAAGGACCTGGAAAAAGGACACCATTCCATCATGCTAGAAGAGGACTGAAGGCTCTCTTGTGCTGAAAGAAGAGGGCACTACAATCAATCGATCAATTCCAGAAAATATCACTCTTCAGTGTTGAAGGCAAAATTTACTTTTTTTGTACAGGCAAAAGTATGACCTCAGTAAGTGGTTTGATAAGTCACGTTCCGACAAGAACAAAATCACCAGTACAGAGAGGCAGACTAAGGAGAAGCTAAGGCAATTTGAAAAATCAGGGCTCTCTGGAATGTTCAAGGCTTGGCTTTTCCAACATGTATTGCTTCCAAGACTCATGTGACGGCTAACCTGGAGGTATTATAATAAATGAAAGTATTATAATAAATACCGCCAGAAATACAACAAATACCTCCAGGATTGTTGTGGATTCCTTCAAGTTTCACATGAGTTGGCCTATATATAAGATCTGGTCAGCTCCTACTTCCCCTATCATCTGAAGCAGAGGAGTTCAAGGTGGTGAAGTACAGACCCCTATTAAGATACAGAGAATCCCAGGAGGTACGAGTCAGACATACTAGTGTCAATACCAGATCAGGATGCAAGTGGGCAGCCAATACATCTGTTGCCCAGACTGAGAGGATGTTTAGGTTACATGACATCATTGTGATGACATGCGGATGGAGACAGGGCCTTGGAACCTCACATTACCAACAGTGGGACAAGGTAGCACCCAAGAAAACTCAGGAGAGGCAAAGAAGAACATTCTCACTGAACTTACAGTTCCATGGGAGGATACGATCAAGCCTTTTGAAGAAAGAGGTCAAAATACCAGGACCATTTAGAGTACTGCAGGGGAAAAGGTTGGGGGGAGTTGCCACTCCAGTTAATACGACAATAGATTCACTTAGTTGAGCCAATCAAATGTTTACCCTGCACGACCGGTGCATCAGAGCAGAGAGGAAGAGACAGAGAAGACTGTATGGCTTTTTTCAAAAGGCAGAAGTTTGATGAGGGCAAATATTGCTTTAAAGATGAATGGATGGAGAAATATATGTGCATTCTTCCAGCACTGAACACTGAAACATTATTTGAGGGGAAACAAAAACATGAGATCAACAAATCACAATGTCAACTTCAACAACAGCTGGAAAATCAGAAATAGTGGCAGATAATGTACCATTACAGATTGATGAGCTATTTAGAGTGCACAATGCATATCTTTAGCCATTGGCAAGTCTACAGATGTTACTGGGGACCTGTTGGGTGTAATACCACTTGAAACACACACAAGAGGAGAGAACATATGTACAGTAATAAAAGAGATACTGAGAAAGAGGGACAGATCTGAGGCAAGTTATCTTTGACACTACGGATTGTGCCCCTGCCATGGTGGGAAAAGGGAGGGGGCCTGTGCTCCAGACAAAAGAGGAAAAGCCAGATCTTATTGCCTACCACATTCTTTTCCACCAGGCTGTTCTGTGTGCCACTCTATATGAACATTTTGCTGAAGTAACGAACACAGTGATGAAACCCATCAACCGCTTTGCCTCCCAGTTGGTGGCTAGTGGCTGAGAAAAGGCAATGTACTAGGATGTTTCTGGTCTATTTGAAAAGAAATACCAGCTTTCTTAGAGCAGGTCAAGAGTCAGAGACCAACACAATTTTCACTTTTTCTACAAAAAGAGCACAAAAATGAATATTGTTGCTTTTTTGGTTGACATAGCATCACATCTTAACAAGCTCAATTTAAAGCTGCAGGAGCAGAACAATTCAGTTGCTGATTAGTTGACAGCTGTTCGCTCTTTTCAGAGGAAGCTGGGCACTTTCAAAGATCTTGAAGGAGATTGTGAACACTTCACAAAACTGCAGGAACAGATTCAGGGTAAGATCTGATGTTAACTAGAGATCTGCTTCTCTGATGTTAACTTCATAAATAAGCTGATTGGAAACTTCAGTTCAAGGTTCAACAGCTCCCTTGTGCAGAGGCTCTTCCTGCTAATCCAGAATCCTTTCCTCATCAAGAAGTCAGAGGATTTTGTAATGACACAGTGACACAGACATTCAAGGTGGCAATGCAGCTTGAGCTCATTGATCTGGTAGAAAGTGCAGAGGCATTTTGAGGCACATGACCCTGCTACTACTCTGGCTACTATGTCTGACAGTGTGTTGCATTGTCAAAAACTAGCACAGTTCTCGGCTCACCACCAAACATCATTAAAACTGCACGTTGATAGAATAAAATAAGAATAGAATAGAACTTTACTAATCCCAAAGGAAATTCTTTTGCTGGAAGGCTCCAACATTAACTCACTCCATTCTAACCAAGATTTAAATTTTTGGCAGGGTACTAAAATGCCCACTTCCCTCATTAAGAAAAGTTAAAGAAAAATAATTTATCCGTAAAACAGACACTTTTTTATTATTGTTTCTGAAGATGTTGACTTTTTTTTACTTAAAAAGTAGGCTTTCATTATTTTCTATGCTAGGACCTCTATAATTTAAGAAAAAAAAGAGAGAAAGGTTTAGTCAAGGCTATGTTTGCACCTGCTCAATCATAAAAGACTAACATTTTATTGATTTTTTAAGTTTATTTTACTATGAGTTCCTATTTTCCTTCATCTGAAAGAAAGACTCAATTTATTTGCCTGGGACTACTTTTATTTATGGTAAAAAAAAAGCTAGCCATTTATGATACAGAGCTTTGTGCTCTGAAAACTGGCAATATATATCGTTGAAACAATATGGGGACATAGGGTACGTCGGCTATAAGACACAAGCTGGACTTTGGTCTGGACCTTTTTCTTGGAGGAAATTTTGTGATTGGACCGAAATGGCTTTCAATTGAACCCCTAGTATATCTGTACCCTAATCTATACCTCTAAAATTGAAGCAATTTATTCATGAAATCTGCTTCATCTTGTTCAATTAATATGTTTTTCCTAAAGTCCAAACAGAACTGATTTCCTTGTATCAACTTTTCATTCATTCATTATCTGCCAGTCATCCTGCACCCAAAATTCCAAACTCTGTAACTGTACTGGTAACACTCACAAAGACAGAGTGAAATCATCATGCAGATGACACAGCCTTGCAGGTCCAATAGTGATCACTTCTATCTTGGCTCAGATCAGAGAAGGGAATTTCCTGATAACCAGCTCTTAAAAGCAGCCAGAGAGGTACTAATAGATTATGCGTGTCATATTCATCTGTGGTTACAGGCATGTTAGCTACAGATCATCTGCATAGCAATGAAAGTTGTTTTCTAATTTCTATTCTAATCATAATTTATCCTTCATTCTTCCCCCGTTCTCTGGTATTAACCCATCATGGATGACCATGAGCAGTAGGCTGCCATCGAATAGGGAAGCAGTTAGAGAGTCAGTGTCTTGCTCATCAACACTTCGACTCAAGGAGGAGCCAGGAATCAAACCAGGAATGTTCAGTTTGAAAGACAATTGCTCTACCTAATGCCACGCCGCCCAGGCTAAGGCCAGTAAAATGATTTCCAGGTCAACTTTTAAGAGAATTGTCATTGATACTGGGTCATTTACTACTTTTCAATGGTGCAGTAATTTTGATTTAACTGACTCACTATTTTTTTTACAAAATGTTTGTTAACAGTTTACAACAGTTTTGTGATATTTTTCAATCATGATGGATGCATCACAGTGGCTTGTTAGACAGAAATTTATGAGAAGTCTCAAAGTAAAATATGTGAGAAAATAAACAATTCTCTGTGACATTGTGCTTTTTCATTAAGCTTTTTTCCCCGAATCTGCATTCTCAATGGCAGAGAAATAATTAATGGCTGAAAACATTGTGACATGTGCCGTCACAAGTATGATGAAAACAGCTTCAACGTGGACCAAACTGAGACATACTCAAACAAAAGAGACACAGCACATTGACAATGCCAAACTCAAATAATTTACTTGTAGCAATGAAAATGCCAAATGAGAAAGAACAGGACAAACACTTTCAGCTCAAAAACATGATTCACTCTCAATTGGTCAACAAAAAGAAAAAAATCTTACCAGGGCAGGCCACTGTACATGTTTAGCCTTGGCTCCCTGTAACAGGCCTCCTGCTCCTCCACCTGCTCCTCCTCCACCAGATCCCTCTTTCCTCTTGGCCCAGACCAGCTGGTGCTCCAGCAGAAACAGCTGGAAATCCTCATAGACCTTTACCCACTCCCTCTTGTCCCACTCCTGGTCATCGAACTCCACGTATACCTAGATACAGACACACATATACACCACTGTCAGTAAAACCGCTTGGAGTAAAAGTTTGAAGATTACAGCTTTGTATGTCATAAGGAGATCCTGATGAAATCAAAGTCCTAGGGGCCCAGAGTAAAAACAACGCCATTGGTGCTGATAATCTATAGGGTACCTGTGGATATTGGCCCATTGTGGGTTGAAAAAAGAGAAGAGGATAGCATGTCTGTAGGTAGAGAGTAAAGAGGAAAAGCAAGAGTGCAGAACTGAGAGCAGAGACTTTGATTGTTTGGACTCTGACAGGAAAAGCTAGTTGGTTGACATGATGCATGGGAGAACGGTGGATATACTCTGTGTCCAGGTGACCAGGTGGAGATGTTGCAAGGCTAAAAGTTTAGGATTTAAGCCACAGAGTATGTATGGAAAAAAAAAAAACTGATTGGGAATAACCTGGAAGGAGGAATCTATTAAGAATGTTCTGTAGTTAGAAAGGGTGTCAGTTGGAGTGATGAGTGTAAGGTTCAAAATGGAAGGTATGATGCTTAATATAGTTACTAGTTAAGTAGAAGTAGAAGTAGTAGAGGTAAAAGAAGTACGATTCTAATCTGATGATTCTTAAATTCCTTAGTGAGTTAGAAAATCCCCAGATATTCTTGTGGTAATTGTGAGAGAGGGTAATAGGTGCAGACTTCAGTTGACATGATGAGATGTTCTGCACGCAACAGACGTGATGAGGACATGATGGGCAGTTTTGGAGTTGAGGACAAGAACACATAGGGCAGGTACCAGTAGACTTCACAAGAAGCGTTATGATCGCTATAATGAATTCTATCTTCCCAAAATGGAAGGAACATAAGGTAATTCCTGAGTGTTGGTGGGAGGGCACAGGTGGACAACAACTTGTATCAATGACACAATATGAAGATCAGTGACTGCAAAGTGGTGGTAGGTGAGAGTGTAGCCAGACTGCATAGCACAGTAGTGTGTGGGATGACAAATGGCATGGCAGATGAGGAGGATAGGGGTAGAGCAGAGGACAAAGTGGTGGAAGCTGAGAAGGGAAGAGTGTGTGGCTTCAGGAAGAGGTTATGATAGGCTCAGGGTAGTCAGTAGGAACTGCTGGGTGTCTGGAGTTAGTAATCAGGGAGACAGGCAGGAGAATATTTGGTGTGTCATGTTGAAGAAAAGGAGATAAGGAGACCTGATGTGAAATGGGGACATGCAGGAGTGTTTACATAGAAAAGGGTTAGATAAAAAGTGGGACACTGAGAAGACTGAAGAGAGTAGACAGAAGTACAGGAAAATGCAGCATACGTTGAAGGTCAATGTAGCAAAGCCAGAACAATGCCATATAATAGCAAAGATGTTAGGTTGAACTATAAGGAGGGGATACACTGGTTTATATACTTTGGCAAAAAAGACAGATAGAAGGGAAGGATGTGCAGCAAGTTGTGGTGAGTAAATATGAAGAGGGAAATGTATTAACATGTGCCAGAAATGTGAGGGGAAAATGGAAAGAGCACTATGAAAAGTTGAATGAGGGATAAACAAAGAGGCATGAGGGGGACCATTGTGAACCACAAAGAACAGCTTTGGAAAGGGGAAGTGAGGAGGGTATTGAAGAGAACGAACAGTGGAAAGGCAGGTTGTCCTGATGATATGTGCCTAGGAGGGCTGGCAGGTTTTTCCTTTTAACTTTGTCATTCAAAAGGGATTTTTAACCCTCATATTATGTTAAGGGTCAATTTGACCCATTGGGTCAATGGGTGAAATGGGTCAAATTGACCCTTAACATAATATGAGGGTTAAGAGTGAGACCATTTCTGAGGAATAGACAAGAAACGTGCTGTTGCCAAGCTTTAGAGTAGAAGTAGAAGAGCAGATGAACAACTAAAATGTGTAGAGTTGTGGCAACTATAGAAGAATAAAGTTAATGAACCACACAATGAAGTTATGGGAGAGAGTAGTAGAAACTATACTGAGAGCAGAGGTTAGCATTTGTTAGCAGCAGTATGATTACATGAAAAGTAGAGTGAGAAAGAGCACTATAAATGTAATATTTGCTTCAAGAATTACCATAGAGAAGTAGAGAGAAGGTCAAAGGAAGCTGCATTGTACCTTGTAGATTGAGAAAAAAACATGACAGGGTGCCATGATATGAACTGGGGTACCGTCTGAGGAAGTATGTTACAGTGATGTAGGACATGTATGAGAGCTGTAAGACAATGGTCACATGTATGGTAGTTTTGATAGAGGTCAAGGTGGATGTGAGACAATATCAGGGTACAGCTCTGAACCTCTTTGGGTTTGCAGTGGTGATGGACAGGCTGACAGATGAGGTATGAAAGGAATCTCCATGGACAATGATATTAGCAGATGACCTAGTGATCTATAGTGAGACCAGAGGGCATGTAGAGGAAAATCTGGAGAGGTAAATGTATGCCCTGGAAAGGAGCAGAAAAAGGTATGGTACATTTCATAAATTTCAAGTGTAAATTATAGGGGCAAAAGTAAAAGGTTCAGTGGTCCACTGTCCCTTTGGATGAATAAAATCAGCATTCTGTGCCCTTCTGCACAAGGCTTAAGGCTTTGCAGAGCTGTGCTAAAGATGAAAAAAGTATATAATGTATGTAAAAACATAAAAACATGTGAAGCCAATATCATCTAGCTGGTGTGTGTGCCCCATCATGAATATATTGGTAAAGGTTTCTGCAATTGGAACTGCCAGACAGGAGGCAAAGAGGAAGGATAAGGAAGAGATTTATGGCGGGAGTGAAAGAGTACATGGAGTTAGTTTGTGTGTGAAAAGAAGATGAATACTGAAAAACTACATTCTGTGTGTGTGTGTGTGTGTGTGTGTGTGTGTGTGTGTGTGTGTGTGTGTGTTATGGAAGCATATAGGTATCATAATTCAAATTAAAATGCAGGAGCAGAATGCATTTTCATTTCAGAATGTGGCAGTATAACTAAAATGAGTATTTATTAATCCTAACTGCATTTTCATTTTCTTCTTTCTGACTACTCAATCTGTGACATAATCCAAATGTTAGAGCAAACTACATTTAAGATTTAATTTTCAAATAACACCCTGGAAGATTGCTATCAAATTTTGATTGGAAATGTCATACTTTAAAATTGAAATGCATTTGCAGAAATGCTTTTCTATTTCCAGAATGTAGCAGCATATTTTAACTCATTACTGAATTGAGTAATAAGTAATCCAAACTGCCTATTTGTTTCCTTCTTGAGGTCGTAAATTTAACGAAACAATTAAAAAGAAAATGACAAGAATGCTGCTGTCTCATTTTCATGTCCTGGAGCACAAAAAAAATAAATGAAATTAGCCCGTGACTGACCTCAGAGGATTATAGAGAGCTTGGCTGAATACTCAGCACTCAGAGACACCATTATCATCGACGTTACCCAAGCTAGCCTCTTTTCTTCTGGAGGAAGAAAATAAAAACGAAGTTTGGATTACTTATTGTTCATTTTAGTTTTGAGTCAAAATATGCTGCCTGATTCTGAAAACGACAAAGCATTCTGCTAATGCATTTTAATTTGAAATGATACCTATACGCTTCCATAGTGTGTGAGCTCATTGGTGAATTCATCAACCAATGAAATTTTACATTACTGCATCTTCAATGCATCAGCAAGACAGATCATTCGGTGCGTATCTCCTCAATCACCCCCCCATATCCCACAATGCTCTGCAGCAATGAACTGAGAAATCTCTCAAAGATAGCTATGTCACTCAATATTTCTTTGTTACAGTTCCTGCAGTCTCTTCTTTGCATTGTTCCATCTTCCTCCACCTCTGTCTCTATATTTCCATCTCCACCGGCTATCAATCCATCACGCCTTTGTTTGTGTGGTGTTTGTGTTAGTCATCTAAAAGCACAATCACCTAATCCATCAATGTCATATTTTAACAGCCACCACCTTTTAATTAAGGCCAAATAACAAAGGCTCACCTGTGTCTGTCAGCTCATCTCCTTCTTTACCATGACAGACCAATGCAGAGTCCACGTTACTGCTGATGTTACAGAGATCTGCATGCCGATCTCCTGCTCAATTCCATTCTTTCCTTACTTGAGACAAGACCCTGAGATATTTGAACTTCTTCACCTGGACCAGACCTCATCCCTCAGCTTAAGAGGGCACACCACCTTTTTCTAGTGGCGGACCAAGGCCTCAGATTTGGACGTACTGATTTTCATGCAGGTTGCTGCACATTCAGCTGTTTCAGTGAGAGCTTGAGATTGGATGAAGCCAAGAGAACCAAATCATATGGAAAAAGGAATCCTAAATCCATCATACAGGATCCCATCAGTCCTTTGGTCATGCCTAGCAATTTTTGTGCTCAAATTTTACATAAACATAATCAGTGAAAAAAGGTAGGCCTGGTAGAGTCAAACCCCCGCCAGTAATAAACTCAATTTATGGCTGGCAATACTGACACTGGTCGCACCGGTGGTGCAATGCCATTGACTATTTAACCCCTTAGGAGCAACACCTTAAAATCTTCTCTCACATAACAGGAAACCTATGAAGCAAGCCAGCACTGGAGTAAGATGTTCAAATTTACTTGCTCTGGTCAAATCACATACTGCATTCTTAACCATTTGAAAACCTTAGAATTCACCTTTGGCAACCTGGATAAAAGGACATTATAATAATCCAACGCCAATCCCACAAATACATAGATTAAGATCCCTGCATTGTTGAAAATCAAGGCAGGTCTGATCTGACCACTGATTCTAAGATGGAAAAAGGTGACTGTGGTGACCTTTTTGATAAAAAAACACATTAAAATTGTCAAAATACAACCTGAGGACAGCGTGGGCCGGTGTCTCCCTGAGCCAGCCTCGGGGGGCACGGGCCAGTGGCTCCCTGAGTAGGTCCCAAGCCCAGATAAATGCAGAGAGTTGCGTCAAGAAGGGCATCCGGTGCAAAACTTTTGCCACAACCAAACATGCAAATCAAACACAATAACCAGATCATACCGAATCAGTCGAGGCCCGGGTTAAAAACGACCGGCATTGGTACGGATGACCTATAGGGAACCAATGGAAACTGGGCTACTGTAGGTCAAATAAGGAGAGGTGGAAGGCGTGTTAGGAAACAGAGAGAGAAGAGGAAAGGCAAGAGTCTGAGACTGAGCATAGGGACGTTGAATATTGGGACTATGACAGGAAAAGGTAAAGTTGGTCAACATGCCGCAGAGAAGAAAAGTGGATATACTATGTATCAAGGAGACCAGGTGGAAAGGTAGTAAGGCTAGAAGCTTAGGAGCAGGCTTTAAGTTGCACTATCATGGTACTGACAAGAGAAATGGAATAGGAATTATCTTGAAGGAGGAGTTTGTTTGGAACATTCTGGAGGTGAAAAGAATGTCAGATAGACTTATGAGTCTGAAACTTGAAAATGAAGGTGTGATGCTCAATGTTGTTAGTGGCTATGCCCCGCAGGTGGGATTCGAGTTTAAGGAGAAGTTCTGGAATGACCTAGATGAAGTGATGCAGAATATCCCCAGAGATGAGTGAGTAGTAATTGGTGCAGACTTCCATGGACATGTTGATGAAGGCAATAGAGGATGAAGAAGTGATGAGCAAATTTTGTATACAGGTTAGGAACACAGAGGTACAGGTGGTGGTAGATTTTGCAAAAAGGATGGAAGTGGATGTAGTGCACACCTTCATCCAGAAAAGACAGGAACATAGGGTAACTTATAAGAGCGGAGATAGGAGCATGCAGGTAGACTACATCTTGTATAGACAAGGTAACCTGACAGAGATCAGTGACCGCAAAGTAGTTGTCGTGAGAGTGTAGCCACACAGCATAGGCTGGTGGTTTGGAGTATGGCTCTGGTGACAAGGAAGATCAAGAGGACAAAGGCAGAGCAGAGGACAAAGTGGTGGACGATGAAAAGCGCAGCGTGTTGTATTGCTTTCAGGGAGAAGTTGAGAAAGGGTCTGGGTGGTCAAGGACATCTTCCAGAAAATTTGACAACTACAGCTAATGTTATCAGGCAGACAGGTGGCAGAGTAGTTGGTATAGTTTAAATCATTCCAGCCTTTCTGAATCCCGACAGGATGATGTCCTTGCTCTGATAGAGAGGCTTTTGTGTTGCATGAAGCGGTAACACCAGGAAGGTCCTCCCGCAAAGTCATTTATATTCATCTCCTTGGCAACTACCTGGGTGTGAAGACGCAACTGTGCTGTTGACAAGCCTCTCCCGGCAGCACGTTGTTCAAGCACCCATGTGTGAACTCGTTCCTCTAGCAGTGGCCACCTAGCTTTTAGCCCTCGATTAGCTTTTTTAGTTGTCTTCATTTCAGTAAGAGTAACCTCCGCTTTTCTGCTGCTCAATTGCAGTTTTCGGCTGCATATTTCACTACTTCCGGCTTGTTATCTGTGGAATATGATTTTCTTTTCGGTGCCATTTTTGTTCAGCCCTTCTCAGTTGTTTTTATAAGTTACCGCAAATGTTGAAATGATCAATTTTCATCGGTACAGAAGTCGCTGGTAGCATCTTTTTTCACAACGCACTTCTGCCATGATCCGCCCCCGCTCAATTTTGATTGGTTGGCGTGTCTGTGCGACGATAGCTGATATATTAGAGACATACACACAGACACAGACAGACATATATCAGGGCAAGAGAGCTCAATAATTTCACACATAAGTCCCTCCAAAGTATAAGTCGCACCCCCAGCCAAACTATGAAAAAAACTGCCACTTATGGTCTGAAAAATACAGTAGCATTTTTCCTCACTTCCGGATTCCACTGTGTGTTTCTCAGTCTATTGTCCTAGGGTTGTTGAACTTTTAAACTAATTTATACATTACACCTTGTGGTCTGCTTTTGAAAAATTGGCATTTGTTTGTCTTTAACATTTCATTTTATTACGCTCGTCGATGGGTCACTTTTGTTGACTATACGTTGTTTACTTCGGCTGACAACTTTAGTGTATTGACTACCGATTGCCTCTCACTCTTTCTATTGTTCTTTTGCCAGATGTTTATTTATTCTTCATTTCATGAGTGGCTGGGTGACAGCTCAAAGGAGGTGTGGTCCAAAGGAAAAGCCTATGGTTCAACCCCAACCCAAAATTTCAAATGTCTAAGTTTGGTTCTCCCTGCTCATCAACATGAAACGTGGTTGTGTGAAGGAAAATACAGAAGCTTAAATTGGTCCGATCCTCCTAGTAATAAAAATACTCACATTCCCCTGACATTTTGGTCAAGGAGACAAAGTGGCTGCGATCTTCCACTCAGATTTTTTAATCAGTCCCCAAAAGAAAACTCAATTATAGCTCTTTTGAAATCCCCCCCATTTATCTCTCACAACCAACCCAGAAAAAAACAACAGCCTCATCAAAATTTACCAAACTCCTAGCCTATACTCGGAACACATTATTGCTGGAATTTTAATATTCATGTACACTGATGGTGACAGCCTCGTTGCGGCATTCAAATTATTGTTGGACAAAATAGGCTTCCATCAGTGAGTGCATAACCTGATATATGGTATTGAAATACCACAATTATTGTTCCACCTGCAGAATCACATTTTATCAGGCGATTTTTTGATAACTTTTGAATTTATATTACAGGATAACGCACAAGTATATACATTTACCTAAACAAGACATTTATCAGATGCTGTTGTGGTGAAATTAATGGTATGATTCCATCAGTCCAAGATTTAGATAATATCTTCACAGAACAGATGACTTGCTGACAAACTGGTTTGGCGACAAATCGCTCCCGAAAAAAAAAACAAAAAAAAACTTGATCTAGAGGTTTAGGCTAACTATAGACCCATTTCTAATCTCACATTACTCCATTACTCTCTAAGATTCTTGAGAGTGATCGCCAATCATGTAACTCATTTAACACCGATTATGTTAATGTATTCTGGCTTCAAATTGCATCATAGCACTGAAACAGCATTGGTCAAAGTTCCTAACAACTTTTTACTTGCATTAGATAAGGGGTTTATCTCTGTTCTGTCCTTTTAGATCTCAGTGTTGGATTTGATATGATTGATAATCAAATTTGACTTAAAAGGCTGAAATGTTTGATAGGCATAAGTAACTGCACCTAAATGACATATCTTCTGTGTGCACCAAACCAAGGTGTTTCTGCAAGATTCTCTGCTTTGACCAATACTTCTTACCCTGTATGTGCTTCCTCTATACAGTATTATTAATGACATCCAGTTATATCTATAACTGAAGCCAGATAAATCCAGTGGATAAGGACATAAAAATCTGACTACCAATTTTTTTGTTGCTTACCTCCGACAAAACCATACCTTCTCTGGATGGTGTCACATTAGCCTCCAGCACTACTTCTAAAAGATTTGTCATTTAGCTCCCACACTGCCTTCTTTCACTTTCATAGTATCACAAAAATCTGGTATGTTCTATCTCAAAAATATGCAGAAAAACTAATTCATGCTTTTGTTTAACTATCTGCTGTCGGACTTAGTCGTTTAAGACTCTACAGCTCATTCAGAATGCTGCTGCATGTAGCCTACTGAGAACTAATCTGAGGGATCATGTCTCCCGAATATTGGCTTCTCTGAATTTGAAATTATTCTCCCTACCTATAAAGCCCTACATAGCCAGCATGCTGTATCTTAAAGAACAATTAGAAGCCTACCCCCCAGTCAGATCCCTACACTCCCAGGTTGCAGGGCTACTTGTGATCCTTAGGGTCTCTAAACGCAGAAGAGGGGCTAGATTATTCAGTTATGAAGCTCCTCTTTTGTGGAACCATACTCCAGTTTAAATGTTGGGGGGGGGTAGATATTCTCTCGTTTCAGAATAGGCTTAATGGGATCCTGCCTGGTAGGACTAATAAGCAATATGAGCCTTACTGTTTGTCTCATAATAGAATGTGTCGTTAAAAAAAGGACCAAGAATTGTAATCACAATTATTAACACAAACTAGCTGCTGATAGAGCTTATGGTGCTGCTAGTTTTAAATAGACACTAAACCCATATGTAATGCCTACAGTTTTCTTACAAGCATACAAAAGGTCCTCTAGAAAAGCGTGAAGCCCACTCAAAGACAGGTCACAGGCAGGAGGCGTTAGATGTTTTCCTACAAGGATGTCAACAACCCTCTACTGCAGAAGCAGCATCTGATGATGAAAGACCTGCAATCACTGACGAAGCTGACAACCTGGTCAGTTGACAGAGTGGTCTGTCAGTCTACAGTAAATAGCCGATAACAAAAGACAAGCTCTCTCTCTGTTGGCATAGCAACGCAGTTTCTGCACGCGCAACAGCAACTTTTGCTTCTTTGCATGTTTGTTCATCTTCATTTTAAAGCTCATTTTGACAACTGTGTTCAACATTACCCTCTTCATTCACATCTCTCTTGGGTTCAAATGGGAAGGATTGCACAGATGACATGTTTTTGCACCGTAGGGTAAAATGAATGGGTTCGAGCCAGGTCAACCTCATGAACTTAGACAGTGATGACGTAAACAACAATGACAGCCTGCAAATGAAAGTTTTTTTAAATTTTAAACAAACTACGATATCTTGAGAGATTTTATTATCAAATTTATGTAACTGGTATAGATATTGATCAAACAGAACCAGGGGTCGACAACCCTTAACCCCTAAAGAGCCATTTGGACCCGGTTTCCTCAGAAAAGAAAAGACTGGAAGCCGCTTACTTTTTGACGTCTAAAATAAAGGTACCACTGTATATATTGCTTTTTATAGTTAAACTTAATACAGCTTTCGGAGCGTGTAGCGAAGCCTTGACCTGAATTTTAAAAATAAATCAGGAAAAAAAAAATCACTGGGTCAGTAAACAATGAAAAATAAATATTTGCAAAATATCTTCAAAAATATTTATGTTACCTGGTTTATGGGACTTCTGCTCCTGAACTTCTGCGCACAGCTGGGACTTTACCTGCTGGCGGGTATACCGGCTTCCTCGAGCATGACGTTAATTTGAGCGGCGAAAAATAATAAATATAATTTTATTTAATATTTCAAGATCACAATAATCTTCCAACTTAGAACTGAAAGTAAAAAAGGGCTTAACACAAATGAAAAAGACTTCAATCAAATATTTAAAATTTATTTTCCCAAGCCACTCGGAGCCGCAGTGTAAAGATCAAAGAGCCGCATGCGGCTCCGGAGCCGTGGGTTGCCGACCCCTGAACAGGACAATAATGTCTTGGTAACCCGGGATACCTTTTAGGCCTTTCTGTTTGAAAAACCTAATATTTAGGGTCTAACATACCCTACCGACTCGTCCTCCCGATTGTCTGGTCCTTCAATCCACCCCAGTCCAGCCCTCCAGGACCTCCCTCTCTGGTGCCAAGCCTCCTGCCAGAAGCTGAATGTGAGCAAGACTATGGATATGGTCATCACTTTCTCCAGTAGGCAGAGGCAATCACCACCGTCATACAAGGGGAGCCAGTAGAAACAGTGAAGGAGTACAGACACCTGGGCACTGTCCCCCTGAAGTTCTCAACTAACACAGAGAAGATTATCAGGAAATGTCATCAAAGGCAGTACCTGCTCAGGAAGCTGAGGTCATTTGAGGTTGCAGCACAATCCTAACCACAATGGAGCCTCAGGGTGGCACTGGCCGCTGTCTCCCCGAGCCAGCCTCGGGGGAGCATGGAACAGTGTCCCCCCAAGACGGCCCCAAGCCCAAGCAGAGGATTGCACCAAGAAGGGCATCCGGCGTAAAACTTTTGCCAAAACCAAACATGTGAGTCAACCATAACCATCATTGGTACTGATGACCTACAGGGTACTAATGGAAATTGGGCAACTGTGGGTCGAAGAACCAAAACAAGAAGAAGAGGAGGAGTGCGTGTTCAGAAGCAGAGAGAGAGGAGGAAAGGAAAGAGCCTGGGACTGAGAGTAGGGACTTTGAAGGCAGAGAAGTATGTTAAACTGGGGCAGGACATGTTTGCTAGCTGTGAGACATTGGTACGGTGCGCTGTAGGGGTAACAGAGAAGTTCAAGGTGGAGGTGGGACGACATCAGGGATCAGCTCTGAGCCCCTTCTTGTTCACAATGGTGATGGACAGGCTGACAGATGAGATTAGACAGAAATCCCCATGGACCATGATGTTTGCAGATGACATTGTGATCTGTAGTGAGAGCAGAAAACAGGTAGAGGAAAATCTAGAGGTGGGGTTATGCTCTGGAAAGGAGAGGAATGAAAGTAAGTCGCAACAAGACAGAATATATGTGTGTGAATGAGAGGAACTCGGGTGGAACGGTGAGGCTACAGGGAGTGGAGATCAAGAAGCTGGAGGATTTCAGGTACTTGGGGTCAACAGTCCATAGCAACGGAGAGTGTGGAAAAGAGGTGAAGAGACAGGTCCAAGCAGGTTGGAATGGGTGGAGAAAAGTGTCAGGGGTACTACGTGATAGAAGACTATCGGCTAGAATGAAAGGAAAGGTCTACAAGACCAGCGATGCTGTATGGCCTAGAAACTGTTACAATGACCAAAAGACAGCAGGCAGAACTAGAGGTTGCAGTGATAAAGATGTTGAGGTTCTCTTTGGGAGTAACCAGGGTGAATAGGATCAGGAATAAGTCTATCAGAGGAACAGCACATGTTAGATGTTTTGAAGAGAAGGTCAGAGAAGCCAGACCAAGATGGTCCGGACATGTACAGAGGAGGGATAGAGAATATATTGGTAGACGGATACTTGAATTGGAGCTGCCAGGCAAGAGGTCTCGAGGAAGACTAAAGAGAAGATTTATGGGCGTAGTGTGGGAGGATATGAAGATAGTTGGGGTGAAAGAGGAGGATACGGAGAATGGAGTTAGATGGAGATAGTTGATTCGCTTTGGCGACCCCTGAGGGGAAAAGCCGAAAGAAGAAGAAGAAGGGTGAGATCTTGCATGGAGCCCCAGATCGAGGGAGATTATCAGTGGTTTTTTATGTCTTCCATTTTCTATAATTGCTCCCACACTTGATTTCTTCACACCAAGCTGCTTACCTACTGCAGATTCAGAATGTAACTGTTTGAGGTTGTGGACATGTGCCTTTTACACTGATAACCAGTTCAAAGTGGTCCCATTAATACAGGTAACGTGTGGCGGACAGAGGAGCCTCTCAAAGAAGTTAAAGATTTGAGAGCCAGAAATCTTGCTTATTTGTAGGTGACCAAATACTTATTTTACAGAGGAATTTACCAATTATTTCATTAAAATCCTACAATGTGTTTTCCTGGATTCCCCCCCCATTCTGTCTCTCATAGTTGCAGTGTATCTATGATAATAATAACAATAATAATTTATCCTTGACATTAATCCCTGTGGGGAAATTCATTCTCTGCCATTAATGGATGAACCATGAGCAGTAGGAATGCCATCCACCAGCGTCAGGGGAGCAAATAGGGGCTCAGTGTCTTGCTCAACAACACTTCGATCTCAACAACACTTCAATGCACGAGGAGCCGGGAATCGAACCATGAATGACAGGCTCCAGAGACGATTGCACTACCTCCTGCGCCATGCCGCCCGGGCTAATCCCAGTTAAATGATTTTACATGTTCAAGTGAATTTCCATTGATATTGGGTCATTTACTACTTTTCAATGGTGCAGTAAGTTTGATTTAACTGACTCACTACTATCGTACTTTTTTTTTTTACAAAATGTTTGTTTGTAAACAGTTTCCAACAGTTATGTGATATTTTTCAATCATGATGGATGCATATATATATGTAGCCATATAACAAAAATTACAGGCCTCTCTAATCTTTTTAAATGGGAGACTTGCACAATTGGTGGCTGACTAAATACTTTTTTTACCCCACTATATGCATATATATATATACTCTGACGTTCACAATCTGATGCTGCTACCCCATGTGTGCCCCAATTGACACTCGGTGAATGTTTTTCTGATTCTGATTCCAAATAGTGAGGGCTAGGCTAACCCTATTCATTATTGAATAATAATAAATTCTAATTGAATTGAATAACTGAATATTGAATAATCCCCTCTGTGCGATGAGAAAAGGCACATTCTATGCTTGTTTCTTCCACTATGATGTTGTTATTAGGATGACATTATTTGTGCCTGTCCCTTCCAACTCAACCCTCATACCACACCTGACCACCTGTAAGATACATATGTTTGTACTGGAGATGGAAACATTCTAAATACTGCCATTAGTTTCAGTTTGTGCTTGTTTCTGCATAGAGGTTTTGTACACATATTTGTATACGTCTGTGTCATGCAGCACTGAGAACAACTGGGTCGAATCAGCAGAGAAGGGAGGGGGTGCAGAAAACCATACAAATGACAGGAACAGAAATAAATGTCTGTTGCTATGGTAACTGGAAGAAGAAGTGAGTCCTGGATGAATCACATTCTTCTATGAGCTACAGTAAGCACAATCAGAAGCTGGAGAAAACAAAAAAATTCAAATTTAAATACAGTCAGGTTTTGTAATGGAGGTGTAGCAAACACTACGAAGCAGCCTCATTAATTTCCAAAGCTCAAATATGTTCATCCCTATCTGCTTTACTTCTGCTTCCCCTGCACCATAGAGTTTCATGCACAATGATAACAATTATAAACAATGATAACAATCATGCAGTATCACTGTAATTAAGACAGCAAATTTCTATTCTGATCATAATTTCGATGACCTTACCAACAGATGTTTGTCTTCATCTGCAGTAAGACTCTGGATTCTGAATACTGACTGCATGCTAAAATGGTATTGGGTTGAATGACCTTCATTGTGGTGTGATGTGCTCTTGACTGCACTAAATTTATCCACATTTTATCTCTTGCAATATTAAACATGTAAAGCTCACTATCAATGAGAATCTTACTTTGTCATGACAGCATTTAAATCTCAGAGGGAGTAATCCAGGGCCCTACAGTTCTACATATATTCTGGGATGAAATACAGGTTTCTGTGTTGCTCTGTTTGAAAAGAGATTAATTTTTCTGTTCTCTCTGCATTGGTTATTTGCATTCATGCATTAAGCTCATTGGCTATTAGTAGCTTGCATTTTATCCAGCCAGACAGGCCCTCTGTAGCAGTTAGTGATGGGCAGATTAGACACCACTGCATTGACGCATGACCGCTGTCATAAAATAGTCAGAGCATCAGAACTTGGTGAAAGGCACAGGCACCCAAGACCAGTTGCAACAAATTGAGTGAACTGATAACATGCACTGATAACCAGAGGGACAGTGGCTATTAATGATTACACATCAAAAAGTCTAGGCAAGGTCTAGGCCCCCTGAGTACATAATTTTCATAATTACCTGATAGTTTCCTACAGAAATTGAGTCATTTACATTGTATAATTTCCAGTATAATCCATCATTATTATCATCAATACTGTCTGAACTCCTATTTTACCAATAGTAAAATTAAAAAACCTTGCAGAATCTGACTTATCACAGTAAATCAAGTGATTGCCTTTTTAGTTGAATAGAACAAAACAAAAAACAACCAATAAAAGTCAACAGGGCACATTGTAGGTGTGTGTGTGATTATCCTAAAACTCCCTTTTTCAGCATGGGTATGCTCTACTTCAGACCTCTGAGTGCTTTTTTATTCAACATGCACACCATTTGCGATGTTTCCAATGGCTCTGGAATTTTGCGTGTCTCCTAGTATGTGTGAAAATTACTTGGAGATAACAAAAAGCAAGATGTCCCCACTTGAAAGATATCAATTGTATCTTAGTTCAAAAGAAGCTTTTCCATTTAATTATCTATTGACATATCTTGACGATCGTAGATACGCTTAATAGTGTTCATCCATCTATCCATTATCTACCCTTTATCCTGCAGTCAGGGTTGCTGGGACGCTGGAGCCTCCCAGGCTGTCATTGGGCAGAGGCAGGGTACACCCTGTACAGGATGATTGTAGGGCCACATATTGACAAACAATAGTAAAAATTCACACAATGCAGCCTCAGGGCAGCACTGGCCCATGTCTCTCCAAGCCTGCCTTGGGGGGACACAGGCCAGTGTCTTCCTGTGCCGGTCCCAAGCCCGGATAAATGCAGAGGGTTGCGTCAGGAAGGGCATCCGGCGTAAAACTTTTGCCAAAACCAAACATGAAAGTCAACCATAACTATACCATACCGGATCGGTCGCGGACCGGGTTAACAACGACCGCCATTGGTACTGATGACTTACAGGGTACTAATGGAAATTGGGCTACTGTGGGTCGAAGAACAAGATCAAGAAGAAGAGGAGGAGTGCGTGTTCGGAAGCAGAGAGAGAGGAGGAAAGGAAAGAGCCTGGCACTGAGAGTAGGGACTTTGAATATTGGGACTATGACAGGAAAAGGTAGAGTTGGTCGACATGATGCAGAGAAGGAAAGTGGATATACTGTGTGTCCAGGAGACCAGGTGGAAAGGTAGTAAGGCTTGAAGCTTAGGAGCAGGCTTTAAGTTGTACTACCATGGGACTGACAGGAAGAGAAATGGAGTAGGAGTTATCTTGATGGAGGAGTTTGTTAGGAATGTCCTAGAAGTCAAAAGAATGTCAGATAGACTTATGAGTCTGAAACTGGAAATTGAAGGTGTGATGCTCAATGTTGTTAGTGGCTATGCCCTGCAGTTGGGATGTGAATCTGAAGAGAAGGAGAAGTTCTGGAATGAGTTAGATGAAGCGATGCAGAATATTCCCAGAAATGTTAGTGGCTATGCCCCGCAGGTGGGATGTGAATCTGAAGAGAAGGAGAAGTTCTGGAATGAGTTAGATTAAGCGATGCAGAATATTCCCAGAAATGAGAGAGTGGTAATTGGTGCAGACTTCAATGGACATGTGGGTGAAGGCAATAGAGGGGATGAAGAAGTGATGGGCAGATTTGGTATCCAGGATAGGAATGCAGAGGGACAGATGGTGGTAGATTTTGCAAAAAGGATGGAAATGGCTGTAGTGAACACCTTTTTCCAGAAAAAAAACAGGAACATAGGGTCTGGGTGGTCAGGGTGAGCCTCCAGATGATTGGACAACTACAGCTAGTGTTATCAGGGAGACAGGTAGAAGAGCACTTGGTGTGTCATCTGGAAGGAAAGTAGATAAGGAGACTTGGTGGTGGAATGAGGAAGTGCAGGAGTATATACAGAGAAAGCGGTTAGCAAAGAAGAAGTGGGATACTGAGAGGACTGAAGAGAACAGACAGGAGTTCAGGGAGATGCAGCGAGAGGTAAAGATAGAGGTAGTAAAGGCAAAACAAAGGCATACGATGACTTGTATGCTCGGTTGGATAGTAAGGAGGGTGAGAATGATCTATACAGGTTGGCAAACAAAGATAAAGATGGAAAGGATGTACAACAGGTCCGGGTGATTAAGGACAGAAAGGGAAATGTATTGACTGATGCTATACGAGTGATGGGAAGATGGAAAGAGTACTTCGAAGAGCTGATGAATGTGGAAAATGAAAGCGAGGCAAGGGTAGAAGAGGGGACTATTGTAGACCAAATTAGTAGCACAAATTAGTAAAAGTGAAGTGAGGACGGGATTGAAGAGGATGAAGAGTGGAAAAGCAGTTGGTCCTGATGATATACCTGTGGAGGTGTGGAAGTGTCTAGGAGAGGCAGCGGTAGATTTTCTGACTAGATTATTCAACAGGATCTTAGAGAGTGAGAAGATGCCTGAAGATGGTGCCTATTTTTAAGAATAAAGGGGATGTGCAGAATTGTAGCAACTACAGAGGGATAAAGTTAATGAACCATACAATGAAGTCATGGGAAAGAGAAGTGGAAACTAGACTGAGAGCAGAAGTCAGCATTTGTGAACAGCAGTATGGCTTCATGCCTAGGAAGAGTTCTACAGATGTATTATTTGTGTTGAGAATGCTAATAGAAAAGTACAGAGAAGATCAGAGGGAGTTGCATTGCGTTTTTGTAGACCTAGAAAAAGCATATGACAGGGTGCCACGAGAGGAGCTCTGGTATTGTATGAGGAAGTCTGGAGTGGCAGAGAAGTATGTTAGACTGGTGCAGGACATGTATGCTAGCTGTGAGACACTGGTACGGTGCGCTGTAGGGGTAACAGAGAAGTTCAAGGTGGAGGTGGGACTACATTAGGGATCAGCTCTGAGCCCCTTCTTGTTCGCAATGGTGATGGACAGGCTGACAGATGAGATTAGACAGAAATCCCCATGGACCATGATGTTTGCAGATGACATTGTGATCTGTAGTGAGAGCAGACAACAGGTAGAGGAAAATCTAGAGGTAGGGTTATGCTCTGGAAAGGAGAGGAATGAAAGTTAGTCGCAACAAGACAGAATATATGTGTGTGAATGAGAGGAACTCGGGTGGAACGGTGAGGCTACAGGGAGTGGAGATCAAGAAGCTGGAGGATTTCAGGTACTTGGGGTCAACAGTCCATAGCAACGGAGAGTGTGGAAAAGAGGTGAAGAGACGGGTCCAAGCAGGTTGGAATGGGTGGAGAAAAGTGTCAGGGGTACTACATGATAAAAGACTATCGGCCAGAATAAAAGGAAAGGTGTACAAGACAGTGGTGAGACCAGCGATGCTGTATGGACTAGAAACTGTTACAATGACCAAAAGACAGCAGGCAGAACTAGAGGTTGCAGAGAATAAGATGTTGAGGCTCTCTTTGGGAGTGACAAGGATGGATAGGATCAGGAATGAGTCTATCAGAGGAACAGCACATGTTAGATGTTTTGGAGAGAAGGTCAGAGAAGGCAGGCTGAGATGGTTCGGTCATGTACAGAGGAGGGATAGAGAATATACTGGCAGACGGATGCTGGAATTGGAGCTGGCAGGCAAGAGGTCTCGAGGAAGACCAAAGAGAAGATTTATGGGCATAGTGAGAGGATATGAAGGTAGTTGGGGTAGTTCAGGTAGTTCATTAGATCATCAGTGGCCAGGGACAAGAACAGATGTTAGCCGCATTAGTTTGAATACCTTTGAGCCACTTAAATCACCCAACCACTTTTTAATCCACAGACCACTTTCATCTTGGACAACTTTTTCATGGACTGGCATAGGAGGGTTGTCATTTTTAAAAAAAGACATTGTGTGGCGGACATGAAAGGGTGTGGCCTCTCACCCCTCGGGACAAAGGGTTGGGGGGTGTGGTTAAGCCGAGTATATATGGGCAATCCCGGATGTTCAAGTTCTAGTTGTTTCAAAGTTAAAGAGTCAAGCTCCTCCACCCCACCCCCATAATTTAATCGCTGAAACACCACAATAAAAATTCAAATGTAACCACCAAATTATTATCACACCAAGATCTACTCACCATTATGAAGAGTCAGTGGGAGCCCTGAGCTTGTTTCTCTGCAACTAGACAGTTCCATCTGGGGGTGATGGTAGACAGTGACTCTTCAAGTATATTCCTTATGACCAGTGTAATCCGTAATCTTGTTTTAGACCTTGGTAATTGTTCTTTTCTCCTTTTTTTCTTTCAAAAAAATCTCAGAGCTTGTCTTTTAATGCAGGGTAATTGGTATCTATTTGGTGAAGTAGTTTTAAGGGTTTCATGGCTTCATTAGCTAGACTAGCATGTTAATCACCGGTTGCGATGAATCCAAGGTTAGAGTAAGACACTTGGTATTTGCTTTTAAATGCAGCTCCTTTTCTCAGCACTCTAAGTCCCTTCCGGTGACCTTTGGCTCTTTCTTCCTTTTCAAATAAGCTCCCTAGTTACATTTGTTGGCTCTCCGGTGACATTTGAAGTAGTAATTTCTCAAAATACGATACCCAGAAGAAATAATAATTTTAAACAAGTTTATTCTTTCTTTATGGCCCAATACCAAATGGTCACTGGCCTGATGCTGGTCCACAGCCGGTTAATGCAGCACTCCCCCTTGCAATAAAAAGGGGGGCTCTGCTTCTGAGTCGTTATTATATTCTATCAAACAACCACAGGTAAACCTTTTTTTATATTCATCCAGTCATTTAAACCTTGATTTATTTTGTTAATTTCACCAATCCAGCGCTGTAACTCATATAAAAAAGACCTTGAATATTGAAAGGAACCTAGCCTGGGAGGACTAATGGGCATAAATATGCTTTACTGTTTGTCTCATACAAGAATGTGTTGTTAAGAAAGGCATGGGAATTTCTTCAATTCCATCATTTCTTAAAAAAATAATAATAATCACACTTTGTAATATATTTGAATTCAGGGAGGCTGCCATTGTTTTTACTGGTGCAATGCATGCTGAGTTGATGACATATACTGTACTTAAGTGTTAAAGTAGTGTTAACGTTTACTCAGTGCAGTACAGTATATATGGTAATAAGAACACATTGTGCAGCTTTTGGGTGCAATTTTGAGTCCAAAGGACACAACGGGACTGATACTAGTATGCACAGCTTTCCAAAGGACAAGAAGAGAAGGAGTGGGAGAATTGCTTCCTTAAGTGCACATGAGAAAAAGTGGAGCCCCTTACAAGACGCTGCCTGTAAGCATAGCGTTGCAGTTGCCACAAGTACACCAGCAACTTTTGCTGACTATTGCCTCTTCGTTTATTTGTTAATCCTTTTTTAAGCTCATTTTGACTTCTGTCTTCAGTCAGTATTACCCTCCCCGTAAACAATAAACATACAACTAAGTTGTTTTTTTTTTTACAATTTTAATAGAAACTATGGTATGTTGAGAGATTTTATTATTGTTTTTATGTAGCTGATACAAAAATTGACTAAATAGGCCAATAACATCTTGATAACCGGGGATGCTTTATGTGTTTAACTATCTATGCACATTTAATTGACTATGACGCTGACAAACAATTAAAAAAACCTTTGCCATTGATTTGCGGAATGTAACATGGATCACATGGTTTAACAAAAATATATTAATTTTTCTCTCCTCCTGCTGAGCCTTCTTGATAAAGATTCTGAATAATCATTTGCCAGATTTTGTCATGGTCTACAAACAAAAGTAGCATATGCATATAAGCATGAAAAGGATGAATCACCTTATTTGATGGTGTATGATAAGAAATACTCTTTCAGTACCTGAATATACGAATGCTTAAAATGTACTAACATTTTAAAATTAGATACAGAAGAGAGTGACTAGGAATGTTATGCACATGTAAGTGATAGCAGGGGCAGAAGAGAGGCCTGTTGTGAAGGTTCAATGGTATGTAATTAATTGAAGGGGCAGGATAGAAAGGGAACAGATGAGCAGAAGCAATCATTTGACAACAAGAGAAAACCCTCTTCACACACATACATGTGCATGTGCATGTGAATGCATGCCAAAAACACACTACACACACACACACACACACACACACACACACACACACACACACACACACACACACACACACACACACACACACACACACACACAAATGAACACAGAGAAAGTCTTGGGAGAGAGAGAGAGAGAGAGAGAGAGAGAGAGAAGGAGAGAGAGTGATAATAAACCAGATGGATGGACATGATGAAGAGAAAGACTTGGCAAACATGGGAAAGAAAATAAACAGAAGAAATTGAGAGCAAGGGAAACAGCCTTAGGCTTAAGATGTGACCTCGCTCCCCTCTATTCTTCTATTCATTCAGAAGAATACCTTTATTGTGACATCCAGTTATACATAGAGCACATCAACGAAATTTGACCAATTTAACTCAACATGGATGAACCATGAGCAGAAGGCAGCTAATGAGCTGTTCAGTGTCTTACTCAACATTTTAACTGCTATGAAGAGGGGGAGAATTGAAACAGGAATGTTCAGTTCCAAGGACAACTGCTCTAACCCTCTAAGCCACACCGCCTCCTCCTGGCCAGTATGTGTTGGCTCAGGAGAAAGGTGAAGGGTGGAGGACATAAGAGGAAGATAGGAAAGGAAAAGGCATGTCTAAAAATAGAATTGAATCATTGTAAACGTATACATACAAAAACAACTCTTCCATTTACCATTGACTTTAGACACCTATCTGTATCATATCATATCCATATCTTTCATGTGGACATGCCACCTTTACAGTACTAGTTTGTCCCATGGTGATTAGAAAGCATCCAAATGATCCACTATGATGCGAGTCAAGTGAACACACGTTTGCTTTTCTGCTATGACATACATTCAGGTTCCAATACATGTGTTTGTTTAAGGTGTGCCACTGTTTTAGTCACAATTGCAGCAATTCAGTGTGTACACACCTTGAACAAACAATACGTTCCATCCATATACACAAATATAGAGATCATTGGTTCAGCGGTTTACTTTACAGATTTCTTACAATGCTTGCTATACATTTGGTACAAATACCACTCAGTGAAACAACCAAAAAACAAAATTGTTTCATACTGTGTGTCATATTGTAAAGACATTTCCATCCATAAACCAAAGGGGTGGCATTGGAAATTGTGTCATGATCACATTTCCTGCTGAAATTCCAATTGTTGGATTTTACTGCTGTCGCTTGCATATAAATTACATTTCTTTAGTAATAGATGTTTTCTATCATGTACAGTAGCTGTGATGCCAATGAAAACAGATGTGCTGTACCATATTGTCACAATCTGTGATAATACATGGTTTTGTTTGAGAGTCAGGTGGTTAAAATGTTTATAGTGCTATATGTCATAATCAAGCAACCCCACAAGGCATGTAATTTCCAGGTGTCATGGGGCCTAAATAAGTTGGCAAATGTCAAAAGGCAGCCTTGATGACAATTAAATTAGTTAATTTGTATTGTTAATTAGATATATATTTATCATTTCAACAAAGACCCCTCTTACAGAACAAATGTTAACTTCCCACATCAGATGAACTGTTTTCTGTTTGTAATATTCTTTTATTAGAAGTTTTTGTTAGAAGCCAACTGAAACATTCTGACCTGCAGCTCTGTGTATAATTTGCTAAAGATGACAGAAATTGTCAAAAGTTATCATAGCAGTGGTCATAATTTAAAAATATGCATCTCTGTCTTCAGTCACTGGAGCTATGTTAAGCTATGTGAAGCTTCAAGCCCACCACAACAATCCAAAGTTGGCTCACACACCCAAGGGTGTGTGCCCTCCCCATTGTTCTTCACTCTCTACACCAATGACTGCACTTCAATAGACCATCTCCTTATCCATCTACAATCTGAACTTTGCAGCTGCACAACCAAAAGTCTCAGGTAATAAACATCACTGCTGACATTTACCCTGACACAACCTATACTGTTTTATCCCTTCTGACAGGAGGTACAAATCACTGTATACAATCGCTACCAGACATAGGAACAGCTTTTTTCCACTATACGGTACTCTGACAAATCTGGCACCCCACAACACCACACACCTTTTCATCTATATTCTACTCTTATCCATTCTCATTTGTATAGCACTTTGATGGAATATGCTCTCTAAATATATTTTTCATGAGGCTCTTTCAGTTTTATTGGACAGTGGGGAGTTTCCGAATGTAAACAGTAGAGTTGGGGGGATATTCTAAGTTACAATGGCTTGTTGTGCAAATGGGAAGGTTGTTGTGTAGAAACTAGGTCAAAGGGGCCTATTGTGCGAATGGAGATGTCTTTAAGTGGGAACAAAGGCTTTCCAAATATGTTGGACCCCAGTTATTCTGCCTTCGGTGGGTGATGGGATGTTCTGGGCCCAGTGGTGTAGAGTTCTGATGACCCCTAGTTTCAAAGGGTCGACGTGTGTCAAAGACCAAATATTGATCAGTGTGCGTTGTTTTCCAGTAAATCAAGGTGCTCCAGTAAATCTTGATGTCTAAGATTTACCAGAGACCAACGCATCTTGTTTGCATAACAAGCATTCATTACTTAGACCAGGCCCCAACCCTGGAGGTTATATTCACACACACACACACACACACACACACACACACACACACACACACACACACACACACACACAAAGACACGTAAACACACACACACACACACACACACACACACAAAGACACGTAAACACACACACACACACACACACACACACACACACACACACACACACACACACACACACACACACACAAACACACAGAGTCAGGTCACCAAGTATTTGATCCCTTTGTGATTTCAAGTTCTCCCACTTAGAAATCATGGAGGGGTCTAAAATTTTCAGCACTGGTGCATTTCCACTGTGAGACAGAATTTAAAAAAAGCACCTATTTGAGGTTGTTAGCTTTCTTAAAGACACCTGTGCAGCCCACAATCTGTCAAAAGTGTAGCAACCAACATGAGTAAAGCCAAAGAGCTGTCAAAAGACACAAGAGACAAAATTCTTTTGACCCTCACAAAGCTGGAAAGGGCTACAGCCAAGAGGCCTGGTGAAAAAACAGCTGTTGGAGCCGTTGTCAGGAAATGACAGAGGCTAATGATGACTGTCAATGTACCTCGGACTGTGGCCCCCACGGAAGATCTCTCCTCGTGGGGTATCAATGGTGCTACGAAAAGTGAAGAACCAACCTAATACTACATGGGAGGAACTGGTTAATGACCTGAAGACAGCTGGGACCATCGTTTCCAAGGCTACTATCAGTAATACACTCTGGCGTAATGGTTTAAAATCATGTATCACACAGATGGTTCCCCTGCTTAAGTCAGCCCATGTCAAGGCCCATCTGAATTTTTCCAGGGACCATCTGGATGAGTCATGGGAGAACGTTTTGTGGTCAGATGAGACCATAATAGAACTTTTTCATCTTAACTCCATTCACCGCGTTTATACGAAGAAGAAGGATGAGTATCATCCCAATAGTACCATACCTAAAGTGGGGTATGGGGGGGGTCAGCACTTAGGTGAAATTTTCAGTGTCTTTCAGTGTTGGACTGCGGTACCTCCTGCGCCACGCCGCACATGCACACGCACACACACACACACACACACGATTGCAGATGACATTCTGATCCATAGTGAGAGCAGAGAACAGGTTGAGGATAATCTAGAGGTGGATGTATGCGCTGGAAAGGAGAGGAATGAAAGTTAGCAACAGCGATACAAAGTACTGTATTTTTCAGACTATAAGTGGCAGTTTTTTTCATAGTTTGGCCGGGGGTGCGACTTATACTCTGGAGCGACTTATGTGTGAAATTATTGAGCTCTCTTGCCCTGATGTGTGTCTGTCTGTGTCTGCGTGTGTGTCTCTAATATATCAGCTATCGTCACACACACATGCCAACCAATCAAAATTGAGCGGGGGCGGGTCATGGCAGAAGTGCGTTGTGAAAAAAGATGCTACCAGCGACTTCTGTACCTATGAAAATTGATCATTTCAACAGTTGCGATAACTTATAAAAACAACTGAGAAGGACTGAACAAAAATGGCACACAAAAGAAAATCATATTCTGCAGGTAACAAGCCGGAAGTAGTTAAATGTGCAGCCGAAAACGGCAATCGAGCAGCAGAAAGACAGTTTAAAGCGAGAAACTTGTAAGGGACTGGCGAAAAGCGGAGGTTACTCTTACTGAAATGAAGAAAACTAAAAAAGCTAATCGTGGGCTAAAAGCTAAATGGCCACAGCTAGAGGAACAAGTTCACACATGGGTGCTTGAACAACGTGCTGCCGGGAGAGGCTTATCAACAGCACAGTTGCGTCTTCATACTCAGGTAGTTGCCAAGGAGATGAATATAAATTACTTTGCGGGAGGACCTTCCTGGTGTTACCGCTTCATACAACGCAAAAGCCTTTCTATCAGAGCAAGGACATCATCCTGTCGGGATTCAGAAAGGCTGGAATGATTGGAACTGCAAGTGACGATGACTCTGACGTAAGCGACGTACCTGTAGAAGAGGAGGCAGCGCATTGTCTACCTTTTGAGTTGGCGGAGTTGTTCAGAAGTGACACCAAAGAAGAAGATTTCTTTGGACTTAGGGATTAAGAGTGACAACGATTGTTTGTAGCATGTGTTATATGCTATAGTTATTTGAATGACTCTTACCGTAATATGTTACGTTAACATAGCCTACCAGGCACGTTCTCAGTTCGTTGTTTATGCGTCATATAGGCTATACTTCTTCAGCCTGTTGTTCTCTATTCAATTTTCATTTTAAATTGCCTTTCAAGACGAAATGTCTATTCTTGGTGTTGGATTTTGTCAAATAAATTTCCCCCAAAAAATGCGACTTATACTCCAGTGCGACTTATATGTTTTTTCGTTCTTTATTATGCATTTGTGGCTGGTGCGACTTATAATCCGGAGCGACGTATAGTCCGAAAAGAACAGTATATTTATGTGACTGAGAGGAACGTGGGCGGAACGGTGAGGCTACAGGGAGTGGAGATCAAGAAATTGGATTTCACGTACTTCGGGTCAACAGTCCAGGGCAATGGAGAGTGTGGAAAAGAGGTGAAGAGACAGGCTCAAGCAGGTTGGGATGGATGGAAAATAGTGTTAGGGGTACTATGCGACAGAAGACAATCAGCCAGAATGAAAGGAGAGGTGTACAAGACAGTGGTGAGACCAGCAATGCTGTATGGCCTAGAAACAGTTACAATGATGAAAAGTGACGAGGCAGAGCTAGAGGTCGCAGAGATGAAGATTCTTCGGTTCTCTTTGGGAGTGACCAGGATGGATAGGATCAGTAATGAGTCTATCAGAGGAACAGCACATGTTAAATGTTTTGGAGAGAAGGTCAGAGAAGCCAGACTGAGATGGTTTAGTCATGTACAAAGCAGGGATTATGAATATATTGGTAGACAGCACTAAAGAAGTGTCACAGCAGGCCCACTTGCCACAGCCAGCTCCAGATAATTGGGACTTGTTCAACTGCCCACACCTGTCCCGTGTTTGACTAATCCATTCCACCTATATGGCTCCCTTAAAAAGAACCCCTGAAACTAGGTATAAATTGCCTCGTCTTGTTGTCAAATTGAATTGCTGTTTCCTGTGTCTAGTTACTGTTGAAGGGCCAAGAGGCCAATTTGTATAGCCTTCAATAAATTAAAAGAAAGTAATTACTAACTACAAGTGTCTGCAGGTCTGTAATGACAATGGAGAGGCCTCTAGCTTCCAAGCCAGACACCATCACCAAACTAGACAACAGTCTGCCCACTCTTAAAGTCACCTTCCTTCTACAGTTCTTCTCTAGCGCTGGAGATGTAGTGCGCAAAATTCCAGACAGAGCAAGCCAAGATAGCGTACATAATTTCTTTGCTCACAGGAAGGGCACTTCAATGGGCAGAAAGCATTTGGTGACACAGGGGCTCTGTCCTGGAGTCGATGGACAACTTCAAACCTTTTAGAGAGGTCTTCAGTTTTCTGTCAGTGGCAAATCTATTCAAAACCAACTACATGATATCTCCATTCAGTTTTCTTTTTGAAAAGGTGGTGGGTCTGCGCACCTGTATTGATTACAGGACGCTTAAGCTCCTATTAAATTCAGGTACCAACTCCCCCATTCCTGTGGCCCTGGAACAGCTCCAGGCAGCACAGATTTTCACCCAACTTGACCTCACAAGCACCTACAACCTCATTCTCATCAGAGACAGTGACGAGTGGAAAATTGTTTTCATGACCCCCCATAAGCCACTATGAATATCCAGTAATGCCTTATGGATTGGGGAATATCCCTGCTGTATTCATAAGTTTTGTGAATGAGGTATTTTGCCCATTGTTGAATACATCTGATTGTCTATATTGAGGATGTGTTGATATCCTCAAAATATTTGACCACCATCATCAGGTGCAACAAGCGCTTTCCATTCCTTGCCATTCTCAAGAAAAGAAATGCCAATTTGACCACACTAAAGAGGATTTTTTTGGGGGGGTGGGGTTCCTGAATAGGTGCTGAAGGTTTCCATTGATCGCCACAAGAATGAGGTGATAGTAAATTGGCTCAAACCATGTAGTGTAATGAAACTGAACAAGATGGGGCAAAATTACAGCATGGGGGACTGTGGGTTGCTAGCCATTAAACTGGCCTTGGAGGAATGGTGCCACTGGCTAGAAGGAGCCACCCAGCCTTTTGTTGTCCTCATGAATTACAAGAATCGAGAATACCTCAGGTCTGCCAAATATCTCAAGTCCAGTGGGTGTTGTTCTTTGCTCACTTTGACTTCAAATTTGTCCACCGCTCTGGGTCCAAAGATGCTCTATCCCGCCTGCAGGGTTACCCTGAGAACTCTGTCTGCCCAAACACATACTATCTGCACATGTGGTGGTTAGTCCAATACAGTGGGCCCTAATGGACAAAGACTGCTACAGAGGACCCAGCTCTAAAAAAAAAATACTCTCAAGAGAACATGGAGGAAATCATTACACAACATTACAACATTACACCCATTCACTTGAAACATATTGATTTTATTGCTGTCAGATTTCCTTCTTGCAGAAGGGGGAGGAGTTATATAGTTTGATAGCCACAGGCAAGGTTCTGTGGTTATCCACAGTGGTGTCAGTCTAGAGCTGAAAGTGCTCTGGCAGGACTTTAGCACAGCATGCAAGGGAGGAGAGCTGTTGTCCCTGATACAGAGCAGCTTCTTCAGCATCCTCCTCTCAGACACCTCCACTAATGAGTCCAATTCAACTCCCAGGACAGAGTCAGCCTTCCTGTTGAGCTTACTAAGTCTGTTATCGTCAGCTGCCTTCAGCCTATTGCCCCAGCGCACTAAAGCGTAGAAGATGAAAACGTTGCGATCAATCATTACAGTAAATTTGTGGTATAATTCAAATACCTGGGATCAATAATTAGTTCATCAGGAGATCTGGAACCAAAAAGCATGAACTTTGCAGAGCCCTAGCGGCCATCCTTCAAAGTCCCCCCGATGGCATCCACACATACCACTGAATCCTGTGTGCACTTTTTCCAGGTTTGATGCCTTCAACAGCAGGGTGCAAAATCGAATACAGCTATATTGCTGGACTAGCTAGCCAACCCCTCATGCATTGCAGCACAGTGCTGAGTCCACTGGCAATGCCATGCACTGCGTCTCCCTGAATCATCAAACTCACGCCATCCTCAGCTAAGACCCAAATAGTGGTAAGGCGCCCTCGGGGTGCACCCCTGACTCAATGCTTCAACCTCAGGCTTTGCAATATCACCTTAGACAAAGCACCTAACATTGCCCAGAACAGGTCAAGATGAAGTTTTGTGCATCTGGTTGGCTCTGCACACCTGGTATAAAAGGATTAATGACATAATGAGTGTGTCCTGTTAATTACCTGTAGGTGCAGTGAAACTAGGGTGAAGAAAGGAAAGGACGCATTGTTAACAAATGTAAAACACTGAAAAAATCTCATGGATACAAACCGAAATAGGAAATACTCTGAATATTCAAGGAAGACAAAGACAGAAAATGGTGAACAACTTTTCTGCTTGTCCCTTTCTCCCTCTTGATAAAACTCTGAAAATAGGTGAGGTGCAATGAAACAATGATTCAGTGGAATGTGGGGCAGCAGCTACAGACGCAGTATGGGAAAATCCCTCTCATCTCCTCCAGCCATTATGTCTGCCCTCAGACTGGACACATTAGAACTGTGAAATGACTTAAATACATGCATTCTGCAGAAAAACAATTTTCACCAGATTGGTCTATATGAAAACAGGAGATGTGTTTGACACACTGAAATACCTGCAACAGTGTGAAAAAAATTCATATCAATGTAGTAATAATGATAATAATAACAATAGTAACAATAATAATAATAATAATAATAATCATCATAATACATTGGAAAACAATTATAGTCATTGAAGGAATATAAAGAACTTTACAAAAAATACCCCAACCCCTGCAGGGCCTTTTTGGATCTGTTACTATGTGTTTGGCCAGTGCACATGATAAATAGAAATCAAAATGGAAAGGTGGTGCTTGGACTGTGTAAGGTAGCCAAACTACTTAGATATCAGTATATTTAACATCATAACCTTGTGTACATCTTCCTCAATATGGTAATGGTATAATCCCCCTAGAAATGTTTATTTCGAACATTTGAACTTTACAACAAAGTACTAAATCTACAATGAAGCTCAAGTATAGGAATGAAGGCTTGGATTTCACCCAGTTAACATACTACAATATAAATAGATAATAGCTAGAGACTTTAGAAAGGACAGGGACAACGATAATCAAAAAAGGATTAAAAAAAAGAAACAGGAGCAATGGTTCAGTTGCAGATAGTGGCTAGTCTTACAGTTGTGCCCCTGGCCGGTCATAGTGTTGTGTTGTTCAGACTGCTTTTATACAGTCTGATATCAGTGGGCACAAAGGAGTATCTGCAGCATCCAGTTCTGCATCAGAGTGGGATGATCCGTTGGCTGAATGAGCTGCCCATTAGCCATGGCGTGTCGTGCAGTGAGTGAGAAGGATTGTTTTTTAAGCCTGTTGGCCGCACCAGTCTTGGCACTGCCCCTACACATAAAAACAAAGAAGTGCGCGCTGGCTACCTTAGACTGAAAAAAGGTCTTGAGGAGTCCACCTCAAACACTAAACAAACTCATATCTCCTAAGGAACATCATCCTGCTCTGAGCTTTCCTGTAGAGGGCATCTGTGTTATGGGTCTTGTCTAGTTTATTATATATGTGTGGACTCAAAGATACTTGTATGAGTCCACCATCCCCACCACCTCGCCCTTGATGGTGATTGGTATAGGTCTCCACTGCTGTGTCTTCCAGAGATCCACCACTCCTGTGTCATGCTGATATTGAGTTGCATAGGGGGATGCATTAGACACTCTTTTTCATCATTTTGCAACAAACCTGGAGCTTCATTTTTTGACACACACAAGCATCTACTTTCAGGTACAGCATCAGTGGAGGAATGGCATATTTTATTTACAACAGAAATATGTGGAAAATACAAACTCCACTTTCATTTAGGTTAGGTTTAGAAATAGATACTAAGGTTGATGTAAATATGACACTCCAGGTTCATTGACAATTACAAAAAGGGGTGTCTAATGCATCGGTATGTAATGCTGAGGTAACTTTCACATTTTGTCAGGCAGTTGATGCATTGAGAGAAAGGATGGGTGCCCCCTATCACACCAACTAATGCATCTTTCGTCTTTCTTCAAATTGCATCTCCTCCTTCACCACATCTGCAACACATCTCCTCTTTGGTCTTTTCTTATACCTCCTGCATCTCCAGAATCCTTCTACTAATATACTCACTATGTCTTTTCTTCATATAGCCAAACTACCAAAATCTGGCCTCTCTTGACTTTATCTCCAAGAAGTCTAACTGGGGCTGTTCCTCTGATGTGCTTGATTCCAATCAAAATAATCCAAAATAGACCAACATTTATTAATGACTTAATATATCTTGTGAAATTTATATAGCGATAGCCTCTAATTAGGCCTCTAATTAGAGGCCTAAACAATAAGAAATTAAAAAAATAAATCATCAGTAATTCTAAAATGATTTATGTGCCAAAAATTATTTTAAATAATTCATGTGGCAAGTATGATCCACTGGACAATGACATAATCTGCTGAACAACACACCCACATATAGATAGAACCATTCTATGGAGGACTATGTCTTGTAAGCACTTGACACATACCTCTCCCACTTGCAGCACCCTAATACCTACATTTGGATGCTGTTCACGGTCTTCAACTTAGCCTTCAACACTGTCCTTCAAGACTTTCTCACTAACCAGTCTCAGTTGACGAGGACGGGGTATTACACATCTTCCTCATGAGCCTGGACACTACCACCTTGGCGGGTTAAGTGCTCAGTCTTGTACTCTTCCCCCTATATATTCATGAATGTTCTGCCTTCCACCCCACAAACACGGTCATAATGTTTAGAGCATGAGGTTCCTGGGCATCCATATTACATCTGATCTCTCTTGGGACTGTGAACACTTCACACCTGGTGAAGAAGGCCCAACAGCGACTCTTCTTCTTCAGGATGTTGAAGTGAGCTGGACTCTCCTCTCAGTTACTAGAAAACTTCCACAAAGCCACAACAGAAAGCATCCTCTATCTTAGCATGACAGATAGTATGACAGCTGGACAGCATGGGACAGAAAGGAATTGATCCGGGTGGTGAGAATAGCACATGGCAGTGAGGGCTGCCTTCTTCCAGATCTAGACTCAGTTTATGCTGACTGGATGCAAAGGGAAGCCAGACATATTGCGATGAACCCCCCACACTCCGCTCTACACACTAGGTGTTCCGCTTCCATTAAGAAAGTGGTACAGGAACATAAATCCAGGAGATCCAGGCTGAGAGACAGTTTCTTCCCCAGAGCTGTAAAAGCAATCTCATCCCCTCTTTCTACCCCTGCAAGCAACCACATCCCATCCCCCAGAAGAACACTCAAACATGTGCACATACCCCCCACTCAGTCACTCACAAACACGATGCCCCCCTGCTGACAGCCACTCAGACCTCCAACCCCAAAAAGACAATCACACTACTTCCACCTCATATACTGGAAACTTGCACCAAGGCAGAGTAGACTAGTCCTTTCTTTTGGCAAGTTTCATTTTAGCCAACCTTCAGGAAGCGAAAACTACAATTTGGTTTATGAGCATACAAGTCCGAGCAAGCTAAATAATATTTACCCGAGAAAGCAAGCAGGACATATAACAAATTTGCAAAATATTCTGCCATCCACCTATCATGAAAAAATGCCACCTTTGTCCGCCTCCGTCCCAGGAAAGCCGCCGGCCCTGACGGCCTTAGCCCCAGAGTGCTGAAAGGATGTGCCTCTCAGCTGTGTGGGATCTTCTCACATCTCTTCAACCTGAGCCTGACCCAGATGGTTGTCCCCGATCGGTGGAAAACCTCATGCCTGGTTCCAGTGCCCAAGGTGAAGCATCCCAGCACACACAGCGACTACAGACCAGTGGCCCTGACATCACACGTCATGAAGTCGCTGGAGAGGCTCGTCCTGAGGCACCTTCGCACAGTCGTCGGACCTTCGCTGGACCCCCTGCAGTTCGCATACCAGCCACGGATAGGAGTGGAAGACGCCATCATCTTCCTGCTGCACAGAATCTACACACACCTGGAGGAGGCAGGAAGCACTGTGAGAGTCATGTTCTTTGACTTCTCCAGTGCTTTTAACACCATTCGACCTGCCCTGCTGAACAGGAAGCTTCTGGACATGCAGGTAGATGCTCCACTCGCGGCCTGGATCAACAACTACCTCACAGGCCGGCCGCAGTACGTGAGGCTGGGGAACATCGCATCGGACATCATTGTGAGCAGCACGGGGGCTCCACAGGGGACAGTCCTGTCTCCCTTCCTGTTCACGCTCTACACCTCAGACTTCAGGTTCTCCTTCCAGTCCTGCCACCTGCAGAAATTCTCAGATGACTCTGCCATCTTGGGCTGCATCAACAGAGGCCAGAAGGAGGAGTACAGGAGCGTGGTGGACAGGTTTGTGGAGTGGTGTGGACTGAACCACCTCCAGCTCAATGTCACAGAGACAAAGGAGCTGGTGGTGGATTTCAGGAAACAGAGGACCCATCCGACCCCAGTCACCATCAGGGGTACAGAGGTGGACATTGTGGACAGTTATAAGTACCTGGGTGTCCACTTGGACAATAAACTGGACTGGACTATTAACACCAACGCCATCTTCAAGAAGGGTCAGAGCCGCCTGTTCTTCCTCAGGAGGCTCAGATCTTTCAATGTCTGCAGGACCATGCTGCAGATGTTTTACCACTCGGTGGTGTCCAGCGTCATCTTCTACGCTGTTGTGTGCTGGGGCAGCAGGCTCAAGACAGCTGACGCTAACAGACTCAACAAGCTCATCAGGAGAGCTGGATCTCTCCTGGGCGTGGAGCTGGAGTCTGTCGTGCAGGTGTCAGAGAGGAGGATGCTGAAGAAGCTCCTCAGCATCATGGACAACATCCATCACCCCCTGCATGCCACACTGACGTCCTGTCAGAGCTCTTTCAGCCGTAGACTGATACCACCGAGGAGCTCCACTGAACGCCACAGGAGGTCTTTCCTCCCTGAGGCGATCAGACTTTTTAATTCCCCTCCATTCAGCCGCCGGCAACCATAAAGACCTACCTTTAACTTAAAAACAAACAAAAATGTGCAATATCTCATTTCTGTGCAATATTCAGAAACTGTGCAATATTTCATCTCATAACAGCTACACTGTGCAATATTTCATCTCATCTCATAACAGCTACACTACAATGTTCCCTTCTATCATACTATTGTGCACTCCTTACCTCACTTGTTACCAAGACACTTATAGTTTTATCACTGCTTATTAAGACACTTTATAGTTTCACTGAGACACTTTATAGTTTATAGTTTATTTTTATTTCTAATTCTGCCTTTCTTTTATTATTTATTACGGTTATATTTTCTGTAACTCTGGCGCAGCAATTTCCTTCGGGATTAATAAAGTTGTTCTTATTCTAACATTTTTGCTTCCTCCATCATCTTCTTTTCACATACTCTTGCCCCACTTTGATCATTTGTTTTTTATGCAATGTAGCTATATGCCATCAATATCCTCACTAACAGGAATAATGGGGCAATGTTAATCATTCCCGTCATACCTGTTAGCAGATATTACTCTCATTGCAGTCTGAAAATTTGACATTATTGTCAATTTGATATTATTGCCAAATTTTGCCGCAAAAAATAGCCATCGCTTATCATTGCAACTTATTTCATTGTAGATCTAGATTTATTATATAAACATATAAGGTATTTTATAAACCGTAAGACATTTACTAATAAAGATAGGTAATTTTTAATTCTCCTCGAATTAAGCTGAACATGCAGCTTTGGTGCCCCCTTGTGGCTCAAGGGCTCTATGCATTTGCATTGTCTGCATAGAGCAAAAGCCGCTCTGCAAGACATTTATATACAATTTGCAATCATCTCTGGTAAAATGTGATTATCTATTTGTAAACACTGATCATGCAATAGCATCATTTATATGTGATTAGTTAATTATCATTTCAGCCCTCCAGGATGTGTGAATCCATGCAGCCTTACAAGGTTCAATAACAGAATAATGATGTGTACACACCATTGCAGCAGGCTACTCATGCTGTCCTTTTCACACCAACATGGCGTCACATCGGAGGCAACCTCCACTGTGCTGGAACACTCTGTCCCTCAACATGGCATCATGCTCATTTGTGTAAACAGAAAAGTAAAACCACAATGCAATGTTCAAGACTCGATACTCAGCATTTAGTGCTATGTACAAGAAAAGAATACTCAAATTATGTTACTCTAGGACTCCCACACAACTCGATGAAGACCCATGATGGGTGATGTGGCTTTTTTAAAAGTCAGACTGTACAACTAAAGTGGTGAATAAAAGTCAAAAAGCCAGTTACACACTGGAGAGTTTGACTTGCACATCACATAACTGTAACTAATAGCTCGGTGAGCATAACCCACCTGATTTTGTGCCAAGAACAAGATGGTGCCATGTATGGCTGCCTCTGTGTCTAGGTGCCTGTTGTCTTGTTTGTAAACCCTGTTTATGCTTGTTCCATGTTGTGTTTAGCACCATCAACCAAAGCAAATTCCTTGTAGTTATGAAATTACTTGGCAAATAAAGCAATTCTGATTTTGACTAACAAGTGTTTTTTCTGACTACCGCTAACAAGTAACTGCCAGTACTAAGAAACTTGTGGTAGGGCAAAAGAAACTTGCTTGGACTTGTTTCAGTCAGTGTATTCGCTGTGTATTCAGCTTTTACTCTGGAGTGGAACCAGGGGCTAAATGGCTGTCACTAGTGTGGTTTTCAGACTTTTGTATGTTGTTACCAGGTGTTACCAAATAGAAAATGTAGAGCATTATTTTTGAATTTATTATTTTGCATTTAGTGTTCTGTGTCATGGATAGTGACTTGACTGGTTCTTATGACAAATAAACAGATCTGATCTGCTTAAAAATAAAATCAGAAACTGTTTTACATGCATGTCAGAGACACCTACCGTGTATGTTGAAACTCTGCAGAGGTTGATCAGGATTGCAGAAAAGGACAATTGGCTGCACTCTGCTCGCCCAGGAGCACATCTCTGGCTCACGGTGCCTCAGCAGAGCAAGAGACGTCATAAAGGACCGCTCCCATCCAGCTCACAAATTTTTCTCACTCCTATCCTCTCGCTGGATATAATGCACTCTAACATGAAGGGCAAAATTGTACAAAAACAATTTCGACCCATGGGCCACAAACTGTTCTCCTTCCGGCCCTCTGGTAGGAGATACTGCACTCCAAAATGACAGAAAAAATTATAAAGAAACAATTTCCACCCATGAGCCATTAGATCAATCAAACAAGGGTTGGAGCAGAATCGAGCAAAGGCCAATAAGGATTATAGTACTTCCAAAGTACAGTAACTTGATTTTTCAAATCACAATCTCATTTATTCCTACCTTGTACCAGTAGTGCAATATGACCAAGTTAAACACCATCTCTCAAATTGTTTTTAACCTCAAGTGCAATATTCCACTTTCTAATTAATATAGTTGTATATTTATTTTTTTTAAATAATTGTGAAACATGTGATCTGTGAGTATGTATTTGTTTATATTTCTCGCCATAAACTTCTGAGCAAAAAATAAAGGCATTCATTCTTGAATGTAGTTAATATTACATTTACTGTTGTTTGAATTTGTCAACAGAGCATTTTATCAAACAGATTTTTTGCGGTCCCCCATTTATCTTGGTTTGTGAAAATCCAATATTTGTGTTATCTCTAATCCAGATGATGATTATGTTCAGAAATATGTCCAGTAAGAGCTGAGGGCTCTGGTAATTTTAGCCATAGTCTGGAATTTTACAGCTTAAAAATCAAATGAAGAAACGTAAGTTTAAAATTCTGCTGCAAAGAAAGCTTCCTGATGTGGTAGGACAGGTAAGTGCATTCTGTGGATGTGGAGAACTTTCTAAGAAAGTTACTCGTGGCAGACTGGGTACAAAACAGTAGAGTTCCAGGGTCGCTAATCCTGTGCTCAGGGTCACAGGGGTGCTTGAGTCTATCTCCGCTGTCGTTGAGCTTGAGGTGGCGTTCACACTGTGCCCGTCACCAGTCAATCACAGAGCCACATATAGAGAAAAACAACCATCTACTCCCTCAGTTACACATCTGAGCAATTTGGGGTCCCCAACTTATCATACTGCATGTTTCTGGAATGTGGGAGTACCCGGACACACAGAGGGAACATGCAAACTTGCACACAGAAACGCTGCTTGTAGTGATAGAACCTGAAATCTTTTTGCTGTGGGGCAGAAGTGCTTAACCTTTGTTCCACTCTGCTGGCCCTGGTCTCACAAAATTTTTCAAGCTCTATCATTGTTGTGTGATTTACTTTTGAAGTAATTAAAGAATGCCTGACAATTTTTAATTCAACTTGCTTCTTTATGATGCAGTTAAGCGTTATGAATTAAATTTTGAGCCACTTTTACCAACAGCATGGATGTTTGTGAAATAAGATATCTGTGATATTTTTTACTGTTATATACACTATGTAGCAATGTGATTTGAATAAAGCTGTGCAGATGCTGGTGAATTTTAAATGCAGCCTCAGTGGGGCACAGGCCAGTATCTCCCTGAGAGGGTCCTGAGCCCAGATAAATGCAGAAGGTTGCATCAGGAAGGGAATCCGGCATAAAAGAGAGAAGGGGAAAGGCGAGAGTCTGAGACAGAGAGCAGATACTTTGAATTTTGGGATGATGACAGGAAAGATGATGGTAGATGATGACCAGGTGGAAATGTAGTAAGGTTAGAAGGAGGTTTTAAGTTGTACTATCATGGTACTCACAGGAAGAGAAATAGAGTAGGAGTTATCTTGAAGGAGGAGTTTGTGAGGAATTTTCTTGTGGTGAAAAGAATGTCAGCGAAATTGCATCCAATCCATCATGACCCTGTGTGTGGGATTAATAGTATAGAGAATGAATGAATGCATGCATAATGCAGCTTCAGGGCGGCACTGGCCCGTGTCTCTCCAAGCCAGCCTTGGGGGAGCACAGAGCAGTGTCTCCCTGAGCCGGTCCCAAGGAGTTTGTTAGGAATGTTCTGGAGCTGGAAAGAATGTCAGATAGATTTATGAGTCTGAAATTGGAAATTGAAGGTGTGATGCTCATTGCTGTTCGTGGCTATGCCCCAAAGGTGGAACGTGAGTTAGAGGAGAACGAGACGTTAGGGAATGAGTTGGATGAAGTGATGCAAAATATCCACAGAAATGAGAGATTGGTGCAGACTTCAATGGACATGTTGGTGAGGGCAATAGAGGTGATGAAGAAGTGATAGGCAGGTTTAGAATCCAGGATAGGAATGCAGAGGAACAAGTGGTGGTAGACTTTGCAAAAAGGATGACAATGGCTGTCGAGAATACTTTTTTTCCAGAAAAGGCAGGAACATAGAGTAACTTATAAGAGAGGAGGTAGGCGCATGAAGGTAGACTACATATACAGAATATACTTATATAGACAAGGAAATCTGAAGAAAATCAGTGACTGCAAAATAGTGGTAGGTGAGAGTGTAGCCAGACAGCATTTAGGATGTTGTTTTCTTGGAAGACTCTTGTGACAAGGATGATCAAGAGGACAAAGTGGTGGAACCTGAAAAGAGAGTGGTGGTGTATGGTTTTCAGGGAAGAGTTAAAAAAGGCTCTGGGTGGTCAGGGAGCGCTCAGATGACATGACAACTAGAGCTTATGTGATCAGGGAGACAGGTAGGGGACTAGGTGGTGCGTCGTCTGGAAGGAAAGTAGAAAAGGAGACTTGGTGCAGAGAAGAAGTGGGACACAAGGGACCGAAGGGGACCGACGGTTGTCCAGCGAGATACAGCATAAGGTAAATATAAAAGGTAGTAAAGGCAAAACATATGGCGTACAATGACTGTATATTCGGTCGGACAGTAAGAAGGGAAAGAATGATATATACAGGTTGGCAAGACAGAGAGATAATAGATGGTAAGGATGTACAGCAGGTCTGGGTGAGTAAGGATAGAGGGGGAAATGTATTGACGAATGCTAGAAGAGTGATGGGAAGATGGAAAAAGTACTTTGAGGGGCTCATTAATGAGGAACATGAAAGGGAGGCGAGGGTAGAAGAGGTGACTTTTGTGGACCACTAAGTGCCAGAGATGAGTAAAGGTGAAGGTAGGAGGCCAGTGAAGCAGTTGGTCCTGATGATATACCTGCAGAGGTATGGGAGTGTCTCAAAGAGGCAGCAGTAGAGTTTCTGGATAAATAATTCAACAGGATCTTAGAGAGCCATAGAAGACTATCAGCCAGAATGAAAAGAAAGGTGTGCAAGACAGTGGTGAGACCAGCAATGCTGTATGGTCTATAAACAGTGACATTGATGAAAAGACAGGAGGCAGAGCTAGAGGTTGCTGGGATGAAGATGTTCAGGTTCTCTTTTGGAGTGACGAGAAAGGATATGCTCAGGAATGAGTCCATCAGAGGGACAGCCCATGTTACAATATTTTGGAGAGGTCAGAGAACCCAGGCTGAGACGGTTCAGTCATGTACAGAGGAGATAGTGAATATATTGTGAGACGAATGCTGGAATTGGATCTGCCAGGCAGGGGGTCTAGAGGAAGGCCAAAGAGAGGATTGTACATAGTGAGAGAGAATATGAAGTTAGTTAGTGTGAGAGAGGAGGATACAGAGTATAGGCTTAGATGGAGAAGGTTGATTTGCTGTGACAACCCCTGAAGGGAAATGCCAAAAGGAAAAGAAGAAGATGCTAGTGAATTTTGAAAACACAGAGTAACTAAAAAGATACAGGGTGGAGTGTCTATAATTATTATATACTTATATAGCCATGTTGGGTTTTTTTTAGAAGTTGCCAGATAAGTAATGTTTGAAAACAAAATAAAAGAGCAAGAATTATTCATTCGCTGAAATGCTGAGTGTATTTTTCTCTTCAACACAATTGAGCATTTTTTTCAACAATGTTTTTTCCACTTAATTGCCAAAATGTTTAATGCAAATTTTTGCTACTGATAGAGGTCAATACACAGAGACATGTACACAAAGTAATTTACAGTGAAAAAAAACATAAAAATGAAAGAAAAAGAGGGCAACAAATACAAATAATACAGTAAAAGGATGAGTGTCATGTGAATCCCTTGTGGTGTTGTGAGTAACTGAGTACAACTCATGTGACAGAGTTCATGCGAAGAAAGAGTGTGGGGGAAAGAGAAATATCGAAATACCATAAGAGAGAGAGCTGAGACAAAGAGCTTAGAGGTGCTTTGTTGCTGAGGAAGTTAACAAATGAGAGTTCTACTGAGGAGAGAAAGGACCACAGTGGGTCTTGGTTTGATTTTGGAGCAGAAAAGGGTGTGGCCAAGTAATAGACAGTACAAATGGTCTCTAACATCTCAGACATCTCTGAAAGAGGTTGTCCTGGTACCACGAGGGGGCAGGGGCATATGCAGTTGGGTTAGAATTGTTGGTGATTGGTTTCCTGATATGTTACCTGCAAAGCATCTCCCTTATTTCCGGGCAGAACTTCACTTTGAAGTTCAGAAACTTCAGAAAATGGCCCAAAGACATGAATGAGAGAGTGAATGGTTTTGTTGCTACATCACCCCATGTCAGCGAAATTGCATCCAATCCATCATGACCCTGTGTGTGGGATTAACAGTATAGAGAATGAATGAATGCATAATGCAGCTTCAGGGCGGCACTGGCCCGTGTCTCCGCAAGCCTGCCTTGGGGGAGCAAAGAGCAGTGTCTCCCTGAGCCGGTCGCAAGGAGTTTGTTAGGAACGATCTGGAGCTGAAGACAATGTCAGATAGATTTATGAGTCTGAAACTGGAAATTGAAGGTGTGATGCTCAATGTTGTTAGTGGCATGCCCCGCAGATGGGATGTGAATTTGAAGAGAAGGAGAAGTTCTGGAATGAGTTAGATGAAGTGATGCAGAATATTCCCAGAAATGAGAGAGCGGTAATTGGTGCTGACAATGGACATGTTGGTGAAGGCAATAGAGGGGATGAAGAGGTAGTGGGCAAATTTTGTATAAAGGATAGGAATGCAGAGGGACAGATAGTGATAGATTTATGCAAAAAGGATGGAAGTGGCTGCAGTGAACACCTTTTACCAGAACAAGAACATAGGGTAACTTATAAGAGCGGGTAGGAGGTAGGAGCACGCTATGGCGACCCCTGAAGGGAAAAACCGGAAGAAGTAAAGGAGAAGTGCTGGACATTGAAGAGGATGAAGAGCGGAAAGGAAGTTGGTCCTAATTATATAACTGTGGAGGTCTGGAAATGTCTAGGTTAGATGAAACTAAATGAATGAATGAATGAAAGGGGAGGTGTACAAGACAGTGGGGAGACCAACAATGCTATATGGTTTGGAGTCAGTGGCATTGTAGAAGCAGGAAGGAGGAAGCATAGCTGTAGGTTGCAGAGATGAAGATGTTGAGGTTCTCTTTGGGAGTGACGAGAATTGATAGGATCTGGAATGAGTTGATCAGGGGGTCAGCACATTATGATGGCTGAACCCTGTCAATCCAAAAGGGATGTTTCAAAATCCAGTTCTGTCATTCTAGCTGATAGAATATTAGTTCCATGCAAACTGAGTAAGTGTGAACATTTTAAGTGTGAACATGCCTAAAAATGGTAGCGCTCAGCTAGCTTACAGCCTCTGGGGAACCAGAGCCTAGTAAAGTGAATGAACACACACACACACACACACGCGCATGCACAACTTTGGCCACTTCATAACATGCTCATATGATAGACAACCATACAACCATTATTCAGAAGGGCAGATTCTATGACTACTGTATGAACTGCTTACATACAGTGGGGCAAAAAAGTATTTAGTAAGCAACCAATTGTGCAAGTTCATCATAGGTACACTTCAACTATGAGAGACAGAATGCAAAAAAAAAAAAAAATCCAGAAAATCACATTGTCTGATTTTTAAAGAATGTATTTGCATATTATGGTGGAAAATAAGTATTTTGCCACCTGCAAACAAGCAAGATTTCTGTCTCTCACATACCTGTATCTTATTTTGTAAGAGACACCTTAGTCCTCCACACGTTATCTGTATTAATGACACCTGTTTGAACTGGTTATCAGAATAAAAGATCCACAACCTCAAACAGTCACACTCCAACTCCAAAGTCCACTATGACCAAGACCTAAGAGCTGTCAAAGGACACCAGATACAAAATTTTAGACCTGCACCAGGCTGGGAAGACTGAATATGCAGTAGGTAAGCAGCTTGGTGTGAAGAAATCACTGTGGGAGCAAATATTAGAAAATGGCAGACATACCAGACCACTGAAAATCTCCATAGATCTGGGGCGCCACGCAAGATCTCACCCCATGGCGTCGAAATGATTACAAGAACGGTGAGCAAAAATCCCAGAACCACGCAGGGGGACCTAGTGAATGACCTGCAGAGAGCTGGGACCGAAGTAACAAAGGCTACCATCACCTTTAATTTCCAGTTTCAGACTCATAAGTCTATTGGACATTCTTTTCACCTCCAGAATGTTTCTAACAAACTCCTCCTTCAAGATAACTCAATTTTCTCTTCTTGTCAGTACCATAATAGTACAACTTAAAGCCTGCTGCTAAGCTTCTAGCCTTACTACCTTTCCACCTGGTCTCCTGGACACACAGTATATCCACCTTCCTTCTCTGCATCATGTTGACCAACTCTCTATCGTTTCCTGTCAAAGTCCCTACTCTCAGTCCCAGGCTCTTTCCTTTCCTCCTCTCTCTCTGCTTCCGAACATGCCCTCCTCCCCTTCTACTTGTTCTTGTTCTTCGACCCACAGTAGCTCAATATTCACTGGTACCCTGTGCGGTACCAATGGCGGTCGTTGTTAATCTAATCCTCAACCGATTGGTATGATATGGTTATGGTTGACTCACATGTTTGGTTTTGGCAAAAGTTTTACGCCGGATGCCCTTCCTGACGAAACCCTCTGCATTTATCTGGGCTTGGGACCGGCTCAGGGAGACACTGCTCCGTGCCCCCCTAAGGCAGGCTTGGGGAGACACAGGCCAGTGCCACCCTGTGATCGCAATGATCGCAAACACACCGCCAGAGCAATGAAGGAGTGGCTTCTTAAGAAGCATTTCAAGATCCTGAAGTGGCCTAACCGGTCTCCAGATCTCAAACCCGTTGAAAATCTTTGGAGGGAATTGAAAATCTGTGTTGCCAAACATCAGCCCCAAACATCACTGCTTGAGAGGAGATCTGCATGGAGGAATGGGCAAAAATACCTTATGCGCAGTTGTAAAACCAGTTGCAAAGTTTAAAGGAAAGTTTGTGACAAAACACTGACAATGTTCCACTATATCTTTAAAAAGCTGATACATGATGTACGTTTCTGTGTTGACACTCACATTTCACCAACATTCAGCACAAACAGAAGAGGGGCGAGTGTATTTGATCAAACTTTGGATGTTAGTCAGTAAAAATTAGAAACTAGTTTCAGTTGTTCGGTAAAAACATCACATATCAGAAAAAAAAATACAAATAAATATTGTGTCTCCATTTGTACATCAGTGACTGTGACCTGCTTAAATTTGTTCCTATAATCTTGTACTTTCCCTATAATGTTTAGGCTGAAAATGTCAAGAGGGTTTTATTTTCTATTTTATTTTTTAAATCAATTTTTTATTTTTTTTTGCAGATATTTAAAGTTAGACAATACTTACTGAATATTAAAGGCAATTGTCTTTACTTGAAATAAGTCAATGCTGTTTGTCTTTGCTTGTACTTTGAACTGTCCTGGCAGTGGCAGTAATGCAACTGGAATTTGGCATGCACACATGGCCACACATGCATGGGTGCATGAACGCACACTCACAATCACACCCACACACACCTTGACAGCATTGTCAGTGTCCCCTGGTATCAGTGTCTGTGTTTTCCTTGAGTTGGTTGAGTTGTTCTAGTAACTACCCTTCCCCAAGGGAACCCTTCAGTTTTGCATTAATACAGGCAGAAAGGAACCATGGAAGGGACCATGTGATTCAACCATCTGTGATGTGTACATTAAGTGTCATACTCAAATACAAACCACAACACAGAACATGGAGGGCAAAGTTGCCAAAGCATTCACTTTTTGCGTCGTGGGAATAAAAACCGTGGACTATAAAATTACTTCAAGCTTTTTTATATAATCTCCCTGCACTGCTAATCAGTGTGAAAAACCCCTGTATTAGTAAACGCTAATCTTAATTGGTTGAAATTGTTTCAGGTTCGGCTGCAAGTCCTACAAAATCCCTCAGTGGCGTAGCAGACCAGAGGAGCTTGGACCTGTTCAGTGGGCTATTTCTTAGTGGTTATGTCTATTTTGTCACAAGTTGCACGAAAACAGCTGATTTGTAAACACAGAAGTATTTTAAATGGTGAACCGCAAGAACTATTTGGTAATCGGTATGACTTATGAGTTCTACCAGTCACCAAGGGTCTACACCAGGGGTGTCAAACTCATTTCTCATGGCGGGCCACATATGGCCTAGGCAGATGTCAAGTGGGCCGGACCTTTAAAATGATAGCATATTCAGCAATAAATAACCAAAATATCATAACTTTCCTCTGTTTTGGTGTAAAGAAGTACAAGGACATAAGGAAAATTTTGGAATTTAATGAACAATCCTTTTACAAAAACATTTCATGAAATACCTCATATTTCCTTTGACAAAAGTGCAATTTACTTCTATCATTCACATGTATGCATTGCAATCATGTGATCATGCGATCCCACTGATCGTTCAAAGGCAAAAAACTTTAACAAGTAATTGGTATTGAAAAATACAGTAATGCACTTTAAGATTAAATGACACTTATAAAGAAAGGGATTTTTAAACCATTTACACATGTGCATATAAAATCTTAATTGAATTCCTGCCTACACCCACCAAACTAAAAAAGGTCCTATTAAATGTGTAAGGATGAGAGTATTCATCTGTCCTGTAAATGTGTTAACTTCATACATGAAACATGCATACACATACAATACATACTGAAAATGTATGGAGTTGCATGAACAGTAGAATTCCATCATACTCGTTTGTAGTGAAGCTGCTGACTAACATTAAATTGCACACTTTCGCTAGCAATTAGCTAGCTGGCTTTTACTGCTGCTTCACTGATTTCTCGGCGATGGGTGAAAGCGGACTGCTGTTTCCTCAGACCCCAGCAATTCATTGATCTTATCTCTTCTTAGTTGTCTTTGCGAGCAGTCATATTTTTTCGCTCTGATGAGTCTTGTAGCGGCGCTGTATATTACACTCCTTAAATACCGAAACTTGTTGCAAACACGCCAAGCACAGAGGTTTCCCGTGTGTCTCCGTAAATAAATAGAACATGGTCAAATTTTCTTTGAAAATTCTACACTCTTTAACTACTTTTCTCTGTTTTGATAACGACATTTTGGCTAGTGAGGGAGTAGCGGGGAGGTAGAGAACAGGGTAGAAACAAGGTCATAACAAGCAGCAGGTGGTACATTGATAACGTCTGCTGATTGGTCTGTCTCAGTGATGCAGATTGTTGTCACCTCTGACCAACATAGTGCGCCCCTAGCAGAAAATTCTTGAATTGCATTTAATAAAAAAAATAATAAATCCTTGTCTTTTATGCATTTTTTCACTTTCATATTATCCTGTGGGCCTGGTTGAACCCTTTGCGGGCCGGTTCCGGCCCGCGGGCTGTATGTGTGACACCCTGGTCTACACCATGGATTGCAGAAAGAAAGAGGCTATAGTTTTTATATTGTAAATGAAATAATATAGCATTATTTTGGTATTAGAAGTGCCTGGAGTATTAAATAGTAGTTAGATTATAATAATGCAGGACATTTCTAAACTATTAACTGAATAAGATGTGGTTTTAAGACATGTCATCGATCCACCGGTGTACTGAATGAGGAGTGGGTGCCCATTTTGCCATGTCCCTTTTCAAAATTCAGCAGACAGAATGGTTCCAGACAAAGCTGCATATTTCTGTGTTCATTTTAGAGCCAGATTGATTCACGGAAAAAGCTACATATAATTATTTTTCTCATTACAACCACATGCCGAGCACATTTTGGCAAAAGAGTCTTTAATTACAATCCAAAAGACCAGCAACACCATTCGTAAATAAATGACCCAGACACATAAGTGTGGCTCAAGTAGCATTATCATCATTCTAGTGCCCACCAAACAACTTTGTGTCAAAGCATACACATTTGCATACAGAACAAATTTAAGGGTTGCAGAATTGTCAGTTTATCACCATGTTAAACCTAATTAGTTTGGTTTTTATGTATTTTCAGGCACACAGCACATGAGATTCAATCTTCTATTTTAGCGACCCCAAAATATCAAGAGTCTATAAAAAGCTGAAACCATGAGGGATAGGGTAAAGTCAACTTGTGATCCAACAAGATGGAAAACTGAAAAAAATAGCGCATTCTTCAGTTTGACCTAAATTCAGGGGAAGAACTGTCTTTCCAACTAGAAATTAAAGGTAAGCTCACTGGTAGAATGTTACATTAGTTGTAAGCTGTAAGCGCAGGATAAAACAGGTGAAGCACTGACTGCACTCTCAAACAATTTCACATAAATGTCAACATAGCATATATGTGTGTATTTGTATTTGTGTATTTACACGTGCTTTTCTTTTACTTTGATCCAGCAGAGCAGGACATATTCTGCCATGTCAGGATAACACTCCACTCTACTGTTTCCAGTGAACTATTATAGTCCATTAGAGTCAATCAGTGAAAAAACAAAGTCCTTACTGTGACAGTCTTTCCCTCTGACATTAAGATTGATGTTTAGACTTTGCTATATATGTTTGGAGCAATGATTTCAATTAACTAAAATACTGTGAGGCTAATTACGTGAAAACTACCAGAGTAATGAAAGACTAGTAATAGAATCCAATTTCCTTCAGTTACAACAATATTGGCTATTTTGTTCATTATCATCTGAATTGAAAATATTACAAATACAATTATACAAGTCAATTACAAGGTACAAACAAACAAGGTACTTGTTGGTGAGGAGTCAGACAATGACCTTCTTACCATACTTCGAAATAACCCACATAAGAAAATCTGGTTCTCTTGTGACTGCTTATCTGCTTCTCAGTATCTTGTTTAAAACACTCAAGAGTGGTCATTGATCAATCTTCACACAAACATTCCAGGAAGCTTCTAAATCAAATATTAAACCACAAACAAAAGGTCAAACTATGGTCACCATAACAAATGGTAAATCCCACCTGTTCGAAATCCCCATGCTCATGCATACTTAGGCTCATTTGCATTCAGAAGCAGGGTGCAGGGTGTCAAGAGTGGTCGTCCTTGGAACCCAACATTCCTGGTTGATTCACGGTCCCTCCTAACCTTCTTCTTCAATCTCCCACTGAAACGTTCCAGTAGCCGAAAATCACAGGGCAGACAGGAGCTGGAGATGCACTGGGATGGCTTTGGTGTGTTTTGTTGCTCACTCCAACATAGGTTGTAAATCTCAGCATAAGTCAATCAATACATTTTGGGGAAAGCGGTTCCTGCATAGAAGCCACTCCATGCTTTTACAGAACAGATCAGCAGGGCCTTCTAAAATGTGCTTCCTTCAGAGAGCATAGTTCTACAAATATCCAAGTGGTGTACCAGAAGGCATAAGACGTGCATTTGAAGTTCTTTTTGGGTTGTTCAGTCACAGCTGTCTTTTATAATCTGTTACACCAATTACTAGAAATTGTCTAATAAAAAGTCATTGAGAAATTGTATTCATGAGGGAACAATGGGCATGTGTGAGGTTTAAGGTCAGCGATCACTGGGACTCTGAGTGCCTTTTATCTGTTATTTCATTGTTCTACCACTGAGAGTTGTGCATACTTATGGTAAGAGTTGTGTGTACGTTTACGCATGTTCCTACACACAAGTAGGATTCATCACAAGTTGAACATCGGCCGCCATTGGTGCCAATAACCTACAGGGTACCAGTGGAAATTGGGCTACTGTGGCTAATGGGCAGCTCATTCAGCCAACGAATCATACCACCCCGGTGCAGAACCGAATGCTTCAGGCGCTCCTCTATGCCCAGACTGTACAACAACAGTCTGGAGAGCACACAACTCTGAATGTGATTAGGGAGACACTTATCAAGAGTACTTTGTGTGTCTTCTAGAAGGAAGGTTGATCAGGAGACTTGATGGCGGTATGATAGAATGCTGGAGAATCTCGTATATACCCACCACATTGTCTCTGTATATAGTATATATTGAAAAGGAGGTTAGCAAAGAAGAAGTTGGACACTGAGGGGTCTAAACTCAACAGTCAGGAGTACAGGGAGATCCAGCACAAGGTCAAGGTAGACGTAGCAAAGGCCAAACAAAGGGAGTATGATGACTTATATGCTATGTTGGACATAAAGGAGAGTGGGAGAAAGAGAGAGAATGAATTATACCGGTTGGTGCAGAGAGATAGAATATTCCTTTAATCGCCCCACAGTGGGAAAATTTCAACAGCTCACAGCAGAAAGCGGATAGTGCAAGAAAAAGGGAAATATATCGACAGAAGGGATGCGTGATGGTAAGATGGAAAGAGTACTTTGAGAAGCTGATGAATGAAGCAAATGAAAGAGAGTAAAGGGAAGATGAGTCGACTATTGTGGACCACCAAGTACCATAGATGAGTAAAGGTGAAGGTAGGAGGGCACTGAAGACGATGAAGAGAGGAAAAGCTGTTGGTTCTGATGATATACCTGTGGATGAGAGACCCAAGTGGAATGGTGAGGCTACGGCAAGTGGAGAGAAAGAGGGTGAGGGGATTTTAAGTATTTAGGGT